>NW_004443999.1:8986573-9019076 GCF_000243295.1 Trichechus manatus latirostris
GAGACCAGTGGAGTATCTTAAATGGCCGCTCACAGGCTTTTAAGACCCCAGACACTACTCACCAAGGTAGAATGTAGAGCATTGTCTTCATAAGCTGTGTCATGCCAGTTGAGCTAGATGTTCCCCGAGACCATGGTCCTTCAGGGGATATTTTTGGTTTAAGGTTTAAAGGTTATCTCAGGACAGTACTTTCAGGGGTTCATCCATCCTCCATAGCTCCAGAAAGTCTGGATTCCATGAGAAATTGAAGTTCTGTATTTCCTCTGTTTTGACCGGGATTCTTCTATAGAATCTGATCAAAATGTTCAGTAATGGTAGCTGGGCACCAGCCAGTTCTTCTGGTCTTGTGACAAAGGAGGCAGTTGTTCAAGGAGGCAGTTAGCCACCCGTTCCATTTTCTTTTCCTGTATAAGTCATTGCCTTGAAGACTGTCAAGCTTAGATCAGCATATGAGAGCACTTGCCTTGTTTAGTTCAGGGATTTCGTATCTAATGAGAGATGAACTCTCAAAGCCGATAGCCTGTCAATATTCCTGTCTCCAAGCTTGGCAAAGAATCGAGATGATTTGTGACTTTTCCTTAGAATGAGAGTTACAGTGAGCCACCTCACAGAGCAGCGTTGAAAAATTGCTAATCAACACCACTTGTTTCTCAAGCACATAATGAAGACAATCACTCTTGAGTCCTGGGTTCCAGATGTCTTGGGGGAAGGTCACCCTGGGGCCTGGGCCAAACAAGAATTTGAGTTGCCAAAGGTGTTTGGTGTATTATATGTTTGAACTGTAAGAGAAAGGAGGGAAACTGTAGTGTGCCTTTTACTTTGGGAAGACACATTGATTACATTAGCTATTGTGCTAAAATACTGTCTGTTATGTGAGATGGTTTACCACCCCAGTCTCTCTATAAGAAAACCCCAATCTCTCTGTAAGAAAGCCCCCATTTCACAGAAGTCCTAGTTGAATTTTAGATATTATTGGACATTTGGACACCAGGAGTTCTGTGATAGGTGAGTCTGGCACTTTGAATATGATTTATTAAGTGCCAGCTAAATCCATAAGCTCCCTATTATGTGGAGAATCCTGTGCCTGGTGTGGTGGGATTATCTGTCCTGGACCTGTGGGTGTGGCTGCTGTCCAGTCAAAGATTGCTGGAAATGGAGTGGGGTGGTTCTTCGGGGAATAGAGACAAGGTGGGGTGTTCAGGATAGGCAAGGCCATGGGATCAGCCCTAGAAAAAAGAGTTGGAGCCACAGAAAGTTAATCTCAGTTGGATGTGAGTTCAGAAGGTATCTGGGGCAATAAGCCAGAATCGGAGCCTGCCGAGAGTCTCAGGGTAAGGTATGAGTCAAAGACTAGGCAGATAGGCAGGAGGACATCAGAAGGCAAAACAAAAATGAATGGTCAAAAGTCCAGTGAACTAGGCAAGAACCAGGGAGCCAAGGAGAAGGCAGAACAAATGGATATGTAAGACAGCAGAAATCAGGTGATGTGAACTCTGTGATGCTCGTAGGAGAGACCTACTAAATGTTTGTGGAATGAGTGGTTGAATAGGTGAGTGGGTGAGGACACTCATGAGATGCCGGTTCCGGTGATCACCAGGTAACTGTGTCCGGAACCAACGCTACATGCAGTCTTCATGTGGAATGGTGACTGAGGCCATTTGGATGAGGTGAGGAGTGTGCATCGGTGGAGCAGTACCTCCTTGTCACCAAGATTCAGATCGGGAGGTTTGATGTTTGCATGGCGTATAGGGCACATAATGAACATATAGCTGCTCTGGATAACAGTAAAAATGAGAGTTGATCATAAGGCTACAGGGGTAGGCTGCAGGAAGACTTGAAACCAGAACTCAGCCATCATCTTGCACTAAATTTATTCTTTATTGTTTTCAGGGCCACATACATGTCCTCGGTTGTCTCTGTGCCTCTCCTTGGTAGAACTCCTTTGTTTTCTCTACTTTCCCGTATACATGGCCAAATGTGACTTTCCCACAGCTCCTGTATTTTCATGCCCTCAGTTTAGACCACTAGTAGATATCACCTTTATTTTTCACCCTCACTAATACTCTCATTGGTCCCAGTCTAATCAGCTGTAGCTTGGAGGGCAGGATTACTGCTAACCCTGAAGGGGTGGTGTAGTTTTCAGTGAAGGTGGCCAATGGGCTCACAAGACACCCCCAAAAGGGGCTACTATAATAGGAGCCGTAGAGGCAAGTGTGATACAGTAAGTCCCTGGGAGGCATAAACTGTTAAGTGCCCAGCTACTGACCAAAAGGTTGGCAATTTAAATCCACCCAGAGGCGCCTGGGAAGAAAGTGCTGGTGATCTACTTCAGAAAAATCAGCCATTGAAAACCCTATGGAGTACAGTTCTACTCTGACACACATGGGGTCGCCATGAGTCGGAATCAACTTGATGACAACTGATAGTAACCAGTCAAGGTGTTCCTCATTTAAAAATGGGATGCTGTCGAGAGAATATCATTGTAGGCGCAAAATCTGGTGGCCACCTTTGTTCAGACATTGGCAGAACCATTAAGTGAATGAGTAAAGATAATGAGAAATGAACTACAAAGGTTTACTAGGTAAATTTAACAAGCTGGAGGCAAAAAGGAGGCAGTAAGAGTGGGGCTGCTTTTTTATAGCGTGTGTTCTTTTTCGTATATAAAAATGACATTGTCTACCAGCTGTTGGTTTTTCCAGTGGTGGGGATGGACTTTCTTTGGTTCACTCCCATCCTTCCTTTGTTCTCTATATAACCTAGAGCACAGAGTTGTTAAATGACTGCGTTGTTTTGGGGGTGAAGTAGCTTTGCTTTCATTCATTATTGTCAGAAAACGACTTTACCCATAAGTGAAT
Organism: Trichechus manatus latirostris; assembly: GCF_000243295.1. NCBI lineage: Eukaryota > Metazoa > Chordata > Mammalia > Sirenia > Trichechidae > Trichechus > Trichechus manatus. The sequence goes on from NW_004443999.1 coordinate 8,989,429, forward strand.
TGAATTTATGTCCTTCATTTTTTTTTTTGAGTATTTTATTGTGTTTTAGGTGAAAGTTTACACAGCAAATCAGATTCCCATTCAACAATTGGTATATAAATTGTTCCCTGACGTTGGTTACAATCCCCGCAATGTGTCAGCACTCTGACCATTTCCACCCTGCCTGCCCTGTTTCCGTCCATCCAGTTTCCTTTCCCCTCCTTGCCTTCTCATCTTCGCTTTTGGGTAGATATTTACTGTTTGGTCTCATATAGTTCATTGTTTAAGGGAGCATTACTCATGGGTGATAACTGTTTATTTTATAAGCCGATCTATTACTTGGCTGAAAGGTGACCTGCAGAAATAACTTCGATTCTACATTCAGAAGTTATCTTAGGGCAGTAGTCTCAGTGGTTCCTCTAGTCTCTGTCGGTTGGATAGGTCTGGCCTCTTTTAGGAATTTGAGTTTTGTTCTACATTTTTCATCCATTTTATTTGGGACCTTCTATTGTGTCCCTGGTCAGAATAGTTAGTAGTGTGGTAGCCAGGCACCATCTAATTGTTCTGGTCTCGGGTTAGAAGAGGCTGTGGTTCAGATGGGCTGTTAGTCCTGTGGATTAGTTTCTTCTTTGAGCTTTTGATTCCCTTCATTCTCTTTTGCTCCATACAAGTAAGAGACCAATAGTTGTATCTTAGACGGCCGTTCACAAGCTTTTAAGACCCCAGACACTACTCACCAAACTAGGTTGTAGTACATTATCTTTAATTGACCTAGTTGTCCCGCAAGACTACGATCCTGAGGCTTCAAACCCAGTAACTCAGTCCCACGAGGTGTTTGGATATGTCTAGGAAGTATCCCTAACTGTGCCCTCTATATGTGCTTTGTTGTATATATGAATATATATGCAGCACATACAAACATTTATATACACATGCCCACAAACATACCTATATATGCACGCACATGCATTCCTATAAGCCTTCCCACACCCATACAGTATACTTATCTACCTGCGTAACCGCTCACATGTTTTTTGCTTGTTATTACTGTTGCAAATGTGTCCTTAATTTTTAACACAATTTTCTGACATGCTCACTTAGATTCTGAGATTAGAGGTGGGAGGAAGGATACAAAAAAGGAAAGGATTGGATCCAAGTAGAGTCTGAAAAATATAAGTTTTGGGTGGAATTGTGAAAAAGCAGAGAGGGATGGATTTTGACAAAAAGGAAAAGGTGATTCAGAGAGGGAAGTAGTGGGAAAGCCTAACGCTTGGCACAAGAAGAAAACGTATGCAGAGGACGCTGAGCAGTGTTGTCTGATTGGGACAGATTTTGAGCCAGGAAATGAGGAAAAATAAGAGTTGTAAGGAAAGGTTGGCAGTTGGAACCTACCCAGAGGCTCCGTGGGAGAAAGACCTGGCAATCTGCTTCTGTAAAGATCACAGCCTAGGAAACCCTATGGAGGTAGTTCTACTCTGTCACAGGGGGTTGCTGTGAGTTGGAATTGACTTAACGGCACACAGCAGCAACCAGGAAGATTAGCTAAAGTGTGACAGGTCCCCTTGGGAAAGTGCGGCTGAGGAAACTGTGTCTGTTTGGAGCGATTTGTGATTTCTGAGTAGGTAGGCCTCATTTCAGCCCTGAAAAGTAGTGGTCTTATCCCATTTTATACCTGAACTTAGGGCTTAGAAGTTAAAAAATATGCCAACGCTAAGTTGCCAGTTAGTATTGGAGCTGGCATTCATACTTGGGCTTTACAATAGCCAAGACGTGTATACTTTTTCAAGTGTAGAAATTCAATCTTTTCTCTATTTTCTATTTGTTCAAAATCACAAAAACAATATGCCTAGCTTTTAGTCTGCTCTAGAAATGAAGAGCAAATGCTGGTTGTCTGAATAATGCGTTATTGGACTGAGACACTGGAGGTAGGAAATCTGGCTGAGTGTGGCTGGAGGAATTGTTCAAGCCTAATGTTTAGGGCCTCTCATGGATACATGATATATTTTTTTGAGGCATCTCATAGGGGTGTTTGTGTGTGTGTGTGTGAATGTGAACGTGTATGTTCGGCGGCCTCTTACAGGTTGCAAGTCTGGTTTATCTAGCCCATGTTAATTTTGGGAAAGATCAAACAAGTAGTTTAGTGTCTGAAGTAATAATAATTAAGCTTTATTGGTTTTGATTTAGATAATTCATAGAATTAAAAAAAAATTCTGTGTGTTCCTCTAATTTGAGTGTTAGGATAATGTTGACTTCAGTTGGAGTTTCAGATTTAGCTATAACATCTTTGGTTACACAGTGCTCAAATTTCAGGTCATTGAGGATAAAGTCTGTTTCTGTATCTGTTGTGCTTCTAGAAGACCTTGCTGGGCTGCCTTTCTGTAAGGGGCACTTAGGATGCTCACTGTTACATCCCATCAGTTGTTGCAGTTGCTGGGAATGCCAGTGGCATCTACCTTATTATCGCCCATTTGGAAACATCGAAGTTGTGGCTTAATTTCTTCTGGGGCTTTCTCTATTCTAGAGCCCTATCACTGACCCTGTTTTGATGTTAAGAATAATAACTCACACTTAGTAAGCAGTTACTATACACTATTATGTTAAGTGTCTAACATGGATTATTTCATTTAATCCTCAATAATTTTATGAAGTAGATCTTACTATCTCCATTTTACACAAGAGGAAACGGAAGCTTAAGGAAATTAAGTAATGTGCTCAATCTTTTTTTTTTATTGTGCTTTAGGTGAATGTTTACGGAGCAAATTAGTTTCCCATTCAATAATTTATACACAAAATGTTCCCGTGACATGGGTTGCAATCTCCGCACTGTGTCAGCACTCTCCCAGTTTCCAGCCTGAGTTCCCCATTTCCTTTCATCTGGTTTTCCTTATCCTTCCTGCCTTCTCATCTTTGCTTCTGGGCATTGTTGCCCTTTTGGTCTCGTATAGTCGATTTTTCTAAGGAACACTTTCCTCACTGGTGTTAACTGTTTATTTTATAGGCCTGCCTGTTATTTGGCTGAAGGGTGATCTCCGGGAGTGGCTTCAGATGCAAGTTAGAAGGGTGACTAAGGGCCATCGTCTTGGGGGTTCCTCTAGTCTCTATCAGACCAGTAAGTCTGGTCTTTTTTATGAATTTGGATTTTGTTCTGCATTCTTCTCCCACTCTGTTCGGGACCCTTTTATGGTGATCGTGGTCAGAGCAGTAGGTAGTTATAGCTGGGCACCATCTAGTTCTTCTGGTTAGGCTAGTGGAGGCTGTGGTTCTTGTGGGCCATTAGTCGTTTGGACTAATTGCTTCCCTGAGTCTTTGGTTTTCTTCACTTTCCTTGCTCCAGATGGGAAAAGACCAATAGTTGTATCTTGGATGGCTGCTCACAAGCTTTTAAGACCCCAAGTACTACTCACCAAAGTAGAATGTAGAACACTGACTTCATGAGCTGTGTTATGCCAATTGACCCTCTTGTCCGCTGGGACTGTGGTCCCCCGTCCTCAAGCCCAGTAACTCAGTCCCGTGAAATGTTTGGTTATGTTTAAGCAGTTTCCCTGACTGTGCTCCCTATGTGCTCGTGCTCCATTGTATATATGACTATACATGCAGAACATTCAAACATGTATGTAGAAATATCCATAACATAGTCTATATATGTATGTGGGTGTACTCCCATACACCCTCCCATACCTATTCAGCATACATACTTGCCCATGTGTCCACTAGTAAATTATTGTTTGTTACTACTGTTGTTGTAGTTGTATGTGCTATAGTATTTAGCATAGTTGCCTTTTATTCTTGTGTACCTTTCAGTGTTTTTTCTTTGCCTTGGTCGTGTTGAGCTGACTTCTCCCATATTGTGTATTGCCTTTCCCTTCACCAAAGTTAAAACCCTTTCATTACTAGGTTTTTCCTCCTTAACTTTTTTTTTGATGGCATGTGTTTTCAGTATTGGAATGCATGCTTACTAATTGAGTGTGTTTAAATTTTTGGTTGGTGATATGGATTTTGAGAAATACGATCTGGTAATACAAGTCACCAATAATGCAGGTGGCACTGTGGCGCCACAGATTTGTGGTATGACAGTATGCCAGTGGGAACTAGATATGTAATTTATTGTGGGCGCCTTTCCATTACGTTACATGGGGAATCTCTAGTTTTCCAAATAGGACACACAAAAACCAAGACAAACCCATCAGGGCTCCCTAACTATAAACGCAGGAAAGCCGTAATTATGCTTACAAGCTTTATCTCACAGAAGTAGAGGAAAAACAGGCAAAAGTTTACAACACTAATACATCCAGGAAGTATCACCTAATGGAATGCTCAACGTACACAACAATGAGGCTCCAACTAAGGTCTTCTAAGCTTCATACATTTCAAAAGGGAACCACCTTGATGCTAAATGCATTGGAACCAGAATAACATACTACCTACTAGGTCTAGAGGCATAGAAAGTTATACCAACAGCAGCAAAAGGGTTAACATGTATCTACTGTCTGGTTGGTGGTTTTCCCTTCCTCCCCCTCCCATCCCTGGTAGCCATCAAAGAATGTTACTTTTGGGGTGTAAACTTTTTTTGTTAAGACTTCTTATAATAGTGGTCTCATACAATATTTGTGCTTGCATGATTGATTTATTTCACTCAACATAATGTCCTCCGGTTTCATCCATGTGGTGAGATGTTTCGTGGATTTGTGATTATTCTTTGTTGTTATATCGTTTTGTTGTATTCCATTGTGTGTATGTACCACAGTTTTTTTTTTTTTTAACCTGTTCATCCGTTGATGGGCGTTTAGGTTGTTTCCATCTTTTTGCTATTGTGAATAATGCTGCAATGAACAGGAGTGTGTATTTGTCTATTCTTGTCATGGCTCTTACTTCTCTAGGATATATACCTAGGAGGGGGATTGCTGGATCATGTGGTATTTTTATTTCTAGCTTTCTAAGGATGTGTCATACCATTTTCCATAGTAGTAGTACCATTTTACATTCCCACAAGCAGTGTGTAAGAGTTCCAACCTCCCTACAACCTTACCAGCATTTGTTCTCTGATATTTGGATCAGTGCCATTCTTGCCAGGGTGAGATGGTATCTCATGGTAGGTTTGATTTGCATCTCTCTACTGGCTAATGAGGAGCCTTGGTGACACAGTGATTAAGAGCTTAGCTGCTAACCAGAAGATCAGCAGTTCGAATCTACCAGTTGCTCCTTGGAAACCCTGTGGGGCAGTTCTTCTCTGTCCTGTAGGGTTGCTATGAGTCGAAATCAACTTGACAGCAGTGGGTTTAGTTTGATTTTAATAACTAATAAATAATCTTGAACATCTCTTCATGTGTTTTTTAGTTGCCTGAATGTCTTCTTTGGTGAAGTGTCTGTCATGTCCTTTGCCCACTTTTTTATTGGGTTGTTTGTTTTAATGTTGTTGAGTTGTTGAAGTTTTCTATAAATTTTAGAGATTAGACCGTTGTCAGATATGTCATAGCCAAATTTTTTTTCCCAGTCTGTAGATTCTCTTTTTACTTTTTTGGTGAAGTTTTTTGATTAGCATGTTTAATTTTAGGAGATCCCAGTTACCTAGTTTATCTTCTGCTCTTTGTGCGTTTTTTAGTTACGTTTGGTATTCTATTTGTGCTATATTTTAGGGCCCCTAGCATTGTTCCTATTTTTTCTTCCATAATCTTTACAGTTCTAGGTTTTCCATTTAGGTCTTTGCTCCATCTTGAGTTAGTTTTTGTGTAAGGTGTGAGGTATGAATCTTGTTTCATTTTTCTGCAAACAGATACCCAGTTTTGTCAGCACCGTTTGTTAAGGAGACTTCTCTTCCCCATTTAATGAACTTCGACTTTTGTTGAAGATCAGCTGTCCATAGGTGGATGGATTTACTTCTGGGTTCTGAGTTCTGTTCCATTGGTTTATGTGTCTGTCATTGTACCAGTACCAGGCTGTTTTGACTACCATGGCGGTATAGTAGGTTCTGAGATCAGGAAGTGTGAGGCCTCCTACTTTGTTCTATCTCTTCAGTAATGCTTTACTTATCCAGTGCCCCTTACCTTTCCATATAAGGTTGGTGATTAGTTTTTCCATCTCATTAAAGAATGTTGTTGGAATTTGGATCGGGATTGCATTGTATTTGTAGATCACTTTGAGTAGTATTGACATTTTCACAATGTTAAGTCTTCCTATCCTTGAGCATGGTACATTTTTCCATTTATGTAGGTCTCTTTTGGTTTCTTGCAGTAGTATTTTGTAGTTTTCAGTCTAACATTCTGTAATCTGTCACTCTGTGTGTGCCACCCACCACAGTGGTCAGAGACTGCTGCTGGTGAGCAGCTATGTCTCTGGATCTCGGGTCCCTCCCTGCTTTGTGGATGCTAGGATTCCTGGAGCTCTTGCCCTCCCTCCTGTACCCTTCTTCTCTAGGTCCAGTTTATGTCCTACTTACCCTTTTTCATGCCAGGGATGTCAGCGAAGTTTCTTTGTCTCCTTTTGGGAATTCTGTGAAGTTGCCTTTCTGTGCTCCTTACCCCCAGGATCATTGTTGGCTTTGTCTCAAGATAGCCACGCTGTACCAAGTTGGCTGGCAGGGCTCCTCTGCTCCTTATCTCTCCTTGTTCGCTGTTTTGGATTAGTTTCTTTTTCCAGTTGATGTTCGATCTAATTCCTTATCCCTTCATTTCATGTTCAGGGTTCTAGGATTGTCATTTGTATCTATTTCACTTGGTTTCTTGCATCTTTGCTGTAGAGGGATGGCAAGGTATATCCGACTAAGCTGCCATCTTGGCTCCTGTCCTGTGCTCAGTCTTGTAACTATGACAAGGAAGAGCCAGGACACTCACCATTTTGTCTTCTCCAGAGCCCACGCTGTTAATCACTATGGTGGACTGTGGTTTTTAGGTGTCATTACTACAGCTAATCGGTGGCAGGCTCAAATATCTTTGGAGTTCTAAGCCACTGCTTCTAAATCAACCAATATTTCTCCCATTGTCAAGATCCAGGAAGAACTTTTTGCTTGCTTCATGACACTGATGCTGCTGTGGTTAAGAGAAGTAGATGACATTAAGAGATACCTTGCTCCCTTTCCTATTTTTTCTTCTTTTTCTGTATATATGTGTATGTACTTCTGTATGTGTGTATTTTACAATACAAATAGCTTCCTTTTGGCAATACTTATAGGACCAGCCAAACAAGATTTTTATAATACTACATTTCTGTAGTATTGAAGGTAAAGGCAGAGTCTCTTTTGAAATTTGTTCAGTATTGTTCTTCCTTCATATTTGGAAATTAGTGTTTGCTTGTTCTTTCCTGAAGTCATCTTGGGTTGATGTAAAGGTACCCTTAGAGAGGAATTACCTAAAGCTACTAAGAAAACCTTGGAATTATGACTGTTAAGAAAAATGGTCAGGAAGCAGCTCCCTCATACTCCAGAATGCACTCCTGTTTCCTAATACCAAGTCCCAAGGAGAAATTTCTTTTTTCTTTTTTTTTATTGTTGTAGCTTAAGTGAAAGTTTACAATTCAAGTTAGTGTCTCATACAAAAATTTATACATACATTGTTATGTGACCCTAATTGCTCTCCCTGTACTGTGATAGCATACTCCTCCTTTCCACCCCTGATTTCCCGTGTCCATTCAGCCAGCTCCTAACCCTCTCTGCCTCCAAAGAGAAATTTCTTAAACCTTGTTTCTAAATATCTTCCAAAGGGTGCTTTGAGAAACACCAGTGTCGAAGATGTCTCACCCCAAAAGCTCTCATCAAATAAGTTTGGGAAATGCTGCCAGCCCTGGATCCCTATTTTGAAGATTCATGTTGAAGGCGCACATACTAGCACTTGAAAGTTCTGAGAAGCCTTGAGAAAAGAAAGGTGTCTGTGTCTGTGTCTGTGTCTGTCTGTGTGTGTGTGTCTGTGTGATCTAGCATTTCTCAGATTCCTAGACTGGAGGTCCCCTTCCCCCTTTTCTGGTGGAAAGTTTAATAACACAGGAGAAGCGTTCCTGGGTAAATAAACATTGTTCCAAGCTGTTGGTTGTCTTTGATGAAATTAATGAAAAAATAGAGTGATTTGTGAGGAATACTGAAAGAAGAGAGCTTCCTCTATTTTCTTCCTTTTAACATAACGTAGTGACTGACCAGATGATATAATTAATTCCTTTTCCTGTTTTTCTGTTTTGTTATCTACTCCAGGAGGAGAATGTCTAAATGAGTTTATTTTTAAAGTCATTAGCCAGTAAGCATGCTGAGAATGATAACTTTGGGGGATGCTCTGAGTCATATTTTATAGATGAAAGCACTATATTTCATAGTTTTCAAAATATTTTAAGTGAACTTGGTGTCTAGTGAGAACTGTTGAATGATTAGCCAATGGCATCACTTTGGAATATAGAACAGATGTGATAACTCCCAGGGAGCCTACTCATTTACATCCTTCTGGGTCGGCAGTTCAGATGTACCAGCCACTCCTCGGAAGCATTATGGGGCAGTTTTACTCTGTCCTGTAGGGTCACTATGAGTTGGAATTGACCTGACGGCAATGAGTTTGGATTTTTGGGTTCCGTGGATGGGAGGGGAAAGGGGCAGGGATGGGTAGAGGCAGCGATTGCCACCATTTTCATACTAGGAGAAGACTCTGGTGTGGAAACTGATAGAAACAGGTTTATGATGATTTTAGCAGGATTAGACATTCATGCCCCAGACAGGGTGATAAGGGGAAATGTCTGTCTGTGTTCATGTAGACCAGGCCCTCTCAACTTTGGTACTATTGACATTTGAGGCTTGATAATTCTTTGTTGCGGGGACTGTCCTGTGCACTGTAGGATGTTTAGCAGCATCCCTGGCCTTTGCCTACTAGATGCCAGTAGCACTCCCCTCTCTCCTCTTGCAGTTGTGACAACCAGAAATACCTTCAGACATTGTGTGTTCCAGGGGGAACACTACCACCACCATTTGCTGTTGAGTTCATTCTGACTCATGGCGACCCCATGTGCATCAGACAACTCTACTCCATGGGGTTTTCAATGGCTGATTTTTTTCAAAAGCAGATTGCCAGGCCTTTCTTCTGAGGCACCTCTGGGTGGACTTGAACTGTCAGCCTTATGGTTAGCAGCTATGGAAGGGGGGAAAATTCACCCCCAAGTTGAGAACCACTGACTTAAAGTCTTGTGGCAAGAACAATACCTCGAAAGTTTGGGTAGTGAAAATTCCACAAGGCAGACCTCTGTTGAGGGAGGGGAGGAAGGAGGCAAGCAAGTGTGTCTCGTTGAACTACAAAAGCTCCAGAGACATATAAGCTACGCTAAGCTACTAGTTTTCTCTTCCATGCTTTCTAGTGCTGGTTGTCTCAGAAATGTTTGCAGATATTTTTAAGTTTATGTTTAAAATAAGGAGTAAATGGCTGGTAAGATGAATGAGAAGAAACAGGAACCTGAGCTGCTGGTTTGATTAGAGCATTTCAAGGACAAAGGCCTCTGTGCAGGATTTAAGATCTGTGTGCAAAAATTTAGAAGGCTTATTCAGGTGACAAAGGAAAATTACTTTGAAGCTCTCCTTTCTTTACTCAAAACATCACTGCCGATTTAGAAAATCTATACTTTGCTTCAAGCTAGAATTGTAGAGATGCTGCTAAAAAGCATGGTGTTTATAAAACGCCTAAGGAAAGTCTCTAAAGCCTTCGAGTTTTACTCCTGTTGCAGGAACCCTTTGTTATTAGTAATTACAAGGGTAAGTAAGTGATTCACCAAGCACACTTCATTTAAAAAAAAAAAAAAAAAGGGGGGCGGTTTATAGCCAACTAACAGTAAAGAATTTAGAAATTTTTTTCTTGGCTTTCTCATCATGAAACTATTTGAGTAACCCACTTCAAGCAAAGACTAACGAATTTTTCTGAAGTTTATTAATGGTGACAGATTTAGCCCAGACCCTTTCAGCATTTCTGTAGACTCATTGATGAATTAGTAAACTGGCTGCACAAGCGTCTTTTAGTTAAAGGAATGTGTTTCCAGTGGGAAACAGAGTTAGTACAAAAGTACCTTTGCCAGAATTTCTCAGATTGATGCTTTTGACTGTCCCTACATTTATAAGAAATTTAGATTTCCTTCTGCCTCTCTTTCTGTAGATATGAACATTTGCAAATGCGAACCTCCACTTAGGTGGATGGACTTTTGGAAGAAAAATATTTTTTTAGTTTTGTAAGAACACAAATGGACATATACAGAGCAGAAGTTCAAAGTATTACTTCAGTTTTCCTCTTGTCTTCCATTCTCCTGCCCTTTCCAGAGCCAGATGTCAAAGTGTTTGAGGTACATCCTTCTAAGCCTTTGTATGCATTTTACATATCTGTAAATTTTGTATTTCTATATGTGTGTTGTTGAGTGCTGTCGAGGTGATTCCAACTCATAGCAGCCCTATATGACAGAGTAGAACTGCCCCTATAGGGTTTCTAAGGCCATAATCTTTACAGGAGTAGGTTGATTGCCAGGTCTTTTCTCCCTCGGAGTAGCTGGTGGGTTCAAACTGCCAATCTTTTGGTTAGTAGCAGAGCTCTTAACCACTGCGTCTCCTGGGCCCCTTCTATATGTGTAAACAAAACAAAAAAACCCAAACCCGATGCTATCGATTCCGACTCAGTGACCCTGTAGGATAGAGTAGAACTGCCCCATAGGATTTCCAGGGAGCAGCTGGTGGATTTGAACTGCTGACCTTTTGGTTAGCAGCTGAGCTGTTCACCACTGTGCCACATATAGAAATATATGCTTTCTTTTTTCAATTTAATGTAGTACACAGTATATGTATTGTTTTGTGAGTTAAATATTTTTCACTTAGTAGTATACCATAATTGGTTTAATAATTTCCCTATTTATGGATGTTACATGGTTTCTAGTGTTTTGCTTTGTTACAAATCTGTACCAAACATTTTTACACATGTGTTCCTCTCTTTGGAAGATTTCTTTTCTTTGGTTTAAACCGTTGCCCCGTGTCCTAAGATCATGTTGTCCAAACACAGCAAATAGGTCCCTTACCCGTTTTTCTTTGGGAATAACTAAGGAAAGAGCAGGGTTTTCTGCCTGGATCTTAAGTATTAGTTGTGGATGTGCTATTGGGGAAATCCAGTGGTAATCTCCTTAGCTCTGAATATTTTCTTGCGTTAGCTTGTAAACTCAGCAGGTGCCCTGAGCACCTCTTTACTTAGCATACACCAGGTATCTGGAGAGATGGTCAGCTGGGTAGCCCAGGTGAGTTACGTGGTTCCCAAAGGCATTCGTGAGGATGAAATTAAGGACACCCCCAGGGAGAACACACAGCCAGATAACCGAGTTCTGATAGCTGGGTGGGACAGCTTATTCCACAACACAGTGGTGTCCCACAGTGGTGCAGTGGCCAGAGGAGGCCCTGGGCAGAACCGACACGTTGTGGTCTGCGTGCAGTGGTTTAGGTATTTGGGAAACTCTTTGTTGGTTGAGTTTTCCTAGCAGAGCCATCGTTCTGGAATGCTAAACTGAGGGCAATCTAGCCCATTAAATTTACATTCTGTTTTTGAAAGAAAAACATGAGAAAGGTATTTTTGGAAGCTTTGTATAGCAAAATAAGCAGATCTGCCAGTGTTCAAGAACTTTCATGCTGACGGCAAGTCAGGACAGTTCTATTTTTGACTCTGAAAAAACATTTCTCACTCGTTTTTGACTTGAGTTGCTTAATCTGAGTATGTGATACAGATTTAGTCCCGGGGTGGTACAGCAGCCTGCCTCTCAAGTGCTTTCAGTCAGTGAGGTTGCCTGGTAGTAGAAGAGAGAGATAAAGAGAATGTCTAGTCGGTTGCATCAATGAGAGACCTGTCATTTTCCATTGAAATGATAACAGAAAACTCCACAAAACAAAACAGAAGCCCCTCAGCTTAAGCTGTGTCTTGCATGCCTAGCCTGTATTGCTGGTTGTGGTTTAAGTGTCCTCTCCCAAATCCCAGTGCCTCTCCCGAGGTTGGAAACCACGCGGAGCTTGGGGTGAGCTGTGGTTAGCCTCGTTTCCGGAGGAAGCAACTGGGTGGCTGAGCTTTGTGAAGGCCGGTGTACCCAGGGAGCTCCACAGCAGGGAGTGGAATTTTAATATGTAAATTGATTTTCCTTTCTGCAGGGACGCGGCAATTAAAGGAGCCTCTAGAAACAATCTTTTTGATAGGTTAGTGCTTTGCTTTCATAAATTGTTTCTTACTAGTTTACTATTCTGGTTTTCTTTGTGCACATGTCCTGTATTCTGGCTAAATTAGAAACTTTAAAGAGCAGAACTTTGTCTTTCTATAAAGGATTTTTTGAGATTGTGTTCTGGTATGAATCATGAAAACCTCATTAAAGGAATTTACTCACTCGAATAATAAAACAGAAATCCTCATGGGATATTTGATTTTATACGAGCAGTTTATATGGGAAATTGAGCATTTTGGAACTTAAACATGATTTTTCATAAACCACAAATCAGAATAAAGCATTAAATCAGTTGATGCTGTGCGGAAGTAAGGATTCACTTAGAATGTACCCAGTCATGGATCAACATAGTGCGTCTTCTATTTTTGTAAATATTCAATGAAAGATTTTTGAGATTTTTTTTTTTTTAAAACAAAAATGCATGTAATTCAAATATTCTCTTTTTCTTCCCTTGTCTGCAGCATAATATGGATTATATTTTCTCTTCGTTTCTTGCCAGTCATTTTATATATTATGTATGTTTAACAGTGAACACTAAAGAGTTAAAAGGCTCTGAAGTTAGCTATGCTGAGATGAGTAAACAACTCTAGACTCTGTTATCAGGCAGCTGCCACAAATGAAGAGGGTGCTTGTTTAGGGGCATACCTTAAAATCCACCAGGTAGTCTTTCTTGAGCCATGGGTAGCTGTATCAGTTATATAACATAATCCATGTACCTTAACTTTTTCTAGAAAATACGGTTATTAAGAAAATAGCACCCGTATTAACTTGTACCTTCTACTTAAAAGAACATTTCTCCAGAAGTGGAGCAGGTGCTTAAGCAATATAAACTCTTAAATTAAGTACACTTGCCACTGCTTAAACGCTACAACCTGGGAATTATGTTCAGACATTTGCTTCCCTTCTACCCGGAGGCACTTAGTGTGCCTGGGGCTCTAGTTTGTCCCTTGCTCTTTTTCACTGGAAGGTGGTGATTACCTTCAGTTATTTTTTTAAACTTTTCGGTGTATCTGGTATCCACTCACTTAAATCCCCCAGGTTAGCATGGCTCTGAATTGCCCTGTTAAAGGAACTTTTTTCTCTCTTCCCCCTCTTTCTTTTTTGAGAAATTTAAAATGTAATAGTAAGTATATGAATTACATACCAGGTACTACTTATATTCTCACCAGCTCCTGTTTTAACTGTGAATGTCTCTTTGTATGGTCTTCTGTTCCCTCCCTCTCCTCTGCCCCACCCTCTTCCTCCTCCTCCTTCCTCCTTGCACCTCTCCCGCTCTTCCTCCCAGTAGGTAAATGGCTCTTCTTGCTTTTTAAAGGGACTTGCAGCCGTTTTACTTAGAAATAATTTAAAATCACCGGATGAAATGGATCATGCTTTGTAAATAGGGTTAAAAAGGTTCTTGTACTTGGTTTTGGTCTGTGTTTTTGTATATGTTTTAAGGGTTTTTGCTTAAAATAGGAATTTATTTATAACAAGTTTGACTGAAATTACCTTAGAAAGTTGCTAGCTACCTCCCTCTGTCTTTCTGTCTCCCCCCACTTTCGTTGTAGTTGTTGACCATGCCATTTTCTTTCTCATCTCAGTATGATATTTAATACCAGCCTAGGCCAGTTTGCTCTCTCTCCTTAAGCTTGATTTCCTTTCTTTGAGTTGGGATAAACAATTTGTTTAGATAAGAAGATTTCCTTCAAGCTAAAATCCCTTAGGAAAGAAAAAGTAAGAGAGTAGTAAAATATCAGGCACTGTTTATCCATAGGCAAGCTAAGTCAAAAATATATAGTCATTTGATGGATGGAATGATAGCAGTTATTCTTTGAGACATGTTAAACATAAAGGTTATTATAATTTAAGAGCATGAGTAAATAATTTTAATGTCTCGGTTACTCCCATCTTTCATTTTATCACGAGCTAAAAATACATCTTTAGAAAAAAAAAACTTAATGATTTTAAAGCAGGTGGGTGAAACTCAACGCCGTTTATTTTAAAGATTATTTTTTGAAGCGTTCTTACTTTTGCAATAATCCACAAAAGAAAGCCTTTCTTGTAGTTCCTTGCTTTGGCTTTAAACTTTCTTGGGAAAATATCACAATCTAAATTTAAAAGGAACCTTTGAACAACCGTATGCATGGAATGATATCTGTGATAACCCCGCTACCTTCGAGTCGATTCCGACTCACAGTGACCCAATAGGACTGAGTAGAACTGCTCCATAGTGTTTCCAAGGAGCAGCTGGTGGATTCAAACTGTCAACCTTTTGGTTACCAGCCACGCTCTTAATCACTGCGCCACCAGGCCTCCATATCTGTGATATATTGTTGAATGTAACAAAGCCTATTATGTTAAAATTATATATATGTATTTATACTTACGTTAATGGATGCATTTAGAAGTATATATACCAAATGTTATCGCAGTTTACCTCTGAGAAGTAGGCCTCCCTGAGACCTTCAGTTTGTGGTGCTTATACTTCTGGGTTTTTGAGTATTAGCAAAGAGCATACACTACTCTTCCAATAAAAGAATTTTAAAAGTCCAGGAATGAAAGAGAGATATACTTGAATCAATGACAGCAGGCTAAATGAAGCTGTTCTCAAAGTTGCTACTTGGGCATTCAGGTTAGAGTGATTCTGGAGTAATTCTTGGTGTAGCAGTGTTCACATGTTGTTGTTAGGTACTGTCAGGTCAGTTCTGACTCATAGTGACGCTGTGTACAACAGAACGAAATGCTGCTCAGTCCTGCGCCATCCTCGCAGTTATTGCTGTGTTTGAGCCCATTGTTGTAGCCACTGTTGTCAGTCCATCTCATTGAGGGTCTTCCTCTCTTTTGCTGACCCTCTGCCAAGCATGATGTCCTTCTCTAGGGACTGGTCATAGAGCTTTTGAATTTAAGACGTTATATTGCTTGGAAGGTCCCTGAGTGGGTATGTGGAAGGGACAGGGCAGAGGGGATACCATTATTGCAGCAGAACTCATACAAAAGATTTCAGGGTTCTGCTTGTGGATTGAATGATGGGGCTCCTGACCTATCGATGGATTGTTTCTACGATGCTCTGTACGCAGGAAGTCTTATGGGATGCTTGTCAGGTGACTGAGAGCAAGTTGGTTAATATAGATTATCAAATCAACAATCTTTGATTTGCATTTCAGAGAAAAAAAATAATTAGGTGTTACTGTGAGTTGCTTATGCGTCAATGACTGTCTTCCTGTTAGGGAGTCAGTTAATAGTTTGCTTTTAGAAATGAGATAATTGGAAAGTTACATGCACTTTTGGATGCAAATGCTTATTACTTAATACAGTAGAACTACTTAAAGACCTAACATTACCTATTAAAGGGTCAGCTTTGATATTTTCTTTATATTTAAAGAATTTGGCTTAGGTGTCTCATATGTAAGCCAGAGAGAGCAGTGGTTGCACTGGGGTAGAATGGTGGCGCATTTTTACCTAATCGTGGATCAGCTGGGTGGTTCCAAATTTCCCAGTCCATCAGGAAAGCCCCAGAAATGTTCACCAAGTGTATTATGGCTTTTTCCTTGTCCTGTGTTTTAACTGCCTTTGGTAATAAGTTAAAAGTGCCACTTCCCTCCAGTTCCAGACTCAAGCCACTTACAGAAGGAAGAGAGATGTGTGGTAGGCTGTCTCTGTTCACCAGAACCATTGGAGTGGATTGCTGTGGACCATCATTTGTCTTAGTATCTTTCAGAGCACTTTTACATAGAAGCATAAATACATGATTTTCATCTTACCATTGAAAATAGAAAGCCTTTTCTCTCTCTAGGAAGGGTTTAAATAATAAAATAAGTGAAAATAATATTCTTACTAATCAAATCCAACAAACAAGGCTCATTCTGGGTATTAATTTGTGAGACTTTATGAGTATTGACCTCCTTATTCTTCCCTAAGGAAGTAATTAATCTTTGCTTTTTCTGTAATTTTGATCCTTCTTTTATTCTCTTTATTTCCATTAGACATGAAGTCATCTGTGGTGTTCATAGAGTCTGTGATTTTATGAACAGAACTAGCCTATCAATTTTTTTCTAGATACTGTGTGAATTTTATCTAGGTTAGTATTGTACCCTGCCTGGAATATGTTAAGAGACTAGTGCACGGTAAGATTTTGGGGGCTGTTGGAATCATAAGAGATTGTAGCCTTTTGAGCGTGTGAGACTCAGAGGAGAAAAGTTAATCCAACAGGAAAGCCCAAAAGAAATTGTGTCTGAGCCCTTTCCTCTTTCTTCCCCTACATCCTTGTGGCATGGGGCCATTGGGCAGAGGCTGTAATTAGATTTTTCTGTGTGAAATGTCACTATAGACCCAGATTGACTTGCCCAACTTGGATTGTCTAACAGGATGCTAGTCGCAGATGGTATGGGTGGCACTTCCACAGAGAAGTAGACATCTCTAGGTGCCCTTCCCCTGTCTGCTTCGTGTGGTGGTATCTGCATGTTGGTTGCAAAAGACTCAACTCATTTTTATAGACAGTATTTCCCAAAAGGCATGGAAGGTGTCTGACATGCTCTTAGGGGGGAAACGGAGTCTAGAGGTTAGATAGATTTGGTAAACATTTGATACTCCAGCCCTTCTTTGAGATCCAAAGTGCACATTAATATAGTCCATGGCTCAAAGGGAGGGGTGAGTATAAAGATTTGGAGAAGTCTTTTCAGAAAGAAACCAGTTCTGGCTTTTCAACTATTTGACCTTAAGGCCTTCCTTCTCTTATAATATCTGTAAACAAAACACAACTTTTGGAAACAGCGATGTGAATGGTGTGGTATGTTGGTATGGTATGTAGATGGTGTGGTATGTTGGTGTGATATGTTGGTATGATGGTGTGGTATGATGTAGATGGTGTGGTATGATGTAGATGGTGTGGTATGATGGAGCAGCTGGTGGTGCAAAACGCCGACCTTTTGGTTAGCAGTCAAGCGCTTAACCACTGTGTCACCAGGGCTCTTTAAACAGGACATAATTTTTGGGAACAGTGATGTAGATGGTGTGGCATGTTGGAGTTGGCACTCAGTGGCTCACCAGCCCAGTATATACATTTCTCTCCACCTCTGCCATATTAATCCACTGCCGTCAAGTAGATTGCAACTCACAGTGACCGTGTAGGACAGAGTAGAACTGCACCATAGGGTTTCCAAGGAGTGGCTGGTAGATTCAAACTGCCAACCTTTTGGTTAGCAGCCAAGCTCTTAACTACTGCACCACCAGGGCTCCTTTATTATAGTGGGAGTATTTAAATCACAGAAACGGACAAAGGCTAAAAACCAGGGCTCCCCCGCCCCCACCCCAGAGAGCAGACTGTTTTTCAAGGTTATTAGCACACCACTGATGCGTGTCAGTGTTTCCTTAAAGATGTCATCAAGGGTGCCAGATGTTAGATTATATTTCTGAAATCTTCATTTTTCAATTCGTTGTCACTTGTCTTCCCTGTTGAGTGCAGCAGTTTTTATCTGGCGTGTCTGCTGTGACCCAGCTGAGCTACCACTGGTGTCTGGGGTGGGAAAGAGGGCTGCAGCACATCTGGAACATCTTCAGCATCTAAGTTTCTTAGTTTTATATTCCTCTCCCTCGGCACAGTTTTGGGGCTCTTCATATATGTATCTCTTATTGTAAACCATTTGAAATCCTTCTTTAAAGGCATTTTACAAATAAAACACAATGTATATAAATGTTGAAAAGACCAATACATTGTGGAAGGATTTTAAAGCAGGTTGGGATCAGTCAGTCAGAGAGGTGTTTTCAGGAGGCTTTGAACAGGAAGAAGAGTCTAGGCTGAAGAATGGAGCATAGGAAGATAAGCTGGCAGAAAAACAAGTCCAGAGACAAGTTCCCAGCCCCATGTGACCTTACATTTTCAAACAGGCAGCCTGGCTAGGTAGAGATACTAAAGGCTATACAGACTGCATTCTTCAGAAAGCCATGATTTTGTTCTGGGGTCAAGTCTTAGATTGTAAGCCTTTTGCTTTTTTTCTTTCCGTCCCCTCTCTCCCCCCCAGTGGCTTGAACAGATATACAAAAAAATCTCTAGGTTAGAAGTTCTCTTTGATATTGGCCCTGGTCAAAGGGAAATTGTTATTTCATTACGTTTCTGTGAGTCGGAATCGACTCAAAGGCAATGGGTTTGGTCTTTATTTAATTATATTTTTTATCGTGCTTTAGGTGAAAGTTTACAGCTCAAGTTAGTTTCTCATGCAAAAATTGATACACATATTGTTATGTGATGCTAGTTGCTATCCCTATAATGTGACAGCACACTTCCCCCTTCCACCCGGGGTTTCCCACGTCCATTCAACCAGGTCCTATCCCTTTCTGCCTTCTCATCTCACCTCCGGACAGGAGCTGCCCATCTAGTCTTGTGTATCTACTTGAACTAAGAAGCACATTCTTCATGAGTATTATTTTATGTTTTATAGTCCAGTCTCATCTTTCTCTGACGAGTTGACTTCCGGAATGGTTTAATTCTGGGTAACAGAAAGTCTGGGGGCCATGTCTTCTGCGGTTCCTCTAGTCTCAGTCAGAGTGTTAAGTCTGGTCTTTTTACATGAATATGAGTTCTGCACACTGGTTTTCTCCTGCTTTGTCAGGGACACTCTGTTGTGTTCCCTGTCAGGGCGGTCATTGGTGTAGTCGGGCATCATCTAGTTCTTCTGGTCTCAGGCTGATGGCGTCTCTGGTTTATGTGGCCCTTTCTGTCTCTTGGGCTAATATTTTCCTTGTGTCTTTGGTATTCTTTATTCTCCTTTGCTCCAGGTGGGTTGGGACCAATTAGTGGGTTTGGTTTTTTGTGTTTCATTATGTGTGTTCTTAGACCTGCCTTGACAGAACAGTTCAGCTGTTGCTGAGTAAACAAATAATTTTATAAGCTGTTAGTTGTGTTCAGGAGTGTAGATGATCTAAATGTAGTTAAATATGGTGCAGAAAGGTTTTCTTCCCTTTATTTTCAACTCTCACTGAGTAAGGGTCTTCTAAATGCATTGAGATTGGGGAAAACCTAAGACCTAAAAAAGAAAAACACTTTAAAAATCCTTTCTGAATATTTATAAAAACCTAATTTTGCAAACTAAATACTATTTCTGGGACTGTGAACATTTTTGGTTACATAATGTTTTCTGAAAAACTATAGAATTTGCTGTAACTCACTGAAAACAATTTTGAGACCACATTAGATGCTGTAACATCTTAAGGCTTACAGTCAGTGAAATATTTTCATATTGTGACAGATTTGCATTTGTATTAGGAAAGCCCTGAGTATATTTTATGTGTTTTTGGAGAAATGAGGCTTCAGGAGCAGAGAAGTTGTTTACACTGAGGAAAGAGATGTAAAGTTGAGGTTGCTACTTAACTCTGTGACAATTTTCATTTTTTGGTCAAAGTAATACACTGTATTGTTAGTTGCCATAGAGTCCATTCCAACTCATGCATGCAGAGTAGAACTACTCCATAAAGTTTTCAAGGTTGTGGCCTTTCAGAAGCAGATCGCCAGGCCTTTCTTCCACGGTGCTTCTGGGTGGGTTCGACGACCAACTTTTTGGCTAGTGGTTGAGCACTTAACCATTTGTGCCACCCAGGGACTCAAGTAATACATACACTTAGATTAAAAAAATAGTCAAATAATACTGTCAGTCCCAATTCCCTTGTTGTTAGGTGCTGTCAAGTCGGTTCCGACTCATAGTGACCCTATGCACCACAGAATGAAATACTGTCCTGTCCTGCGCCATGCTCACAATCATGGTTATGCTCGAGCCCGTTGTTGCAGCCACTGTGTCAGTCCATCTTGTTGAGGGTCTTCCTCTTTTTCGCTGATCCTCTACTTTACCAAGCATGATGCCCTTCTCTAGGAACTGATCCCTCGCGATAACATGTCCAAAGTATGTGAGACGTAGTCTTGCCATCCCTTCCTTCTAAGGAGCATTCTGGTTATACTTCTTCCAAGACAGATTTGTTTGTTCTTTTGGCAGTCCATGGTATATTCAGTATTCTTCGCCAACACCACGATTCAAAGGCGTCAGTTCTTCTTCCGTCTTCCTTATTCATTGTCTAGCTTTCACATGCGTATAATTCGATTGAAAATACCATGGCTTGGGTTAGGCACCTTAGTCTTCAAGGTGACATCTTTGCTTTTCAACACTTTAAAGAGGTCTTTTGCAGCAGATTTGCCCAATGCAGTGCGTCTTTTGATTTCTTGACTGCTGCTTCCTTGGGCGTTGATTGTGGATCCAAGTAAAATGAAATCCTTGACAACTTCAGTCTTTTCTCTCTTTATCATGATATTGCTTATTGGTCCAGTTGTGAGGATTTTTGTTTTCTTTATGTTGAGGTGTAATCCATACTGAAGGCTGTGGTCTTTGATCTACATCAGTAAGTGCTTCAAGTTCTCTTCACTTTCAGCAGGCAAGGTTGTTTCATCTGCATATCGCAGGTTGTTAATGAGTCTTCCTCCAGTCCTGATGCCCCTTTCTTCTTCATATAGTCTAGCTTCTCAGATTATTTGCTCAGCATACAGATTGAATAGGTATGGTCAGCATACAGATTGAATAGGTATGGTGAAAGGATGCAACGCTGATGCACACCTTTCCTGACTTCAAACCATGCGATATCCCCTTGTTCTATCTGAACAGCTGCCTCTTGATCTGTGTACAGGTTCCTCATGAGCACAATTAAGTGTCTGGAATTCCCATTCCCTGATTCCCATAGGCAGTCAATTTCTTTCTTTGGAGCTTTTCTTCTGTTATTTACTGTCTTACTTTTAAATGATGTGCCTATACTGCTGAATTTTTACTTCTTTGTTTTAGAAAGTACTTCCTCTTGTGATGGAGATGGGTTTAGTTCTGATCCAGAAGAGCACATTGGTTGATACCCTGGGCTAGGGAGGCAGACAGTCTGGATTCTCACCCATTATCTACCATTTAGTGGCTATATGTCTTTGAACAAGAGACTTGAACTTTCTTTGCCTAATACATACAATAGGAATAACAACAACAATAATGGCCCCCAAGCCTGCCCTAAATGTTTGCAGGGCCTGGGGCAAGAGTACAAATGGAGACCATAAGGCTAAATATTTAAAAGGTAGAATTAAATATTTAAAAGGTATATTTAAATATTTTAAAAGGTGTATACCATATGCCTAAATATATAAAAGGTTTAAATCAAGCTGTGTCCATGACCTGTCCCCTGTTCCCACCCAGGGCCTTCGTACATCTCTCTCAAGACCCACAGTCTTTTTGGTTTGCATATTTCGATCTCTTCCCAAACGTCTGGCAGTCTTCTTTAAGAACAAAGCTCAGAACTGCTGCTGGAAGCCCTGTCTGCGTGGGCGGGCCTGTCCTTTGGTGGGCTTCCTGTGATTATTCGTGGAGCTAGACTCTTGATTGGAGTGTCCCACAAGTCAGCATCCGGAACCTCTTCACTGGGACCTTTCTTTCTTGGAAGACTCTTCCATTCTCCTGCCTGGGGAATATCCTTTGCTGTTGTTGGCATTACAGATGAAAGAAATGGAAGGCTGGGCCAAGAAGCACTTCACTCCTGGTTTCTGCTCACACCTCACTGTGCTTTCTCTTTCCTCCAAGCTCAGTGTCTTCATCCCTGTTCTTTTTCTCACTGTAACTTCTCTTACAGTGCTTGTTTTAGGACATGGGCAGCGCCACTCTGGATGGGGTTTACAGCTGGGTGGACTGTTCTGAGGGCTGTGTAAGCTGTATTTTTATCCATCCGTTTCATGTTGTGGCCTCAGCCCTCTGGGGCCCCGTTTGTGAGCTGTGCCACTGGGCAGCTGGATTGAGCAGTGTGTGGACATGGTGTGAGGTGTGGGTTAGGCCAGGGTTAGGTGGGGAGCGGCCGAGGTCTCAGACTGTCCTTGCTTAGTGCTTGACTAGGAAGACAAGTTTCCAAATCCAGAGAAAGAAGAGTCAGAGAGAAACATTGAGATACTTTGTTTTGAGGGTTGATGAAATTTTGCTGCCTTTTTAGAGAAATCCGTGTTTTTTTTTCCCCCAATTATGAACTCCATGTGACCCTACTAATGGCCGATACCAAGAGCAGGGCTGGCAACATTAGGAAAAGACCATGTATCTTGAAATGAATGAGATATGGTAAGGAACCACTGCCCTCACTCTGTAAAGTACCCAGAAATCCCCCTTTTCCTTCTCCAGTCAGACCATCCTCACCTCAAAGCTTCTTCACTTTTCCATCTCAAAAAGGTTTAGTCAGTTTTCCTTTTTTTTTTTAATTATTAGAACAAATAGAAGAGAGGAAGAACTTTGCACTTTCGTGCTGAGTGCTTAAACCAGTTAAAGACCAGTTGCCTTTGAGTCGACTCTGATTCATGGCAACCCCTTGTGTGTCAAGTAGAACTGTGCTCCATGGTTTTTTTCAGTGGCTAGTTTTTTGGAAGCAGATCGCCAGGCTTTTCTTCCAAGGTGCCTCTGGGTGGACTTGAACCTCCAACCTTTCAGTTAGCAGCTGAATGCGTTAACGGTGTACATGACACAGGGACTTTGCCGAGTGCTTGGTTACTGTGCGTATATTAATTTCTTTTCATTTATACAACTGCCAAATGATATAACTATTATCATTAGTTCCTGTTTTAAAGATGAGGAAATTGAGGCTTTCCCTGCAAAAGAACCTAAAGAATGGGTTCTTCTTATTTTGCTTTTGGTTATTTGTGTGTGGGGGGGGGGGTAGCGGGAGGGCAGGATAGTGTAGGTCAAGGAATAGCATGAACAAAGGAGAAAAGTGTCTGTAAATAGAACACGCAGGACTGCTAGCGGAGCAATGGTTGGGTCAGATTATATAGGACCTTTGGACATAATTTGGAAGATAACAGAGGGCCCTTCGAGGATTTTTAATAGTGGCTGTGATAGACGTGATTACAGCGGAATTTGAGAAGGATGAATGTAGCAGTTCTGAATTAAAAGATGGAGGAATGGAGAATGGGATGTTGTATTTGTCTAGACTTCAGATGAGCTGGATGAAAATAAGAGGAGTGACAGAGAGATTGTAAAGAGGATGATGTAAAATAGGTTGCCAAGGAAAATGAACAGGACTTGGGGAGAAAGGAGCTGAAGGCAAAATTTTGAGTTTGAGTGATTCAGAAAATAATGGTATAGAAAGAGAGGAGTCAGATTTTGAGAGACAGTTGATTGATTCATTTTAAAATACTTGAGATGGTTGTGGTTATCTGATTTTAAATACCCCCAGACACTTTAAATTAGAGATCACAAGAAAAAACAAAAATCAGATTTGAGCCTCCCGAAAGTTAAATGGCTGTCGTATTGCTTGCGTAGTGGTGGACTATCTACACAAATTACTGGGAATTCTTCTGCGTGAGAGATTAGTGTGTTCTTCCCCATTTATTTATTCAGTCACTCATTTATATCAGTATGAACTCATGGATGTTATTCTGTACTCTGAGTTATTATCCAACTGCTTTATTTGTTTTGTCGTTCAAGTTGTTCCAGCTTTGGCCATGGGGAGCTCTTTCCATTGGCTCCTGTGTCCCTTTGTCACACCCCTATCAGTGTAATTTTTGAATTTTTTGAGCGCTGTCTTACTTTCTGGCACTATAAGATGCTGCAGGATCACTTTGTGTGTTTCTTGCCCTAGTCCTCCAAGGAGCCCTGGTTCCTTTTGTTGGAGAATGGTGTTAGAAACCGAGATTGGCCTGGCTGTGCCCTTGCTTTTGGTCGTTGTCAGGCATCGATATCAATGTTGGGTTCACCTCAGATGACCTCATTTTTTTCTCTTTCCTATCTTAATCTTTCCATAGGATCAGCCAGACTTGATTTTTACAGCTGTCAGATTTTAAGAAGACTCGATTCATACAAAATTACCATTTCTTAGATGAATTAAGTTGCTGTTTTAAATAGTCTCAATTCCAGTAGTCAACACCACACAGGAACCTAACTATAAAGGTTGAGTCTGGGTGAATGATATTTGTAGTCTGTGATTTGTGTTTTTTATTATGGTTTCCAGGAATTTTACAAATTCATGAACCTTGGGAAAAGAGATAAACAATTAAAATTAAATTTTGAGCATTTGGTTTTATCAAGGCAAAATAAATAGATGAGATAAAATGGTCTTGGGAACTAGAGCTTTGCATTTGTCATTCTCAGCTTAAGGCGCAGCTTAGGTCTTAGAGGATACCAGAGTAGTAAGGTACTTCACTAAAGGAGATTGATTAAAGTTCAGGCAGCTGGAGCAATATGAAAATCACATCTTTAGGATGTAGTCTCTTCCTTATACTTTCCCGTTATAGGAAAAGCTATTTGAAAACCACTGTCCTGCTGTGAACTATGAATTATAAACTGTGAATTGAAAAGAATAGACTCTTCTTTATCCTTGTAAGGAGCCCCGGTGGTGCAGTGGTTAAGCGCTTGGCTGCTAACTGAAAGGTTGGCGGTTCGAACCTACCAGCCATTCCATGGGAGAAAGATAGTGGCAGTCTGCTTTGATGGCAGTGGTTTATTTCTTGTGTTAAAAGAGTTAGAGGGCTGCACTGTTTTTTCTTTGTCTGTGCCACACATCACATTGACCAGAGTTTGCCTTTTTATTAGCAGAGACTCAAAACTTAGAGTTTTATATTTCTGTATAATTGTCGGGGCACCTTGGGGGAAAACTTAATTGCAGAGGGTTCTGAGGCCTTGGAGAAGGAATGACTGTCAGGTCTCACCTTCTCTGACCTTCAGCCACCATGGGAGGAAAGAGCCTGCCTGCCCTCTTCAGGGAGCAGAGAAGCTGGAGACATCTCCAGATGTGGCTGCCGGGGGTGCGACTGCTGCTTGTGGGAAGTTGGGTATACTGTGAACGGCTGTGCCCCTGTAAATCCGTGATTTTGTTGTGGTTGGGGGGCTGCAGTGATCAGGTGGGCTCTGCTGTGGTGCTTCTGCGCTTCTGATCTCAGCACTTGTTCCATCCGTCCCTGGCTCTGACTTTGGGAGTCATTTGCGCATCAGCTTCTAATTCTCATCCCTACTGAGCACCAGACTGCAGCCTGTGGGTTCTGTGTTTGACAAGACGAACCCCTGACCTCCCACCCCCAGGCCCCTCAATACCAGCCTCTGCACCAGAGACTGCTGCCCACCTGGCTTGCTTATTAGTTAAGTGGCAAGACTTGTTGTGTGGCGTTGAGTTGATTCCGACTCATAGCTACCCTATAGGTTACAGAGTAGAACTGTCCCATAGAGTTATCTAGGCTGTTATCTTTTTTTTTTTTATTGTTGTACTTTAAGTGATAAAGTTTACAATTCAACTTAGTCTCTCATACAAAAATTTATACATAAATTGTTATGTGACCCTAATTGCTCTCCCTGTACTGTGACAGCACACTCCTCCTTTCCACCCCTGATTTTCTGTGTCCATTCAGCCATCTCCTGACCTTCTCTGCCTTCTCATCTCACCTCCGGACAGGAGCTGCCCATTTAGTCTCATGTATCTACTTGAGCTAAGAAGCACACTCTTCACGAGTATCGTTCTGTATCTCATAGTCCAGTCTAATCTTTGTCAGAAGAGTTGGCGTTGGGCATGGTTTTAGTGCCGGGTTGACAGTCCAGGGGCCATGGTTTCTGGGGTTCCTCCAGTCTCAGTCAGACTATTAAGTCTGGTCTTTCTAGTAAAATTTGAGTTCTGCGCCCCACTTTTCACCTGCTCCATCTGGGACTCTGTTGTGTTCCCTGTCAGACCGGTCATTGGTGGTAGCCAGGCACCATCTAGTTCTTCTGATCTCAGGCTGATGGAGTCTCTGGTTTATGTGGCCCTTTCTGTCTCTTGGGCTAATATGTTCCTTGTATCTTTGGTGTTCTTCATTCTTCTTTACTCCAGGTGGGTTGGGACCCGTTGGTGCATCTTAGATGGCCGCTTGCAAGCTTTTAAGACCCCAGATGCCACTCACCAAAGTAGGATGCAGAACATTTTCTTAATAAGCTTTGTTATGCCAGTTGACCTAGATGTCCCCTGAAAGCATGGTCCCCAGACCCCTGCCCCTGCTACTCTGTCCCTCGAAGTGTTCGGTTGTATTCAGGAAACTTCTTAGCTTTGGTTTAGTCCAGTGCTGACTTCTCCTGTAATGTGTGCTGTCCTTCCCTTCACCTAAGATAATTCTTGTCTACTATCTAGTTAGTGAATAACCCTCTCCCTCTCTCCCCACCCTTGTAACCATCAAAGAATGTTTTCTTTTGTGTTTAAACTTTTTCTTGAGTTCTTATAATAGTGTCTTATATGATATTTGTCCTTTTGTGACTGACTAAATTCACTTAGCATAATGCCTTCCAGATTCCTCCATGTTATGTTTCACAGATTCCTCATTGTTCTTTATCGATGCGTAGTATTCCATTGTGTGAATATACCATAATTTGTTTATCCGTTTGTCGGCTGATGAGCACCTAGGTTGTTTCCATCTTTTTGCTATCGTGAACAGTGCTGCAGTGAACATGGGTGTACATGTATCTGTTCGTGTGATGGCTCTTAATTCTCTAGGATATATTCCAAGGAGCGGGATTGCCGGATCGTATGGTACTTCTATTTCCAGCTTTTTAAGAAAGCACCAAATCGATTTCCAAAGTGGTTGTACCATTTTACATTCCCACCAACAGTGTATAAGTGTTCCAGTCTCTCCACAATCTCTCTAGCATTTATTGTTTTGTGTTTTTTGGATTAATGCTAGCCTTGTTGGGGTGAGATGATATCTCATTGTAGTTTTGATCTGCATTTCTCTAATGGCTGATGATCGTGAGCGTTCCTTCACATGTCTCTTAGCTGCCTGAATAGCTTCTTCAGCGAAGCGTCTGTTCATATCCTTTGCCCGTTTTTTAATTGGGTTATTTGACTTTTTGTTGTTGAGGTTTTGCAGTATCTTGTAGATTTTAGAGATTAGATGCTGATCGGATTCGTCATAGTCAACAGTTTTTTCCATCTGTAGGTTTTCTTTTGACTCTTTTGATGAGCATAAGTGTTTGATTTTTAGGAGCTCCCATTTATCTAGTCTCTCTTCTGGTGCTTGTGCATTGTTACTTATTGTTCGTGTTCTGTTTATGCCATGTGTTAGGGCTCCTAGTGTTGTCCCTGTTTTTTCTTCCATGATCTTTTTCATTTTAGATTTTATATTTAGTTCATATATTTGATCCATTTTGAATTAGTTTTTGTGTATGGTGTGAGTTATGGGTCTTGCTTCATTTTTTTGCAGATGGATATCCAGTTATGCCACTACCATTTGTTAAAGAGACTATCTTTTCTCCAATTAATGGACTTCGGGCCTTTGTCAAATATCAGCTGCTCACAGGTGGATGAATTGACATCTGGATTCTTAATTCTGTTCCATTGGTCTGTGTATCTGTTGTTGTACCAGTACCAGGCTGTTTTGACTACTGTGGCAGTATAATAGGTTCTAAAACCAGGTAGCGTGAGGCCTCCTGCTTTGTTCTTCTTGAGTAATGCTTTACTTATCCGGGGCTTCTTCCCTTTCCATATGAAGTTGGTGATTTCTTTCTCCATCTCATTAAAAGATGCCGTTGGAATTTGGATCGGGTTTGCATTGTATCTGTAGATCGCTTTGGGTAGAATTGACATTTTCACAATGTTAAGTCTTCCTGTCCACGAGCAAGGTATGTTTTTCCACTTATGCAGGTCTCTTTCCATTTGTTGCAGTAGTGTCTTGTAGTTTTCATCGTGTAGGTCTTTATCTCTCTGGTTAGATTTATTCCTAAGTATTTTATCTTCTTGGGGGCTGTCGTAAATGGTATTGATTTGGTGATTTCCTCTTAGAAGTTCTCTTTGTTGGTGTAGAGGAATCCAGCTGATTTTTGTATGTTTATCTTGTATCCTGATACTTTGCTGAAATCTTTATTAGTTCCAGTAGTTTCCTTGTGGATTCTTTGGGGTTTTCTGGGTATAAGATCATATCATCTGCAAATATACTTTTACTTCTTCCCTACCAGTTTAGATGCCCTTTATTTCTTTTTCTAGCCTAATTGCTCTGGCTAGGACCCCCAGCACAATGTTGAAGAAGAGTGTTGATAAAGGGCATCCTTATCTGCTTCCCATTATCAAGGGGAATGCTTTCAAACTCCATTTAGGATGATGCTGGCTATTGGCTTTGTATAAATGCCCTTAATTATGTTGAGGAATTTCCCTTCTGTTCCTAATTTGTTGAGAGTTTATCATGAATGGGTGTTAGACTTTGTCAAATGCCTTTTCTGCATTGATTGATAAGATCATGTGGATCTTGTCTTTCGTTTTATTAATGTGATGGATTATATTGATTGTTTTTCTAATGTTGAACCATCCCTGCATACCTGGTATAATCCTACTAGATCACATGGAATTATTTTTTTGATACGTTGCTGAATTCTGTTGGCTAGAATTTTGTTGAGGACTTTTGCATCAATGTTCTTGAGGGATATTGGTCTGTAATTTTCTTTTTTTGTGGTGTCTTTACCTGATTTTGTATCAGGGTTAGGCTGGCTTCGTAGAATGAGTTTGGGAGTATTCCATCCTTTTCTATGCTCTGAAATACCTTTAGTAGTAGTGGTGTTAACTCTTCTCTGAAAGTTCGGTAGAATTCTCCAGTGAATCCGACTGGGCCAGGGCTTTTTTTTGTTAGGAGTTTTTAAATTACATTTTCAATCTCTCCTTTTGTTATAGGTTTATTTACTTTTTCTACCTCTGTTTGTGTTAGTTTAGGCAGGTAGTGAGTTTCTAGAAAGTTGTCCATTTCCTCTAGGTTTTCAAATTTGTTAAGAGTATAATTTTTCATAGTATTCTGTTACGATTCTTTTAATTTCGGTTGGATCTGTTGTGATATCACCCATCTCATTTCTTATATGGGTTATTTGCTTCCTCTCCTGTTTTTGTCAGTTTGGCCAGTGGTTTATCAATTTTATTGATCTTTTCAAAAGAACCAGCTTTTGGTCTTGTTAAAAACTCTTTCAATTATTTTTCTATTCTCTATTTCATTTAATTCTACTCTAATTCTTACTGTTTCCCGCCTTCTGGCTCCTGAGGGCTTCTTTTGCTGCTCTCTTGCTGCTTGTTCCAGATGTAGGGTTAATGTTTTGATTTTGGCCCTTTCTTTTTGGATGTGTGCATTTATTGGTATAAACTGACCTCTGAGCACTGCTTTTGCTGTGTCCCAAAGGTTCTGGTAGGATGTGTTTTCATTCTCGTTTGATTCTGTAAATTTCTTTATTCCATCCTTGATTGCTTCTATAACCCAGTAGTTTTTGAGCAAGGTGTTATTCAGTTTCCATGTGTATGATTTTTTTCCCCCTGCTTTTTCTGTTACTGATTTCTACTTTTATGGCTTTATAGTCAGAAAAGATGCTTTGTAATATTTCGATGCTTTGGATTGTGTTAAGACTCACTTTATGGCCTAATATGTGGTCTGTTCTGGAGAATGTTCCATTTGCGTTGGAAAAGGAAGTACACTTGTCTGCTGTTGGGTGGAGTGTTTGGTATGTGTCCATGAGATCAAGTTGGTTGATTGTAGCATTTAAATC
>NW_004443999.1:9019340-9059850 GCF_000243295.1 Trichechus manatus latirostris
CTGCTCTTTTTTGAGTGTTGTTTGCTTGATATATTTTGTTCCATCCTTTGAGTTTTAGTTTGTTTGTATCTTTAAGGTGTGTCTCTTGTAGGCAGCATATAGACGGATCGTGTGTTTTTAGGCTGTTATCTTTACGGAGCAAATTGCCAGGTCTTTCCCTAGGAGCCGCTGGGTGGGTTTGAACCACTAACCTTTCGGTTAGCGGCTGAAGGCTTAACTGTTGTGCCACCAGGGCTCCTTGGCAAGACTGTAGATTGGTAAAAAGTAAATGGAAGATTTGTTGTCCTCCTCCATGAATTCATTCATCCTTCTCTGAACGAGTATTTCTTTTACGAGTAGTAAGCAACCTATATGGGAAAAAATTTTAACTTCTAATAATCAGTAACATGAAAATTGAAATACAATAAAGCACCTTCTTGGTGCGTTTTACATTGTTGTTATTTGGTGCTGTTGAGTCGGTTCTGGCTCATAGTGATCCTCTGTACAACAAAACGAAACACTGCCCGTTCGTGCAGCATCCTCACAATCGTTGCTATGTTTGGGCCCATTGTTTCAGCCACTGGTGTTCTACATGAGCTAGTAAATATTTATAACTTTGGGGATAAGATGTGCTAGGCATAACTCTTATACATAGCTAGCAGCAGTAATAATTGGTGAGCCTTTTAAGGAGTCATTTGGGCATTTGTATTCATGCATCAGAAAAAATGACCTTTGGTTGGATCAAAATTTGGGAATATTACATCCCTGTTTTTGGAGATTTATATTATTCATTAGTAAAATAAAGACTGTCTTGCCTGAAAGGAATCTGTTAATGTGGAAAAATCCAGCATTTACCATATGAATTTTGGTCATTTCTTTGTGAACTCTACTAATATCCTGCAGAACTGTATCTGTGTTTCATAGTTTGTGAAATACTGCCTGAGGATTTTTAATGTTGTCCTGGAAAAGGCAAACATCAGTGACAAAACACAGGCAGGACATGAGAGGAAGAACTGGTCAAGAAGGAAAACAAGGGCTTTGGTTTAAGGTTGAGATACTGTTGGGAGAGTCAAGTGGAATATGATACCAGCAATTGGAAAGCTAACTCTTACAGGAGAATTAGGACTGAATGTAGAAATTTGTGAATTCCCTGAATATATGTGATGGTTGTGACCAAAGGAGTTAACTGAGGTTGTCTTTAAACAAAGGTAGGATTCCCTGGGTGGTGGACATGGTTAACGCACTTGGCTGCTAACTGAAAGGTTGGAGGTTCGAGTCCACTAGAGATGCCTCAGAAGAAAAGCCTGGTGATCTACTTCTGAAAAATCAGCCACTGAAAACCCTGTGGAACACAGTTCTACTCTGACATACATGGAGTTGCCATGAGTTGGAATCAACTCAGTGGCAGCTGGTTTTGGGAGATAACAAAGAATCTGAAGGGGCCCATAAAGGACAGCAAGAGGAAGAGCCAGTGAGTGAGTCAGGAGAAGCCCCGTGGGCTCCTGGCAGTGCTGTGGTATCCACGAGAGGAAGGGACAACTGGAAAGTGAAATAGTGCTTTTTTAAAAAAAATTTACACACAGTAGAATTGGTGTACAGTTCTCTAGGCTTTGACAAAATGCATAGAGGCTTGCTTCTACTGTCACAGCCATGATAGAGAGCAGTTCCATCACCTTCTAAATTATGTCCCACATCCTGGATTTAGTAGTGGTTTCAATAGAGTGGAGGAGCCCAGGTGGCACAGTGGTTAAGTGCTTGGCTGCTAACTGAAAGGTTGGCAGTTCAAACCCCCTATCAGCTCCATGGGAGAAAGACGTGGCAGTCTGCTTCCGTAAAGATTACAGCCTTGGAAGCCTTATGGGGGCAGTTCTGCTCTGTCCAAAGGGTCGCTGTGAGTTGGAGTCAACCTGATGGCAACGAATTTGGTGTTTTTTGGTTTTAATAGAGTGGGTTGCAAGGGGTCAGGAAGTTACTGGACAGTACAGGATTTGTCCCAGCATTGGAGAACTTGAGCGGTGAAGGCAGCATGACAGTGAGACAGAGGCACCCAGGGTCACTAGGTTAAGGTTGGGGGAGAGCTCTTTCAGTCTAGTAGGTAGAGGTGTGATAGGAGTGACCTGAAGCTGGAGGGAGGGGAACAAGCTCACAATGAGGGTTAGCTTGGAGGGACCAGCTGTGAGGTATGGGGAAGATGGGAGGGAAGGAAGGAAGGGCATGGGGGAGTGCTTGCCTTATGGCTTTTGTCTTCAAGTAGTTTAATTACTGCAGAAAGAAAAAGGGGTAGGGTAGGTCAGAGGAAAGGATTAGAAACAGCCTCTTTCCCTGGCAGGAGGGGGGTTAATAATAAAAAAGGACTGCAGTGCTCGGTGACATTGAGGACTCACTGGAGGAGAAAGCACGGATTTGCCGCAGTCCAGCCGCGTTATTTCGTGACTTTCTCTGGAGGCTCTTGGCAGCTTGGAGCCTGAGTAGAAAAAGCAAAGGGGCTGTTTATTGCTGAGCTTTCGTTTTGACCCAAAGGGTACCTGGAGTTAGGGGAGTAGCCTTCCTCAGAGAGGGTGTGGCCTGAGATGTAGGCTAAGAATTGGAAGTCGAGCTTTTGGAAAAGGCTGGGGTTTGTAGGGACTGTCTGTGTGGAGGGGACATTCCCTTAGCTCTGCTGAAGGGCTGGGAGAGAGTGGTTGGTGGGGGAGTGCAGGGAAGGGGACGGGAGGGGAGGGGGGAAGAGCGGTGGAGAGTAGAAGAGGGGAGAGGAGAGGAGGACATATTTGTATATCCCTTAGGGTAGTGTGGTAACTGCAGGGAAGGGTTGTGCTGGCTTTACTCTTGAGTTTCCCAACGTTGTGCCCTGATTAATGGTGTTAGTTTGTGACTGGGTGTTTATATTTCCAGAAGCAGTTTGAACTTTCAGATCTGTTATATTTCAAATCAGGAATATTAGTGTTAACTGGAAAACATACTACCTTGGCGAAGTATTTTTATATGGATAATTGATACCATCAAGACTGAGTGAAACAAGTATCTATTTTGGATAATAGCATCTGTATTCGCTAATTTCTTGTTAACCAATACAGAATTAACACAACCTATGTCTGTTCTTCACCCTACCTAGGAACTGTCTTTTCGCACATTGTGGGTTACCCTAGAGTAGGCTGTTTGGAAAATGAAGTTCTGCCTTCTGAGTGCTGCCTAATTTGGGCCTCCAGCCAGAGCTGCTGGAAGGTGAGAGAACAGGGCAGATGGACAGATAGGAGGGGGCTCAGTGTTCCTTTGTCCAGGTTTTTTTTATCATACTTCTTCTCTATGGCTAGAAAGTAACCTTTAGACCTACAAAGTGCTCTGGCCTATTGTTGAGATTCATGCAGGGTCTAGGTAGTGTAGAGGATGAGGATAAAATAAGAATTTTCTTTGGCATTTTATCACTTGCTTGGGGTCTTCAGATGGTATGTGATTCTTAAGAGATTCAGAGCTCCTTTTATTAGTACTTATTTTTCCTCAAAAGTATACACACTTAACTAGTTACTATCCAGTCAGTTCTGCTTACGGCAACCCAATGTGTGGAGAGTAGAACTGCTCTATAGCGTTTTCAAGGCTGTGACTTTTTGGAAGCAGATCGCTAGCCTTTCTTCCCAGGCGCCTCTTGGCGTGTTCGAATCACCAGCCATTTGGTTAGTAGTTGAGCGCTTAACCGTTTACACCACCCAGGTACTCCTGTACAGACTTAGGCACGCACATATGTATGTATGTATATGTATTATTGTAGTAGTAATCTAAGTATCTGCCAGTTAGGAGGCCCAGTCTCACCCACTCTGTCCTTGCCAGAGAGGAGCACTGAGGTGGGGGTTCTTAACAGCTGCTACAGAGATGCTTCTGGTCAGATTGAAAAAAAAAAAAACTTGGCCATAAAACTGACATCTATTCTCAGCTGGATTAGGAAAAGTCGAGAAGCAGTAGGCCACTATGAGTAACTGAGCCGACTTGGTATTTAGAATGGAATTGCAATGAGAAAACCTTTTTCCCTGAGAAGCAGTTTAGACTAAAGTGGGGTAGAAGCAAAAGGTCCATCGAGGAAAGAGGAAATGTGATTATCCTTGTGTTTTGGTCAAAGAGGTGTAACAGTGGAGAGTCCTGAAAATCCTAAAGATGAAGAAGAGATTGGTGAGGGAAGACGCCAAGGGAGGAAGCCAAAGGTTTGTGCTTAATGGTAACAGGAAAGAATTTGAATGTAGAAGGCTAAGGGAAACAACCCCCTCTGTATTTCCTTGAAAATATTATAAAAACTAGGGATGCTAGGTTCATTTCCTATGGAGAATTAGTTTTGAAAATTTATGTAATATAAACATGTTATAAAACCAAAAACCAAACCCATTGCTGTTGAGTCAATTCCGACTCATAGCGACCCTGTAGGACAGAGTAGACCTGCTCTGTAGTGTTTCCACGGAGTAGCTGGTGGGTTTGAACTGCTGACCTTTTGGTTAGCGGCCAGGCTCTTCACCTCTCTGCTACCAGGACTCTGTTATAAGAACACATAAATTTGTTTTTTATTTTTTTTTAATTGTACTTGAGGTGAAGGCTTACAGAACAAATAGTTTCTCATGAAACGGTAGTACACATATTGTTTTATGACATTGGTTAACAATCCCACAACATGTCAACCCTCTAACTTCTCAACCTTTTTTTTTGGTGAAAATACACATAGCCAAAGATACACCATTTCAAAAATTTCTACATGCACAGTTCAGTGACATTGAGTACGCTCTTCCAGTTGTGCTGTTATTCTTATTTAAGATGAAGGCTTACAGAACAAAATAGTTTCTCATTTAACAGTTACTACAAATGTTGCCCTATGACAATGGTTAACAATCTCACAACACATCAACAGTATCCTTACTCAACCTTGGGTTCCCTATCACCAGCTTCCTTGTCCCCTTCTGCCTCCTGGCCCTTGTCACTGGACTACTGTACCTTGTTAGTCTCATTTGGTTTCACGGGGCTGTCCATTCCCAGGCTTAATGGTGAACCTCGGAGATAACTTCACCACTGAGCTAAAAGGGTGTCTGGGGGCCATACTCTCTGGGTTTCTCCAGCCTCCTTTAGGCCAGTAAATCTGGTCTTTTTTTTGTGAGTTAGAATTATGTTCTACATCCTTCTCCAGCTCTGTCCAGAACCCTCTGTTGTGATCCTGGTCAGAGCAGTCGGTGGTAGCGGGGCACCATCTAGCTGTACTGGAAAGAACACATATATTTGAAGGAAGGTCAAGAAGGATAAAAGATGAGGTAGACCCTTTAAACTGTTGAATTATTTCTTTAAGATTTTGGTGGAATAAAAAAAGACACAGTAGAGCTTCATTGGCCAGATATTGCTAGAAAATAGTGACAAGAAGTCCCAGAAGAGAGTAACAGACGTTGTTTTATGGAAAGTTTGTATCATACTGTCAAAATGGTCAATAGACTGATTTCTTTAAATGGGATTATTATGATTTAGAGTTTTATTGATTTTTATTAAGTGTCTTAGTTATCTAGTGCTGCTCTAACAGAAATACCACAAGTGGATGGCTTTAACAAAGAGAAATTTATTCTCTTACAGTCTAGGAGGCCAGAAGTCTGAATTCAGGGTGCCAGCTCCAGCGGAAGGCTTTCTTTTTCTGTTGGCTCTGGGGGAAGGTCCTTGTCATCAATCTTCCTCGGCCAGGAGCTTCTCAGCACAGGGACTCCAGGTCCAAAGGCCGTGCTGTTCTCCTGGTTCTTGTTTCTTGGTGGTAGGAGACCCCTCAGTCTCTCTGTTTGCTTCCCTCTTTTATATCTCAAAAGAGATTGATTTAAAACACAACCTAATCTTGTAGATTGAGTCCTGCCTCATTAACATAACTGCCCCTAATTCCACCCCATTAACATCATAGAGGTAGGATTTACAACACATAGGAAAATCACATCAGATGACAAAATGGTGGACAGTCACACAATACTGGGAATCATGGGCTATCCAGGTTGACCTATTTTTTGGGGGGACACAATTCAGTACATAACACTAAGGAAAATGTTAGTTTCCCCCATTTAAGTGGGAAGCCTGATGTTTTCTTCACTGGTCAGATTAACCTTTGCGTGTTCTTGCTTTGTCATCTTGGAGTCAGAACCTTGGCTGGATTTGGCATGTCTTTCTGTTTGGGAATTATCTGAAGATAGGAGTCCATGGTGAGGTTATGCCTGAGCCCTTCATGCTGAGATTCTCCAGTTGGGAAACAGCTCCATGAAGAATATTTTTTTATTGCAAAGTGTAAGGAATATGATTAAGGGATAAAAAGGTTTTTCTTTCCATTTGATATTCACCTTCTGCCGGGAAAGATGACACCACTTTCTATAATATAAGAGGCTTTGGAAGCAAAGAAAATGTTTTAATTCTGTCTGTGTCACAGGAGGAACTAAAACAGTCATGTGACTGGCTTGAGTTCTTTCAGTTTCCTTTCTGTAGGCATTTTCCCCCCAGATAAGGTGAAAGGACATTATGCATTAAGCACAAATGCAATTAGTGAATTATAGGTTATTTAGATTCGGTAAACTAGAAGACCACTGGTGTCTTTAATGGAAGATATATTGCATAGAGCATAAGTGAAATAAAAGACAAATTATTATAACAAAACTAATTTTGTTTGAAAATCAAACTGTTGAGGGAAAGGGAAGCTAAAATAAGAGCTTTTAATACCATCTCTTAAAAGAGAAGCCTAAGATTTACTTTGTGATGTTTTTAAGATCAGAATAATCCATTTTTAAGCATTTTATCTTTAGGAATTGGAGTGAAAACGAAGAAATCTTTCAGACATAAACATTGCTCTTTGTATTTGATGTAACTGAGAAATGAAATGGGAGTTAAACCTTTTTTACCCCCCAAGTAGAAAATTTGCTCTCATCTTCCAGAATGCGGGATGGGAATGGGTAATAGGACATTGTGATTGTGGGTATGAGAAACATTTCTATAAACCAAAAAAGAAGTGTGAAGTTACAGAGAGTGGTATTTATTACGTGAATTACACAACCTCAGAGTGAGTCCACCTGCCGCAGTGATCTCATGTTTCAGTCGAGGTGATCTGCTTCCTGTCGGCTACTGTGCTCAAGCTTTGATGCCCATCGTGCATTTTCAAAGGAGCCCTGGTGGCACAGTGGTTAAGCTCTCAGCTGCTAACTAAAAGGTTAGTGGTTCGAACCCACCAGCTGCTCCGCAGGAGAAAGATGTGGCAGTTTGCGTCTGTAAAGATTTACAGCCTTGCAAACCCTGTGGGGCGGGTCTACTGTGTCCTGTAGGGTTGCTGTGAATCAGAATCCACTCGATGACAAAGGATTTGTTTACAGTTTGTAGTCAGGATTCCTTCAGGTGAACTAGAGGGTTGACTCATATTTCTTTAAACCACTGGAAAATCACTCTTAGTATCTTCAGAGTGTCCCATTATCTCACCCTAGGTTCACCTTCTTCCCCTTAGTGGTGGTGGTGGTGGTGATTAGTTGCTGTCGAGTCAATTCTGACTCATGGCAATCCCATGTGTTACCGAGTAGAGCTGCTCCATAGGGTTTTCTTGACTGTAATCTTAACTCCCCAGGCGTTTTCTTCCATGGTGCTGCTGGGTGAGTTGGAACCACCAACCTTAGGTTAGCAGTTGAATGTAAATCATTTGCACCGCCTAGGGGCCCTCTTACCCCAAGAGAAGAGTGTAAATCTTAGGCAGAATGTGGGAGTGGGGAACAGGTTGTGGCTAGATTACGGCAGAGAAAGAGTTGCTCCTATAGGTGGAAGGTTTTTCCACAAACGCTCCAGGTTCAGGCTTTCGAGGGTATTCCAGACCTTATTCCAGATCTTAATTCTGCTTTAGTTGAGCAGTTAGGGAAAGATACGGGCAGTGTGGTGGACAACAAGGTAACGTTTGCTAAGTGATTTACTGCTGCTGCTCTGTGTGTGTGTGTGTGTTTGTGTGTGTGTTTAAATCAGCAAGCTTCCTGTTACGTGTACACAAAACAGAAAGATAATACAAATCATGAATTAGTCTTCCATGTATTTATAAAAATACCTCACAGTTGCCACTGCTGATCTGAACAGCCGATGCTCACCAGGTTTTGTTTCATGCGGTGACCTTTTATCATTTTTTGTGGTTGTATGTGCTGGGCTCACTACCCACTGAGTATTTGAACTGTTTCTATGTTCTTTTTGTTCCTGAAACGACTGCCTTCTGGTGTGAACAATGGGAAACTGTGTACGATGTCTTTTTCTCAGCAAAATCTTAAGGAGAGGGCAAATGACATAAATTGCATGTAGCTTCAAAGAAAGGATGAAAGGGCTTCTTTACACTGCAGAGACTTAGGTGGAGCCCAGCCACCATGTGATTTTTGGAGCCTGGGTCCAAGCTTTGGATAAGTGGTTGCATAGAAATCCTCCTTTTCGATCCTTTCCATTTTAGGGGTGGGGTGAGGTGGCTCATGGTGCTGTGCCTTGGAGTTTTCTGTACACAGTCATCTACAAACTTGGATCAGATGGCTCTGAAGGTAGAATATGTATCTACAAATCAGACTTACTCTTCCCTTGAAGATTACTTAAAATCGGCTGTCACATTTGTTGTTGCTTGATTCCTTTCTGTCTTCCTTCTTCCTCATCCTTTTTTTCTTACTGTGTCTGCTCTTTTCCCTTTCCTTCTCCTCTCCTCCTCCTGACCTCCTGCCTCATCTGCAGAAAGAAGGAACAGGTTCAGAGAGATTTGCTAACTTGCTGAGGGCCTCCAAGGTCTTGTGTGATGGAGCTGAGTCTAAGCCCGTTCTGTTTTAAATCCAATGTTCTGGCTCCTGCCTTGTGACGTGTTAGTTACTTGGCGATTACGGTGTACAGATGAGTAAGACATTGCCTGTCCTGAGGCAGCTTCCAGGCGAGTAGGTAAGAAAAGACAAGTAGACACTCTGTAGTTGTTGGGTGCCGTTGAGTCAATTCCAACTCATAGCAACCCTATGTACATGCTGTAGTACAGGCCAGAAAATAATAGAAGGGTGAGGTGGAGTGCTCTGGGAGTTCTGGGAAGAGACCCGACCCCCCCACCCCGTATTGGACGTTTTGTCTGATTCTCACATATCACTGTATCACTTGTCTTGCTCAGATGGGTGAAAGGCCCCATTTAAAGACCAAGCATCGTATAGAATATCTGTCATCTTTAGTAATGGCTGTGAGTGTCCATTTTCCTACATCTCTCCTTCCGCTATCAACTGGGGCTGTGTGGAATTAGTGGTAGCACTTCTTCATGGAATGTTGTCTACTCTGACCTAGCCAGGATGCCAAAGAGTGCTCTTGTCCCTGGCTCTGCCCTGCCTTTGGTCCCTGTTGTAACTTGCTGAGAGTCATTTAATGGCAGGATCTTTTTCAGCTGCTGGCCCACTGGTGTAGCTACATTGGATGAGTAGTAATTAAGGCACAGGTGTCTGTTACTTTAACCAGTAAAAGGAGGTAGGAAGAGAGAAGGAAAAGACACGATTTTTTTCTGCCAGGAGATGTTAAGATTAGGATTAAATCAAGGTTTTATTTAGAGAAACAACGATGAAAATTAGGATTAAATAAAAATTGGTGGAATCAGCTCCTTGGAGATTTTTTTTTAAAATCCCAGCTGGAACTTTATTAACAGTAGACATCCTGTGGTGAGTTTCGATGCTTGTTTCTTCTGTGGATGAGTATTGAAGTCTGTAATTGGTTCTTTGATGATAATGTATTTCTTTTAACGTGGTACCCCAAAACACATTATAGAACCAAATCTGATGATGACTCTAATAACGATAATTTTGCCAGTGGAATTAAATGCCGTCACGGTTAAAATATTTTTGGAAGTAGCTTTTTATGAAAACAGTATGATGAATTCAGTGATAAATAACCCATTTTTTACTTGCTGCACCAAAACCTGCTTTTCTCTACCACAACGGTTTCAATCAGCTTCATTGGGGTTAGATAGGAGCTATGCCAGTAATGTTGTTGTGGTCGTTAGGCACTGTTGAGTCAGTTTCGACTCGTAGTGACCCTATGTGACAGAATACAGCTGCCCGCATAGAATTTCCTAGGCTGTAATCTTTATGGGGAGCCCTGGTGGCATGGTGGTTAAGCTCTTGGCTGCTAACTGAGAGATCGGTGGTTAGAACCCACCAGCTGTTCCTCTGGAGAAAGATGTAGCAGTCTGCCTCCATAAAGATTACAGCCTTGGAAACCCTGGGCGGGGGCAGTTCTTCTCTGATCTGTAGGGTCGCTATGAGTCGGAATGGACTCGATGGCAATGGGTAATCTTTATGGGAGCAGGTTGCCAAATCTTTCTTCCTTGGAGCTGCTGGGTGGATGTGAACCTCCACCCTTTTGGTTAGCAGCTGAGCACTTCACCATTGTGCCATCAGGGCTCCTTACACCAGTAATACTCTACAGCATTTTGGAGGAATTGCTGTTGAAGCTCTAATTATGAATGTTTTCTACATATTCTGTGGATATTTGTCTACTTGGACTCAGATTTTCAGAGTATTACACTAAGTGCAGTTACCCACTTGCTTTTTATCTCATTGTTACATGATGTTACTTGCTGATGGAATTATTTTCTGTTCCTTTAACAGAACACATGACCATGGGGGATATGAAGACCCCAGACTTTGATGACCTCCTGGCAGCCTTTGACATCCCAGATATGGTCGATCCTAAAGCAGCAATTGAGTCTGGACATGATGACCATGAGAGCCACATCAAACAGAACACTCACGTAGATGATGACTCCCATACACCTTCATCTTCCGACGTCGGTGTCAGTGTTATTGTTAAGAATGTTCGGAACATTGATTCCTCCGAGGGCGTGGAGAAAGATGGCCATAACTCCACAGGCAATGGCTTACATAATGGGTTCCTTTCAGCATCCTCTCTTGACAGTTATGGTAAAGATGGGACAAAGTCCTTGAAAGGAGATGTGCCTACCTCAGAGGTGACTTTAAAAGACTCAACTTTCAGCCAGTTTAGCCCTATCTCAAGTGCCGAAGAGTTTGATGACGACGAGAAGATAGAGGTGGATGATCCC
Organism: Trichechus manatus latirostris; assembly: GCF_000243295.1. Classification (NCBI taxonomy): domain Eukaryota; kingdom Metazoa; phylum Chordata; class Mammalia; order Sirenia; family Trichechidae; genus Trichechus; species Trichechus manatus. The sequence goes on from NW_004443999.1 coordinate 9,030,376, forward strand.
CCTGATAAAGAGGAGATGCGTACAAATTTTAGATCAAATGTGTTGACAGGATCTGTTTCCCAACAGGACTATGACAAACTAAAGGCACTTGGAGGGGAAAACTTAAGCAAAATGGGAATCTCTACTTCAGGCAATATAGATAAAAACAAAGTTGTTAAAAGAGAATCAGAAACCAATTCTATAAATCTGAGTGTTTATGAACCCTTTAAAGTCAGAAAAGTGGAGGATAAATTGAAGGAAAACTCTGAAAAGGTGCTTGAAAACAGGGTACTTGATGGAAAGCTGAGCTCCGAGAAGAATGACACTAACCTCGCCAGTGTCACCCAGTCAAAGACAAAGTCGTCCTCCAAGCTCTCGTCATGTATAGCTGCAATTGCAGCACTTAGTGCTAAGAAGGCTGCTTCAGACTCTTGTAAAGAACTGGTGACCAATTCAAGGGAATCCTCTCCATTACCAAAAGAAGTCAACGATAGTCCTAGAGCCATGGAAAAGTCTCCTGAATCCCAGAGTCTCATTGATGGGGCGAAGAAATCATCCATAAAGCAACCGGACAGTCCCAGGAGTGTTTCGAGTGAAAACAGCAGCAAGGGTTCACCATCCTCTCCTGCGGGATCGACACCAGCCATTCCCAAAGTGCGCATAAAGACCATCAAGACTTCATCTGGGGAAATAAAGAGAACAGTGACCAGAGTGCTGCCGGAAGTCGACCTTGACTCTGGGAAAAAGCCTTCCGAGCAGGCGACATCCATGATGGCATCTGTGACATCCCTTCTGTCATCTCCAACTTCGGCCGCTGTCCTTTCCTCTCCTCCTAGGGCACCTCTCCAGTCGGCGGTCGTTACCAATGCAGTTTCCCCCGCGGAGCTGACACCCAAGCAGGTCACTATTAAGCCGGTGGCCACTGCCTTCCTCCCAGTTTCCGCTGTGAAGACGGCAGGGTCTCAAGTCATTAACTTGAAGCTCGCTAACAACACAACGGTGAAAGCCACGGTCATATCTGCTGCCTCTGTTCAGAGCGCCAGCAGCGCCATCATCAAAGCTGCCAACGCCATACAGCAGCAAACCGTTGTGGTGCCGGCATCCAGCCTGGCCAATGCCAAACTTGTGCCAAAGACTGTGCACCTTGCCAACCTTAACCTCCTGCCTCAAGGTGCCCAGGCCACCTCTGAACTCCGCCAAGTGCTAACCAAACCTCAGCAACAAATAAAGCAGGCAATAATCAATGCAGCAGCCTCACAACCACCCAAGAAGGTGTCTCGAGTCCAGGTGGTGTCCTCCTTGCAGAGTTCCGTGGTGGAAGCTTTCAACAAGGTGCTGAGTAGTGTCAATCCAGTCCCAGTTTACATCCCAAACCTCAGTCCTCCCGCTAATGCAGGTATCACGTTACCGACGCGTGGTTACAAGTGCTTAGAATGTGGTGACTCCTTTGCGCTCGAAAAGAGTCTAACCCAACACTACGACAGACGTAGCGTGCGCATCGAAGTGACGTGTAACCATTGTACAAAGAACCTAGTTTTTTACAACAAGTGCAGCCTCCTGTCCCATGCTCGTGGACACAAGGAAAAAGGCGTTGTGATGCAGTGCTCCCACTTAATTCTAAAGCCAGTCCCAGCAGATCAAATGATAGTTTCTCCGACAAGCAATACTTCTGCTTCATCTTCCACTCTGCAGAGCTCTGTGGGACCTGGCACACACACGGTAACAAAAATCCAGTCTGGCATAACTGGGACAGTCATATCAGCTCCTTCCAGCACACCCATCATTCCAGCTATGCCTCTAGACGAAGACCCGTCCAAACTCTGTAGACATAGTCTGAAATGTTTGGAGTGTAATGAAGTTTTCCAGGACGAGACGTCGCTTGCAACACATTTCCAGCAGGCTGCAGATACGAGTGGACAAGTAGAGTATCATTTAAATTTGACATTTCAGTGATGAGTCTTTAAGATGTCCTTGATTTTAGGGGTGGAGCTCATTTAAATGGGGACGGGTGTGTGTGTGTGTGTGTGTACACAAGAGAGGGAGGAAGGATTGTGTTCACAGAATAGAAACAGTGTTGAAACATGAATATTTTAAGAAACCATTTTTTGGGGAAGATGATTCTTACAGATATAAATTGTATGTACTAGTTGAATACTTAATGGAACCTTTGATTTAGAGTAAGTAAAGGAGTTCTTTAACTGTTTGGTCATTGGACTATGTGTAGCTAGTCTGAGATTTAGCTTATTGTGTCATTTCATTGTATTCAATGTGCAAGTCAGGCTACATCACCAGAGTTCTGAGTTACAAGTGACTGTTTTGGGAATTTTTTATTACCGTTGTTATTTATAGTTATTGAAAAGTCTTTTATAGTAAAATGCACCTAATTGGTACTGAACCACTTTTATGGTGGCCAAGAAATATTTTCAAAGATGTTAGTATTCATCACTGCAATAAACTTAAGCTACAAATTACTGGTAAACTCATCTCTATTTAAATGGAATACTGTTGTGTTTGCAGTTTTTTATTTTGTAGTGAAGTGCATGTTAATGGTGGTGAAATGCATTTCACAATGGGCGGTGGCCTTTTATCTCTGTCATTTGCTTATCTCCATGAGGCAACCGAGTTTTACAAATACATGCTACCTATTTGGAGGTAAGGCTGATGGTGCAGTGGTTAAGTGCTCGGCAGCTAACCAAAAGGTTGGCAGTTCAAACCCACTGGCTGCACCGCAGGAGAAAGATGTGGCAGTCTGCTTCCGTAAAGAGTTACAGCCTTGGAAACCCTATGGGACAGTTCTACTCTGTCCTATAGGGTTGCTATGAGTCGGAATCAACTCAATGGCAGTGGTTTTTTTTTTTTTTCTGGAAGTAACTGGGCATGTTGAATGTTGAATGAAGCAAGTTTGAGCCAGGGAAACCATATGATTTATTATCTAAACAAGGATACTTTTGAAATTGGAAGGGGGCACTAGTTTGAGCTAATGTACTCTGGCTGTGAAATTTCTGTTTATGAAGACCCAAGGGGTGGACTGGCCTTCCCATTTTCCTCCTCCAGTGTTTTGTTAATTAGGAGGTTTATGCTGTGTTTCAGAAGTATGGTACTGCCTTGGTAATTCGTTCCTCAAGGGCAACTAATGAGTTAACTTCTTTGTGGGATTTCGAGTTTGGGAAACAGAAGATCAAGAATATCTCAAGAAGTTTTTCTCTGGGTCTTCAGCTTAATGGAGATGGAAGTCACAAGGAGTTTTGACAACATTCTTGGAGCTTTGGATGTTAAAAATCTCATTTGCTCTGACAGTAAAATACTCAAAGAGAAGAGTGAAGCAGCTAAATAGCTCGAGAAAGCAGTGATTGATGTAGCTCTTTGAGCGTATTCTAGTGAGAATACTTGGTTCTATCTAGCTGGATACCCTCTTATCTTGTCACCACTTCATTAAAGGGCTAATACTTCTTTTCATTTTAAAAGGATGCAGTTAAAAAAAAGAAGCCACGTGTTCAGTTCTGTTTGTCCTGTTCCCTTGTTTCTGTTCTGCTGTGTTAATGGTGTGGGGCAGTAGATGGTGTCCTGGCTTAGGAGGATTCTCTGCCTCCGTCTCCCACCACCTCGTGTGCTCACATCTGTGTCTGCTGGCATTTTGGGCTACCCTCAGATATGTCTGCCTTCTTTGGAATCCTTCCTTCTCTAGGAACAAGGTCAGACATGGACAGAAAAGTAGGAACTTTCCTTCTTCCCTGTATTCCTCCAGTTTTTGTTTTCTGTTAACCTTTTAGGCCCAGCAGCCAAACTAGGGTCAGACGGGTGAAACTGTTCATTCAGGGAAGGAGATGAAGATCTTTTCCTGTATATGTTGCTTTCTTGGACATTTTTATATTTTCCTGGGACAAGTGAAATGTGCAGGTCGGCTGTGTCACCTCGAATCCTAAGGAATGAGTCATAACAGGATATACGTGAACTCTGAGGTCAAGCAGACAGTAAGCCAGACATTTACCCCTGTTGTTTTTCCTCTCTCCAGTTATGCTTAGTTAAGTCACCTCCTCAGCTCACAGAGATGAATATTTCATAAGCTTTAGCCAACTGCATAGCTAGGCACGTCAGGGCTAGCAACTTTAAAAATGCCCATATTACACTCTTCCTGTTACTCATGTCCCTTTCTCTCATTATAGATCATAGTCCAGTATACCCCCTGCACAATTTCCCATTCTTCTCAGACTCAGCTAAAGCGTCTTACTCAGACCTCGGCGGGAAGTCTGGTTTCTTCCTCAGCAGCCGCAGCCTGTACCATCCTTAAGTGGAATGGTTTCTAATTCTTCAGCACCCACAGTTTAACCCAACCCCCAGTCTCTTCCACAGTTCCAGGAGGTCACCAGTTGCCACTGAGTTGATTCTAATTCATGGCGACCCCGTGTGTGTCATAGTAGAACTATGCTCCCTAGGGTTTTCAGTGGCTGATTTTTCAGAAGTAGATCACCAGGCCTTTCTTCTGAGGTATCTCTGGGAGGACTCGAACTTCCAACCTTTGGGTTAGTAGTTGAGCACTTAACTGTTTGAGCCACCCAGGGACCTTTAAATTAATACTGCTTTTACACAAATGAGATATGTTCCCTCCTATTTTCTGGAAGAGATAATGTATAATTGGTGTTAATTATTCTTTAAATGTTTGGTAGACTTCCCCAGTGAAACCATCTGGGTCTGGAGATTTCTCTTTTGGGATTTTTAAATACCGACTGGTCTGGTGGTGGAGCTCTATCACCTGGCAGGGATCTAATTCCCACCTCTCAAGTAGACTAGGGAGCCGCCTTCCTGCTGGCCTTCTCCACTGTCTTATCTGGGCAGGGGCATTGGGACACCTCATTACAGCCTTCAGAGAGTAGAAGTCTAAGCTCCACCTAGACTTAGCATGGATGGGGGTGGGGTCACGGTTTTCTGTGATGTTTGTATGGAGTAGAGCAGTAATTGTCTAAAAGTTTTCTGTTTTGCTAGGCAGCCTCTTTCCTGGTCTTTTGGCTTGAGAGTGCAGGCTTTTGTTAGGGTTATTATTATTATTTTGGCTATGACTGTTGGCCACTGGGTTGCCAGCTTCTTCAGCTCTAAGTCTGGGATATATGAGGCAAAAGGAAATACAGGGACCTCACCATCACATCATTCTGGGGTCCTGAGATCCCAAGCCAACCTGCCTTCTCTCTACTTTTCAGAGACTTTCTGTGTTTGTTTTATTTATAATGCCCGGGGCTTTTAGTTGTACTTTGTGGAAAGAATCGGGAAAAGTTACATCTACTTCATCTTTCTGGAAGTAGAAGTTTCACTCGTTTTTTTTTTTTAAAAAAAAAAAAAAAAACACACTGTAATGTAGCTGTCCTGTTGTCAAGGAGTGATTCCATAATTGCATTCTGATTCTCTGCCTGAGGCGTTCAGACAGCTATTCTCAGTCGTTTTTTAGAATTAGGCTTCCTGTGGGGATGACATTCCATTTTGCTGTCTAAGATTTCCCTGTTCTCAGAATCCAGACATTTTCCTTGCCTGGTTCACGTATCACTTTTTCCTAGCCCCATTTTAAAAGCAGTTAGGAATGAGGGTCTTTCTCTTTAATTTCCCATCTGTTGATCCTAGCCCCTTAAATAAGACCTCAGCTTTTCTCTTGAGAAGAAACTTTTCTTCATTTAGCTCCATCACTATCTCCGTTCTCTTTTTATTTTTTATTTGCTCCCATTTATATTTTTACCCAGTTTATGTTTTTAGTGGAGCCTTGGTGGCGCACTGGTTAAAACAGTTGGTTGCTAACCAAAAGGTCAGCAATTTGATCCCCTCAGTCTGCTTCCATAAAGATTACAGCCTTCGAAGCCCTGTGAGGCAGATTTACTCTGTCCTATAGGGTCACTGTGAGTCAAAATTGACTTGACAACAGTGGGTATATTTTGAATGAATCCTTTTCTGTCTTTTCCAAGGGTACACCCCTGAACGCAGCAAAGAGCCCCTTTTCCTGTCACTACTGCTGCATCTGTGCTTGTTCAGTGCCCACTCTCCCTGCACCATCTCCCCATGCACAGCTGTTTGAGACTTTGCGGGATGTAATGGGAGAAAGTAGAGTTATGGTGGTATTTGCTGAATTCTGTTTACTGGTTGGTCCTTCTCCTACAGAGGTCCTGTGGGAGGTCTACACAAAATAATAATTGCTGCAGGGAATCAGGACCACTTCATTATTACCTGGCCCTGTGCTTGGTAACCTCCCAGTGCAGGGCTGTGCTGGAAGCTGGGTTGGAATATGCAGTTTAGCTCAAGGCCCACTTTGCTCTCCTGACTCCAAGTCTTGGAATTGTATTGCACTCCAGTAGGTGATGAGGTTCAGGAACCTGCAGCAGGTTTACACAGAGTTTCTGCTGCTGTGGGAGAAGGCATAGTATGGGGGGTCAGGGGCGGTGGAATCAGTTGACCTTTCCAGCTGTGTAAACCAAGCAGTGCAATGAAAATAGAGCACATGGCGGTTGACTTTTTAAAGCCAGTAGGTCTGCCCCAGTTGGGGGTTTGTAATCTGACCTGTCTAATTAATAATCCTTGCTTTGGGGGAACTTTGAGGAAAGGAGTGGGGCTAGAGAAACTTTTCTTCTCCTCTCCATGAGATATTTAAGAGCTGAAGGCTATAGTTTTAATAATTGATATTTCAGTGTATCGGAATGTCATTGCTTCACCTCTTTAGTAAAACCGTGACTAAGTTGAGCCAAGTGCAGACTGCAAATGCATACTGTAACCTCTTAATTGTTAAAATCAGTTTTCTACCTGTAGAATCCACAACAGCCATAGAAGAGAGTTAACGACATAGGTCCTGTGGTCAACCCTTTTATTTTACAATTGAAGAAACAAATGCCCAATTAGTGACAGAGCTGGAACTTGAGGCAAGGTTTCTTCTTTATTGCTGGTCCATTATTCTTTCCAATTCATCGTGTTGATTCCCTAAGATATAGAAGTGTAGAATTTTAAAGTTGAAAGTGTGTTAGGAATCATGTGGTAATTAGATTCTTTGAGATATGTTCAAATCAGCTTCAAGAGTGCAGGTAAAGTTGTCTAATCTGTAATGGTCCTTATTTTTAGGGATTGCTGATTCATTTTAGTTTTGGGAACTAAACCAAATATATTAAATTCTCTTTCAATAGCCCTACCCAGTTCTCATTTCTGGACGTACTCTGCTCAGTTTCGTCTCAAACATGGAGCCCGCCTGAACTATCCTCCCTCATATATCATTATGATCAGTTGAAGACTCATGACTTCTGCTTTTTGATCCTGTTCTTTTAAATGCTTAATTTTAATTTTGGTCATATAAATCCAGTCCTTACTGTCCTAGTTTATATTTTGGGGTCAAACCCCTCTTGCAGTAAAAACCAGTTGCCTTCAAGTTGTCTTTACCTCCTGGAGACCTTGTGTGTGTCAGAGCAGAACTGTGTCCCATAGGGTTTTCAGTGGATAATTTTCGGAAGTAGATGCCAAGCCTTTCTTCTGAGGAGGCACCACTGGTGGACTTGAACCTCCAAACCTTTGGTTAGCAACTGAGTGCATTAACCATTTGCACCACCTAGAGCTCCTGTTTTAGGGTTATCAACCCTTAACTTAAGCCTGTATTCTCCAGTGATTATTACCTTAGTAGATTATGTCTGTGTCGGCCCTCCTTCTTTCTGAAATTTGCTTATGTAACTGCCAACTCTTATGATTAGGGATTTTCGTGTAGCAGAATGATTTGGGGACAGAACCACCAAAACCAATTAGTTTTGGGGACAAAAGATATATATAGTCAGTATTGCTATGATGATTGTTTTGTATTATTTCCATTTAAATAAGATCTGAAATGAAATACTTTCTTTGTGTTTCATTGTGAAATTGGATGACAGTGAAAGCCAGAACATAAACTGATATACTTTATTATTATTTTGTAATTATAGACAAGATTATGAAACTGCTTTTATGAGGCAGAAGCAATTTACTTAGCATCCAGAAACCAAAAAGCCAAACTCGTTGCCATCGAGTTAATTCCGACTGATAGCGACCCTATAGGACAGAGTAGAACTCCTCCATAGGGTTTCCAAAGAGCAGCTGGTGGATTTGAACTCCCAACCTTTTGGTTACTAGCCATAGCTCTTAACCACTGTGCCAGCAGGGCCCTACTTAGCATCTTGGTTGACTAATAAGCTTGGCAGTGTCTATGACCTTTGGAGCTTTAATTAGAATATGTCTCAGGTTGTTGTAGGCTTTGGTCTGTTTGATATTTAACCATAAATTTATATTTACTCACATTTTGCTAGCCTTTCTCACCCTTCTCCCTGTACCTTTCCCAGGCTATTTTTTCTTCTTAAAATATGAGTTGAAGCCTGTAGAATTACTTTCCGGGTTACTCTGATAATTCCTCACCTGAGCCCTAACCTTCTCTGATTCCTGCTAGAACTATGTCTACTATTGTGAGGATGGCGCAGGACTGGGCAGTGTTTTGGCCTTTACACATAGGGTCACTGTGAGTTAGAACCGACTTAATAGCACCTAACAACAACCACCCCGTCTTAGTTATCTAGTGCTGCTATAACAGAAATAACCACAAGTAGGTGGCTTTAACAGATTTATTTTCTCACAGTTTAGGAGGCTAGAAGGCTCTAGGGGAAGGTTCTCTCTCTGTCCCATCTGGGGGAAGGTGCTTGTTTCCTTTAAGTTTCTATTCCTTGGTTCCTTGCTTATCTTCATGTGGTATGACATCTGTCTTCCCCATCTGTGCTTGTTTGCCTGGTTGCTTGCTCTGTCTCCTTTTTTTATATCTCAGAAGAGATGGATTTAAGACACACCCTATGCTAATACTGCCTCATTAACATAACAAAGAAAACCCATTCCTAAATGAGGTTAAAATCATGGGTATAACCTACTGCTGTAGGGTTGATTCTGGCTCATACTGATCCTGTAGGACAGAGTAGAACTGTCTCATAGGGTTTCCAAGGAGCGGATGGTGGATTTGAACCGTAGACCTTTAGGTGAGCAGCCAGGCTCTTAACCACTGCGCTAGCAGGGCCCCTATGACAGGTGTAGGGGTTAAAATTTATAACATATTTTCTGGGGACACAATTCAGTCTACAACAACTCCCTTCCCATGGCCCATCTTTGAGTGCTAGTGATCGATTTCAGTGCCAGGATTGGGTGGGGAAGGCTAAATAAGAATAGTTGTAAAGGATAAAACATGGTTACTTTTCACTTTTATATTCTTATAGCTTTCTAGTATCACCTGACTATTGAAAACTAATATCTTTCTTTAAAAAATAATCTAAGACAAATGAGGCTACCCTAGAGTAGAAATTAGCTGTTTATCAGTGAAGTACTGAAAGGTTATATTCACTATCAGATGACATATTTAAAATGTCAAAAGACATATGAAACCATTTAAACACATTTTATTATACTTTCTTCTATTCAAAGGCAGGTTCTTTCGCATTAAGGAGCCCTGGTGGTGCAGTGGTTAAGAGCTTGGCTGCTAACCAAAAGGTCAAGAGTTTGAATCCACCAGCCACTCCTTGGAAACCCTGTGGGGCAGTTCTACTCTGTCCCCCTAGGGTCTCTATGAGTCAGAATCGATTTGACAGCAATGGGTTTGGTTTTTGGTTTGTTTATTGCATTAAACTGCTTGATTCTCTAGAAAGTAACCTCAACCTATGTAGTGAAGAGTTAGCATTTTAAGCCATATTTTAGTTTTTTGGATAAAAAGGGAAAGTCAGATTCTGTTAGATCACAAAGAAATCCTCGCCTGTCCCCATGGTTGTGTGTTATCCCAGATCCAGAAAATGTGATTCATTGCCGTGAATTTGAAGTGTTCCAGAAAGGCTAGTGGAATGTACTCCTTTGTGCAGTGAAAATGATCGCTGCTATCTGGGGAAGCTAGAGCCCTGGTGGCACAGTGGTTAAGAGCGCTCCTGCTAACCAAAAAATCAGCAGTTTGAGTCCACCAGCTGCTCCTTGGAAACCCTGTGGGGCAGTTGTACTCTGTCCTATAGGGTTGCTATGAGTTGGAATGGACTGGACGGCAGCGGGTATCCAGGGAAGCTGCGCAAGGCAGAGATGATGCATTGTCCCAAACAGCAGGTACAGGGCATAAACTTGAGGGAGTGCAGTTAAGTGAATGATGTCGTCTGAGTTTAAAACTGCTGATACCATGTAAGCATCTTTCAGAGGGAGAACTTCTACAACCAAAAATAACATCCTTTTTCTCACAAAGGAATGAAGGCAAGGAGTGGAAGCAGGCAAACAAAGATAGAAATGTGGGAGTGAGTACCGCGTGTACATATGAATGTGTATACATCTGTATGGATCAACTAAAGGTTTTAAACTATCCAACACGATTTCCCAGTGACCTCATTATCATATTTCACCAGTTACAAAGTATAAATGCATCTTGATTTCTGGGCTGTAGTCCAGACTGGCCCCTGCTTTGTCCTTGTGCTTCTCTGTGTAAAGTGGCTGAGAAGCCTGAGCCAGTGGAAATGAGTCAGTGCAAATCCACACAGCAAGTCAGTGGCAGGGGGCCATCCGCCCTCACAGTGCAGTGTGAAGGTCACGCTCTTCCTCACCAAGAACTGGTATGAGGAGGAGGTTGGTATTGAAATGCTGAAAAGTGACCCTGCCACTCCAAAATATTTTTCATAGTCTTTGTATTCAGAGATTTCTGTGTGTGAACAACACTTAATTCATAAAGGCTTTAAAAAAAAAGCTTTATTGAGATATAATTCATATACCATACAATTCACCCATTTAAAATGTACAGTTGATTGGTTTTCAGTGTACTGAGATATGTGCAGCCATCACCGCGGTCAATTTTAGAAAATTTTGGTCACCTTAAAAAGAAACTGTTTATCATCCCCACCCCCACCCCTGAGTTTAAACAACCACTAACCTGCTTTTCTGTTTCTATAGTTTCTGTCTGTTTTTCTGTTCTGGTCTGTCGTAGTCATCTAGTGCTGCTATAACAGAAATACCACAAGTGGATGGCTTTAAAAGTTTATTGTCTCACAGTCTAGTAGGCTAGAAGTCCAAATTCAGGGGAAGCCTTTCTGTCAGCTCTGGAGGAAGGTCCTTGTCATCCATCTTCCCCTGGACTAGGAGCTTCTCTGCACGGGAACCCGAGTCCAAAGGACGCCCTCTGCTCCCAGTGTGTCTCTCTTGGTATGAGGTCCCCACACTCTTTGCTCATTTCCCTCTCCTTTTATCTCTTCTAAGATAAAAGGTGGTGCAGGCCACACCCCAGGGAAACTCCCTTCACATTGGCTCAGGGATGTGACCTGAACAAGGGCGTTACCTCCGACCCTAATCCTCTTCGGCATAATCCAATTTTACCTCCTTAACCACAGGCAGAGATTAGGATTTATGACATATAGGAAAATTATATCAATCACAAAATGGAGGACAACTACACAATACTAGGAATCATGGTCTAACCAAGTTGACACATATTTTTGGGGGACACAGTTCAACTGATGACATGGTTTTTCATATGAGTATAATCGTATGTGGTCTTTTGTGACTAGCTTCTTTCATGTAGCATAATGTTTTCAAGGTTCATCCATGTGGTAACATGTATCAGAACGTCATTCCTTTTTACAGCTGAATAATATTCCATTGTATGGGTATACTGAAGACTTTTGAATTGAATAATGTTGATACTTATTTTAGTTAATCTGTTAACAAAACTGTCCTGGTGGCGCAGTGGTTAAAAAGCTGGGCTGCTAACCAAAAGGTCGGCAGTTCGAATCCACCAGCCCCTCCTTGGAAACCCCATGGGGCAATTTTGCTCTGTCCTGTAGTGTTGCTATGAATCAGAATTGACTCCACAGCAAGGGGTTTGGTTTGGTTTGGTTTGGTCTCTCCCACTAACATACCCATAACTAATCATATAGTTATAAGTATACACATAACAAATGTCTGATAGGGAAAATCATTTAAGCAATTCATTGGGAATTTTATATGTATTAGAAATTATTAATATATTTTGATGAAAGATAATGTGAAAATGATTTTTGACTTTTAGAAAACACTGTATCTTCTTTTTTTAGAGTTTCTTTTTATTGGTTTTTCCCTATTTTAAAAGTAGTATAACCACATAACTTTAGAAAAAAGAGAAATTGGGGGAGAGGGGAGTGACCCATCATCCTAACATAAAACTATCATCGTTGGCGTTCATATTTATTTGTTAGTGCCTGTTTCTTCTTCGTGGTTTTGTTTGTTTATATCTTATAACCCCTCCCCGTCATCTCACAGACCCCTCCATCACAGGCCTTGGAATTATTATTATTATTCCACTTAATAACTGTAGGACTTGAGGGAGTTTCTTTCCTTTTCTAAGCTTCATTTCCTCATCTGTAAAATGGAGATATTATTATTAACCTCAGATTTTTATGAGACTTGAACGAGATAATAGATTTAAAGTGCCTAGCTCACTGCTTGGCACATGGTAGAATATATTACGATATTAATATATATTTAGGAGCCCTGGTGGTGCAGTAATTAAGAGCTCAGCTCTTAACCGAAAGGTCTGCAGTTAGAATCCACCAGCTGCTCCTTGGAAACCCTACGGGGCAGTTCTTCTCTGTCCTGTAGGGTTGCTGTGAGTCGGAAATGACTCAGTGGCAACGGGTTTACTTTCTTTTGGTATATGTGAATATATGTATGTCACATATATTGTATATATATATTTCTGACTTACTGTGAAAATACTGATTTTATTCCCAAGTAAGTATAAGAAATTCTATGATGTCTGTGGAAATTCAGACATAATTCTCTGCGTGAGATTAATGACTGTGTGGTGAAGGTAGATAGAAGACTTCAGTTCAAAGAAACAGTGCTCATGTAGATGTGATAATGTAGATGTCCGCAGGGTCTTATAATTAATGTATCTGCTAATTGGTCTTCCTTGCGTGGCTTGTTTTTACCTTTGAAATGTATATTACCAGAGAAGAAATGTCATTTTTTAATGACACTAACCTCATCAAAGCTGCCTGTGATGTTCTTGTTTTGTGATTATAATAAATAAAATGTGTATTTTAATCCTTTCAGGAGAAAACCAGAAAAGATGAAGAGCTTCCGCAGTCTCTCACAAGTTTTTAAACCCTAATTTTTGGGCTTGATTTGAAAGCTAAAAGAACAAAACTTTTCTAACTCCATTGGCTTTAGAAAAGAGCGTTTTAAATCTTAGCAAGAATCTGTACTTTGAGCTTTCTTTAACTGACTTTAATACAAGTCATTTTAGAAGATAGTAAATATTTGTTTTTACACAAAAGTATAAACGGTATTCAAACACATTTCATCTCACGCGCTATCTTAGGTTTATTTTTGGGGTGGACATAAGAAGTCCTCAATTGATACTTAGCCTTCAGATTTTTTGTTTGTTTAATACACCGTGTTTAATGCTTACATATAAGGGGTTTAAAATTGTGTGTTTTAATTTTTCCTGGCTAGTTAATGATGTAGAGCTTTTTCCAAAGAGGATTTCAGTTGTAATTTTATTTTATATGTGATCAGATTTTAAGCTCTATAAAATTTCAATTTAATGTTTAAATTTATGTATCTAAATTGAACTCATTGGTTTTAATTATAAGTCATAACATAGCCAGTTCTTCCATTTAAAGGCCAATTTCATGTGCTGTGGCTTTTTTTTTTTTTTTTTTTTAATATTTACTGTGTTTTTGGTGAACATTTACACAGCAAATTGTCTTTTGCATTTCTCTAGTTAAGATTTCCTATAACTGAAGTGACTGAAAGTAAGAAACTGGCTTAGCCTCTAATTGATTTTTATTATTTTGAAGAAAGTATTTTATGAGTTATGGGAAGATATTGTGACTACTGTCAAAAAACGTGCTCAGAAACTTATTTGTATACGTTGAAGTTAATTTGCTAACATAATTTGCAAAAATACCTCTTCTAATACCTCTTTGCAGTAAACAAAATGCAAAACTAACAGAATTGGAACTCTGTCTAAGCTGACATTCTCTTTAGCTCACACTTTGGGATGAGCCTGACTACGTTGTACATGCTATTTTTCGTTTTGCACAGTAGATACTTTTTACATTGAAATTTCAAGTTTCCTTTCTCCTTAGGCTTAGAGTCAATTATAGTATTTGAAATGAGGCATAGGTAATTATTTTGAGGATTAACCAAGATTCTTTGCGTATTTGAAAATAGTAGGACCAACCCTTTTCCCTTTTGGTTTGTTTAGAAGACATGCACTATCTGCCAGATGCTGCTTCCTAATCAGTGCAGTTTTGCATCACACCAGAGAATTCATCAGCACAAATCTCCCTACACCTGCCCTGAATGTGGGGCCATCTGCAGGTCGGTGCACTTCCAGACCCACGTCACCAAGAACTGTCTACACTACACGCGGAGAGTTGGTTTTCGGTCAGTATGTCGTTCACTTACGTGCAAGTAAAGCTCATTCACTTACAGCCACACAGTGTTTTGAGTGGTCTGTGCACGTTTTTTAGGGGCATACAACAATACGTCAATTAACAGATCCTCTGGGAACCCAGCTCCTTTGCAGTAGAGTTGATCTATTTGAATCCTATTGAGTATATTAATGCAGTGGTGGCCTCTTGGTCCACACAAACCTGAGGGTAAATGGGGTGATCACTTTAGGCAAAATTATGTATGTAGTGAGGTTTGGCTCTGATTGACTTTTATAGCTTTACTTTTTGTACCCTTTTTAGTACATTGTTGTCATACTTTCTGTATTTTAACCATTGCAAGAATGTATACATTTATATACCTCTTAATACTTCCCCTTCTCTAAGCAAAACAAAAAAGGTCCTTTACTTTTATTTTGTCGTGTTAAAAGATCGAGCATATGTAGTTTTCTAACGTAGCTCTTTGGGGAAGAGCTTTCTGCCCCAAATAACTTTCCCTTTGTCCTTCTTCTCCTTTACCTGCAATCTTCCTTCCTTAGGTCAACTCAATACAGACGTCCAGGAACACACATGCTCAGTTGTGTTAGAGGTGTATCTCTGTAGACTCTTGGGTATCTACTGTGAGTAAGACCACTCAAATAGTTTTCAGGTGTGAACAAAGACGAAAGAATACGTCATCAAATAGAAGTGTTACAAATGTTGAGAGTCCTTGGGTAAGAGAGCTGAAGTAGGAGAGAAATAAGAAATGAGCCAATCTTCAAATTATTAAAAGTTCAAGAAGTAAGGAAGGTAGCTAGGAGCCACTTTTAAAAAAAGATGCTAATTTTTCACAAGTTTATAATCCGTGTAGTTTCTACAACAGGTACGAGTGTACTTAAATTTTTTTTCCAGGTGATAAAAACCCAGGCGGTTGGCCTTCTGTACCCTGGGGGCCACCATAAACTCCAGATCCATTGAAGCTACATCAGTGTGTACTCAGGAACAGTGGCAGAGTCCCGTTAGTCCTGTTCCTCTCTGCCCCTCTGTTGATGGCATGTAGCTTTAGACAGCAAAGATTTCTTCCATTTGGAAATGCACCTTAGGGATACATAGGAAGGCCAGGGTCCGGCTGTCAGGTCAGCCTGTGGATGTCTTCTCCAAAACCAAGAGTCACTGGGTCTTGCTCTGTCTTCCACAATCCATCAGTCTCACCATAGTCTGGAGTCTGTGGACATTTCATCCCTAGAAACTTCAAAGATGCTCCAAAACTAGACCATTTGAATTTTCTTTTTCTTCGTCATGATTGTCCCTCCTCTAAAACAGATGAAAATGATTTGATCTGTTACACGTAGCAAAAAACAAAACATGCTTCCGAAAAGCCATTAGAAACTTAAACGGGCCGTTAAAGTATGTTCATTTTACCCTGTTCTTACACAATGAAGGTACTTGTTTGATTGGCTTTGTGTTTATTTTTCCGACAGATGTGTACATTGCAATGTCGTGTACTCGGATGTGGCTGCCCTGAAGTCTCACATTCAGGGTTCTCACTGTGAAGTCTTCTACAAGTGTCCTATTTGTCCAATGGCGTTTAAGTCTGCCCCAAGTACACATTCCCACGCCTACACACAGCATCCCGGCATCAAGATAGGAGAGCCAAAGTAAGTCATCTTATTAGTAATGAAGAGGAGATAGTAGGTCTTTTGGGTAAAATCTAAGGATATGTGAAAACTTAGGTAACTTGCTAGATGCTGATGCACTATAAAGTGCAGCTCATAGCTACGTAAACCTTTCTGTTCTTTCCAGATAAAAAGTCCTTGTCCGAAGTGTCACTTATTTATGCATTTGTCTTTAATTTTTGTTAAATAAGTGAATATTTATTTGTTTTGTTCTTTTTCTTGAGATAATTTCAGCAAGTAAATTCTAGGAGAATTACAAAAAACTGTTGTCTTTTAATTTTTCTAGAGTGTCTTTCTTAACAGGATATGCTTTTCACTGTAATATTTATAAGATGAAGTCAGTTTAAGATACGGGTTACTGAATTTAACTTCAATAGCCACTGTAAGTCCTTGATTCATAAAAGCAAATTTTATTTATTTTTTAATCCTGGTCTTAATTTTGTCTTTCGATTTTTGCTTTGTTGAGTTGTTAATAATGAAGTTGTATTTAAGCAGGCAGTGTGAACTGCCTGCCTGCCCTGGATAGAGCAGCTTAGCAAAGAGGGGGAAGTGTGGACATGGAGCCAGTCAGGAGCCTTCCCACCCACCAGTGTGTGAGCTTGCAGAGTTACTTACCCTGTCTCTGTTGCTGTTCTCTCCCCAGTGAAGTGAGGGAATGCTTACATCACAGAGGGTGTGTGAGGATGAAGTGGGATGACTTATTTAAAATGTGTGGAACCCAGTCCCGCTCTCTGGAGTTTGGAGGGGCTCTTTAAGTATGAGTTCCGTCGGACATTTCCTTACCCCCTCACTGTGTACATGCACTGGATTAGATGCTCGTGGTTTTTGTTCCTTTTATTGCTGTTATTTGTAGCAGTGTAGAATTTCATAATTATGTGGGGCTGGATTTACTGTCCAACTCTGTTGGTGCATTGCTGCCCATCACTCCATAACCAAGGAAGTATTAGGGGGAGGAGATAGAGATATGCCCTACTATATATACCTGGCTCATAATTGTACCAGTTAGTTTTGGGGAACTGTGACTGAACACTATAAAAGTGACTCTGGTTACTAATGAACTATGTAAAAATGGAATTTTATTCTGATAGCACCTTCACTCTTATCTTTGTAGATCCTCAAAACAAAACCAGTTACACATTAGGGGAGCCACGTACAACTTGGTGTCTTGACTCTGAAGATGGGCATTAGTGAATTGTTTTTAAATAGTCCTCAGTGTTTATAGTAGTAACACTTCTGGGTATTAGTGCAGTCTTTTGCTGCAATGAATATAGTTTTTAATTTGGTTCTTTATTCAAATAAATAAATAAAACTTTATTGTCCTTTTGAAAGTTTATGAAATCTGGATCAGTAGTTGTTACCTAGAATAGCAGACAGCAAATAATGAAAATAAGTTAAAACATCATTTCTCACACTTGAGTAATGTATAGGAAAAAATTATTCCAGTATTAACATTTTTTTTTTTATTACAATGGTTCTTTTACAAGTGCAAATCTAAAAAAAAGATATAAACTACTGTGTTTAAACTATAAAGCTAAAACAGATTTATAAATGAAATGCAAACAAAACTCCCAAACCAGTGAAATTTAAGTTCCCAGCACTGATTCAGTGTGACGGCCAGTACTTGGCTGGAAGGAGCGCTGGCTCACAATCCTGCCACGGGCTCTGCTGCTTCTGGGCTGTTGGTTTTACCAAGCCTATACTTCAGTGTGCCTGGAGAGATCTCTTCCCTCACCACCTTTCCTTATTTCAAGCTACTGTAAAACTTTGCTGTGGCATGCTGGAAGGTTGGTTGTCCTATATTCACCCTGAAAGCTTCATTTTTGCAGTAAACCCTTTTCTGTTCTGTTTAGCTAGCCCAAAACAGTAAGTAGTCCCACTCCAACAGAAACTGGGGCATAGACATCTCCTAGCAGTATTGGGTTAGCAGGTGGTTATGCAAATGATTCAGTTACGGGAACTATTTTTGTTAATTTTTAGTAGTTTTTAAATTATTTATTTAAAAAATATTTTATTGTGTTTTAGGTGAAAGTTTACAGAGCAAATTAGTTTCTCATTCAACATTGTACACAAAGTGTTCCATGACATTGTTTGCAATCCCTATGCTGTGTCAGCACTCTCCCCATTTCCACCCTGGGTTCCCATTTCCTTTTGTCTGGCTTTCTGACCCCTTCCTGCCTTCTCATCTTTACTTTTGGGCAAGTGTTCCCCTTTTGGTCTCATGTAATTATTTGTTCTAAGGAGCACATTCTTTTCGAGTGTTACTGTTTATTTCATAGGCCTGTCTATTGCTTGGCTACAGGGTGGTTTCTGGTAATGGCCCCTCTGTTCCAAGTAAGAGGGGTGTCTTAGGGCCATAGTCTCTGGGGTTGCTTCAGTCTCTGTCGCGCCAGTATTTCTGGTCTTTTTTTATGAATTTGATTTTTTTGTTGCATGTTTTTCTCCTGTTCTGTCTGGGACTGTCTGTTGTATCAGAGTGGTTGTGTTAATTTTTAAAGGTTAATATCAAAATAATCCCCCTGTCCCAATTTCTTTAGAGAATTTACGGATGTCTAAAAATATGCCCACAAAGTCTAGTCCCAGCCTCTCAATTTGAAGTGCATGATACAAGGTTTTTAGTTATTCAGCGAACATTTATAGAGTGTTTGCTAGATACCAGGTCCTGTCTTAAGCACATTGCTTCTTATTTTCCAGTCATAGTTCTCTGCCATCTAAAAGGAAACTTTAAATACCCTTTAATCTTTTCTGGATAACTTGAGATCATTTTGAATGTCCGTTACTGTATTTTTTAGTAATACTGTTTTATCTCTATTTTTAGTTTTTTTCTTGGCGTGTGATTAACAGCAACTTTTTTTGCTGCTTTTTATTTTCCTTTTATTTGCCACTTTTAGATGTGTATAAGCTGAGAAATGGAACTCCAAGGTTGTTAAGAAGTGTGTAAGAGACAGAGCTTTAAAACAAGTCCCTAAGAAATAAAACATGCACAGTTATAACAGTGGCAGGGTAGAGTGCTAAGAGTCAGAGAAAGCTGAATTTGCACTGTGGCCCTGGGATTACCTAATCTCTTAAATCTCAGTGTCCCATCTGTGAAACGGCAGTAGTGTACGCACACCTGATGGAGGTGTGGGGACTGTGTGATGCTCAGGGCAGTGCTTCACACCTCATTGGAATTCAGTAAATGGTACTGGTTTCTGCCCTTTAATGTGGGAGGTTTGTGCAGCAATTTCAGAGGTTAGGACCTTTTTTATTTGTTTTTAACCCTTTTCAAATGTAGCACTGTGTTTTGGTTGCTGTAAGTTTGACCTCAATGGGTGTGGGCATTTGGTTTTAGCTTTCTATTTTCTGTCTCTATCCCCGTTTAAAAAAGAAAAAAAAAAAAAAAAAAAGTTATAGCACAGTTACCCCGCCATTTGCTTGGTCTTGAAAATTTAAGCTTTTTGGTTTGATTTTCAAGCCCTTGCCAACTATCTACAGCACCCTTCCCGCTTCTCAGGAATTCAGCCAGCCTGGATTTCTCACTGTTCCTTCAGTATGCTATCCCCATGTGGAACTCGATCTTTATACAGACTGGTCTGTCATATCTCAGAGGCTTTCCCTCCACTCTGGCTAATGAATCAATACAAGTGAAATAAGAGAGTAAAATTCTTGAGTATGAAAAGTGTTATCTTGACAGTAATAACTCTGCTCTAATTCTCAACCTGATCTCAGATGTTTTAAGTTGTTAAAGGTCTTGAGGTTTCAATTCCTTATCAAGCCTACTTTGTCACTCACTAAATCTTAAGAACTGTGGTGTTTGGAACTTTTTTGGCCTGATGTGTTGTTCCCCAGAGCAGGGTTCCAGTCTGTCTTCTCTTCTGACTCCATGTCCCTTTCCAAAAGCTTTTCTGTGATATCTTTCCTTTTAGAAATATCCCCAATCAGTAATTTTTTTTAAATAAGAGGAAACATACATTACTGGTTCCTGTTCAGAAATTTGCAAGCAACTTTTGAGTCAAAGGAAATAAGCATCAACAGAGAGGATAAGTCACTACTTTTTAGCCATTGTTCGTCTTTTTGTTTACAGATTTCTACTACTACATAGGGTTTAATGTTGTAGTTTTTTGTTCCCTGAATGCCTTAGTTCTGTATCAGGAAGCACTGATTTTTTTTTTTTTTTAATTGTACTTTAGATGAAGGTTTACAGATCAAACTAGCTTCTCATTAAACAATTAGTACACATATTGTTTTGTGACATTAGTTACCAACCCCACAACAAGTAAACACTCTCCCTTCTCCACCTTGGGTTTGCTTTTACCAGCTTTCCTGCCTCCTCCTGCCATCTGGTCCTTGTCCCTGGGGTGGTGTGCCCCTTTAGTCTCATTTTGTTTTATGGGCCTGTCTAATCTTTGGCTGAAGGGTGAACCTCAGGAGTGACTTCATTACTGAGCTAAAAGCGTGTCTGGGGCCATGTTCTTGGGGTTTCTCCAGTCTCTGTCAGGCCAGTAAGTCTGGTCTTTTTTTGTGAGTTAGAATTTTGTTCTACATTTTTCTCCAGCTCTGTCTGGAACCCTCTATTGTGATCTCTGCCAGAGCAGTCAGTGGTGGTAGCTGGGCTATTTAGTTGTACTGGACTTAGTCTGGTGGAGGCTGTGGTAGTTGTGGTCCATTATTCCTTAGCACTAATCTTTCCCTTGTCTCTTTGGTTTTCTTCATTCTCCTTTGCTGTCAATGGGGTGAGACCAGTGGAGTATCTTAGATGGCCACTAATAAGCTTTTAAGACCCCAGATGCTACACACTGAAGTAGAATGTAGAATATTTTCCTTATAAACTATGTTATGCCATTTGAGCTAGATGTTCCCTGAGGCCATGGTCCCCACAGCCCTCAGCCCAGTAATTCGGTCCCTCAGGGAGTTTGGATGTGTCTATGGAGAGGAAGCACTGATTTTTAGTAGTTAGATCACTAGAAAAGCCCTTATGCGCCCGTTTCACCACAGAATTTTAGAGTTGCAGTGATTTCAATTTTAATTAAGTTGTGTTAGCTATTTTGCTCCCATCAGGGAATATTAACATTTTTGAATGAAAAATGTAATTTAATGGGTTTGTATTAAGTGTAGGATGAATATAAAAGAAATCTAGGGACATGACCCCTGTCCTCAAGCAGTAATAATTTATTTCTCAATGAATTATAGATCAGCTGTGGTGAATTTTTTAAAGATGCTTTAAATAAATATGTTTTATATTTGAGTAGAAAAACAATAGTAATTTTATATATTTTATGTGAAAAAATAAAAAAATCTGTCGTTTTTTTGACACTGGGAAATATAAAGTGAGGTCTGAAGGCTATGTGGGAAGAACTGTCTTAAGACTCAGAGAGGAAAGAAAAGTGGTTTTTATGGCATTCCTCTCTCTAGCTTTCCTGTGCAAATATCAAATGGAACCTCTCCTTTTCTCTTTCCATCTCTGACTTTCACATTTAGTCCATTTTTCTCTGACGTTTTCCTGAGCTGCTCCCTAGAATTCTTTGTGCCTATTCTCAGAGTTCTTCTGGGGGATATAGGTTCCCAGAGAGCTTCCTACAAGGAACAGGACCACCTGGAACAGTTATTGAAGAAAGGGTGGCCTACTGTGATGTCACCACAAGTGAAGATCAAATCGACTCGAGGCGAAGGTTGGTGGCAGGGGAGTGTCAGTGCTTTAAGGCCTCCAGACGTCTCTTGCCCAGGCTTCAGTGGTGGATGTTGATGGATAGAAGGAGTTACGTTCAGAAGGTCCAGATTTGCTGAATTAATGTGAGGTCGTAAACTTGATAGTAACATAGTAGGTGTGACAGTAGTTTATGGTGGACAGTGAGAATTTTAAACCATTTAAAGCACAGTAAACTTCAAGTGTTAATAATAGTGTGGATTTTCTTTTCCATTTCTTTCTTTCAGAGTATAATAATTTACTGGTATAGGGCTTTCTGTACTGAGTACAGACATTGCAAGTATAAAATTGGTACTAACAGAAAACGTCTTATTAGTTCAGGCATTAGAGTCGAGCAGGCCTACTTTATTCACTAATCAAATTCTATTTCAAGTTAGGATGCCACCAGTGAGCTATATTGTGAAGTCCTGTAAAGCCTTATCTGATATTACAGTGATACCTCAAAAAAAAAAAAAAAAAAGACTTTGTAAAAGCACATGTCAGTTGTAACTCGGAGTGGTAAGATGATCATTAATTTAGACTAAGCATCTGTGTAGCTGACTGCCTCTTTGCCCCAAATGCTAAGATTGAGCTGTATTTAATTTATGCTAGTTTCCTTTAAAATGTTGTTTCAAAGCCAAACCGTTTTGCTCATTTTATTGTTCTTGGTGGATTTTCATTGTGTTCCTGCCTCCTGAATTCTTAAGATGTACAGTAGCAGCTCCTCTAACTTGAGAGATTGGGCTGACTGACGTTGTTTTACTGAACTTCTTCTGTTTTAGAATAATATATAAATGTTCCATGTGTGACACTGTATTTACCCTGCAAACCTTGCTGTATCGGCACTTTGACCAACACATTGAAAACCAGAAGGTGTCTGTTTTCAAGTGTCCAGACTGTTCTCTCTTGTATGCACAGAAGCAACTTATGATGGACCATATCAAGGTGTGTGCACGTCTGTCCTCTCCTTTAAACTAATTGTAGATACATTCATTGGTCATAAGTCAAGGCTGAGCTGGAGGTGACTCAAGCATGCTGTGCTGTTGAGGGAAGGGATGGCTGCCAGTCCTTGTCAGTGTGCACCCTACGTGCTGTCGTCGGTGCTCACCTGCCACGAGGGATCCTTTTATCCAGGAATCTCATCTGCAGAGCGTAAAAACTACTGGAGAGGAGCAGACGCATGCCTGGATTCCAAAAAAATAATAAACTATTAGGGGTCTTTTTTTTTTTTTTCTATGTGTGAACTACATGAGAACTCAGTGTTATATAGGACTTAGAAATAGACAGGGGCCCTGACTATTTATGTTAAATTGTTATGTTAATTATGCAAATATTGGTATATTTAGGACACTGAAGGTTTTTTGCCCTTGAAATTACTTAAGCAGTTAGGTTTTCATTATAATTGATGTTCTTAGTTTTTTTTTCTCCTGCTTATAAAGATTGCATGTGGATTAAAATATTAAATGTCCAGGATATAGCATGGTGCCTAGCACCTGTTCACTTAATGTTTTTTAAATGATAAATGTCCAGTTTGGACTATTTACTCTTTACCCCAAAAAAGAGGTACCTAAATCTATTTACAGTCAGCCTTTTAAGCTTACTGAGGCCAGTGCTTAGTCCTAGCCTCTTAGATGGCCACTGTAATGCGTCAAGCAATTTTATGCCTTGTGTGATTAAGAGAGAATATCCATTGGCTCTCAGAGATTAAAATGACTTACTTTTTTAAAAAGAGAAACAACAGATGCAATAGTAACATGAACTTAATCTCTTTCTCTTAGTTTTTCTCTGTTTTAATACACAAAAAGGTCAGTTTAAAGAGCAAATAAAGTCTCTGAATTATTCTGGTCTCATGTTAGTTAAATGAATGGATTTTTAATCCTTGAAGTTTCCCTTTTTGAACATATCTGAGTTCATATAGAGTGATTTCCTACCCAGAGATTCTATTCCTTAGAGGTAAGGTGAGATAGTGATAGTTGCGGCATTACCAGGGTGAAAAAAATGCATGGGAGATCTAGTTCCACCATTCTCACTTAAGTACAATAAAATCCTCTTAAGAGATCTTATTTCTAAAGTCTTAGTTAAGATTACAGAATTATCATAACAAACACTTACTTGATGAATGATTATGAAAAGCAAAAAACTGCTAATAAAAGCCAGGGATATTAGAATTAGACCGTAATCTCTTAGCATATTGTATATGGGGAAAACGTTGCTTTTTAAGAGGTTTTTAAGGTACTTCCTTTTTGGAACTCATCTTTACATCTGGAAGTGGGGTCACTGACTTTGTGGTTAGGGTCTTCCTTGTGTTAATAGTGAATTTGGAGGAATACAAAGTTCCAAGAAATAGACTGAAGAGGAGTGGTAAAATCCTGTGGCCACAAGGAGGGAGGAATTATTTTTACTCATCCGAACCTTTACAAGACTACCTGATTCGAAAACAGTGGGAATATTCACTTGTATTCTCAATTCAAGTATTTTCTACACATTTTAAAATATTATCCTGCATTTATATGTTTGGAGATGGGTAAGAATAAAGTTTTTGTTTTTAATATATGTATCTAGCGCTTGTTAATTTATTTATATTGCCTGATACCTGAGCATATGCAGTTTTTCATTAAAGGAGGAATTAAGAGGAAGTAGAATAGGAATAATGGTCCTCCACATACACATTCATTTAAACATAGATCTTTATTTGTCCAGTTTACTCAAATTCATATCATTTCTTTGTTCTACCAAAATGTGGATTTATTCCTTGGATAGGACCCCTGTATTTCATGAGGGCATTTACATTTAAAGTAAAATTTCAAGTTACAAGCAATCATTCAAGTTATTTATCGCTAGAGGAGCTAAGGAAAAGTCAGTTTTAAAAGAATTAAGATTTATTTCTTCTGTAAAAAAGACATTTGTTCTTAATAAGTAATATTTTTATTTACAATGTGTAAATGAATAAATTACAAATTCTCATTTTAGCATATATACCGTTTCCTTTACCACAGCAGAATATTTTGAGTTTTTCTCTAATTTCTATAGCACTTTAAAGATTATTTTTTAGAAGAATATATAACTCTTCAGCTTTCAAAAGTCAGTAAAAATGAATTTGCCTACAAATTTTAGGATGTTTTAACTAGAAGATTTTGGGTTTTGTGTTTCTTTACGTTTTAAACAGTTAAAAATGTAAAAAGTTGGCTTTTGTTTTGAGAAAGGGCATTCCAACACGGAAGCCATCTGCTCTGATAGTGAAAAAGAAGCAAATGCTCAGTTTTTTGGCTATCAAGAAATCACATCTTGACCCGTATTTTCTCTTTGCAAAGGAACATGGTTAGACGTTCAGCTCAGGCCCTTTGTGTGTGGACCAGTTTAGTGGTTGTCTATTTAGGTAGTCCTTGGCAAACCCTGCTAGTGTGAAAATTATAAAGCCCCCTTTATCCTCCTGGAGTAAGACAAGTACTGAAGAAAGTTGGCTAATTCTGTACTGTTCAGAGACTACCTACCTTGAGATAGTATGATGGAGAGTACACTAAAATAGCTTCTTAGTTAAAAAATCAAGAAGGAATGTAGAGCTGAGATCTACACAGCATCAGACCTAGATGTGCTAAAGCATGTTAGGAAAGGTTTTTCATGTTGTCTTTTTCCCTGTAGGTTCAAGAATTAACTGAGCTAAGTACATTGATAAAAAGAGAAGACCCTATTCAAAAATAATTTGTACATTGAGGCACAGATTTATTTCTTTAGTTTTGGACTCAGCGCTTTTCAAACACAAACCAAAAACAAAGCAAGCTGGTCTTCAGAATCAAATTGTACTTATCCTGTGAATTTAAGTTGGAGATGGCTGTTGTGGCCATTTTGTGTTTAAACAATTTACAGAGGCTTTTTTTAGTATCTACTGTGCATAGTTCACAAGTCTGGGTGATATTAGTAAGAAGGGAAGGATTAGGGTACGGTAGGAAGATTAAAGTTACAAAAAAAAAAAAAAAAAAACTCAAAAAACCCCATAAAAACCCAGTTACAAATATCCCAAAATGTGAAAGGCTTAAGAGAGAGGGAGAAACAAGATTTGCTATTAATGCATTGGTCTTAGGTGTTCATTAAAGTAGGTTGGCTAAGGATATCACATAGCTAACAGCTTATTCAAACATTTTTGTGTAGACATGAAAGTAAGGCCATTCTTCCTCATAAATGATCTGTTGAAGAGAGACTCAAACTCTTGTTCCTTGTGGGAGGATAAAGTGCCAGGATTAATTTAGATCCAATACAGAGTTCTTTCTTTAAGTAACTTTAAGATGGCACAAATAAGTACGCTTTTAAGAATATTTTTGGAACTAGAAATGTATAACTTATAGCAATCATAAAAACTAATACTCTGTTCTCCCCTTTTAAGTGTATATTTGAGTTAGGTTTTCTTCTGTATAGGTATTAAAGTTCTAGATGAATATAAAATTCTACTGAAATATCTTTTAATGTATTAAGATAACCTATATGTGCTTTCTTTTGGTGGTGTGATTTGTGATAGTTAATGTCCTTTCTTTTTGTAATATAGTCTATGCATGGAACATTGAAAAGTATTGAAGGGCCTCCAAACTTGGGTATAAACTTGCCTTTGAGCATTAAACCTGCAACTCAAAACTCAGCAAATCAAAACAAAGAAGACACCAAATCCATGAACGGGAAAGAGAAATTAGAAAAGAAATCTCCATCTCCTGTGAAAAAATCAGTGGAGCCCAAGAAAGTGGCCAGTCCTGGGTGGACGTGTTGGGAGTGCGACCGACTGTTCACGCAGAGAGATGTTTACATATCCCACGTGAGGAAGGAGCACGGGAAGGTAAGAGGATAATAGCAGCCACCCTAAGATAGTGTAAGGAAGAGTACAAGGCTGGCCAACTTACAAGACGTGGGTTCTTGGCTTGGCTGTGTCAGCAATTAGTTGTGTGACCTTGAAAATCACTCAGTGTCTCTGAGTCTCAGCTTCTTCACCTATAGAATGAGAGGATTGAGGTATGGCATTTCCAGATCTTTCCAGTCTTGTTCTGTGATTTTGCTAATAATTGCCTTCACTTCTGCATCTCAAGGCTAGCAGTAAGTTATCCACCATATTCACGTTTATAGCTGAGGAGACTAAGAGTGGAAAACCAAAGTTCAGGATGTTTGAATTTACGTTTTAGCCCTATGGCAAGTAAGGAAGAAAGGAGAGAAGAAAGTAGATGTTTTGAAAAATGCTAGTAGTATTCGTATGACTTATGCAAATCTTTGGGGAGAGGGACCTCATCCTCAAACTACCCATGAGAAGCTCCATAACCCAAAGTAAGTAGGTGAAAGCTCAGTCTGAAATCACTGAAAAATCTGAGTTGCAATATGTATCTTCTTTTTCTTTTTTGAAAAAAGTTTCTTTTGTGGAAATTTTCAAACATACACATAGAAAAAATATAATAGTGGACCCAATATACCCGTCATCTAGTTTCAGTGGTTAACCAATGTTATGCCAATCTTATTTCATCTGTTTTTTCCTCTCAAAGGCTGATTTGGCTGTAGTATTTTTAAAGCAAATCCTATATATACAGTTTTCCACCCATAAATACTAAGTATACATCTCCAACTGTTAAGGATTTTTTTTCCAGTACACATTATCAGATCCAATAATTAGCACAATTATTTTCCATATTATCTAATACTCAGGCTGTATTCAAATTTTCTGATTGTCTCAAGGTAGGTTTGTTCCAATCAGGATCTAAACAGAGTCCACATATTGCATTTGTTTGTTATATAACTTAAATCTCCTTTGTAGTAGTTTTCTCTTCCTTTTATTTTTTTAATGTGCTATTGATTTGATGCGAAAATTGGGTCATTTGTCCCCACATTTCCGGATTTGGGTAATAGCTTCCTTTTGACGGTGTTAGCTTGCTCTGCTTAATCCCGTAATTCCTAGAATTTTGATTCAGGTTAATTAAAATACATCATAGATGGTGCTGTATTCTTTTGTGTCATATCATGATACCACTTTTAATGATACTAAGATGAATCAGTGGGTTTCAAGTACACTGTATTTTTAAAGAAACACTTTTATTGCTTTAACTTAAGCCAGTAAAACTAATAGTTATCCTTACAGGCCCTGTATAAAGAGAACATAGGAATTGGTTGGTAATGAGCATATGCTGGATCGTTGAAAAGTTTGTTCTGTTAAGTGTTTTAAACATTAATTTGTAATCTTATTTATACTATTTGAGTTATTTGTGAAGTTAACATGTTTTACCTTGCTGCCATCCAAATGGATATAAACTTGCCTTTGAACTAATCACAATGATCACAAATTGCAAAGAGATATATTTATTGTATTTGGTATAACTACACTTAACTCAGTGTCCCTATTAGTTACTTATAGAATACAATGACTTTAGTAGCCCATTGCTTATTAAATCATGCATAGGCTTCCTTGATAGGTCATAGCATGTTATAGTGTTTATTGTTAATATTGAGTAGTTCTTAAGGGATAATACTTCATAAACTTACTGTACAAATACAGTACTACCAGTTCATTCAGAACTTAACGTGGTGATTCTAGGAAAAGTCTGCTTCACTTGGCACACACACTGGTTTTCATAAATACTAAAACAGGAGCAGACCTGTTAATTATCCAGTAGTCCAATCCTTTTACTTCTTGTGCATTTGAGATATTTTTAACTATCTTTACCATTTGAAAAATTTTTTCTTTCTTTCATTCTTTTCCTTTCTTAAATTTTTTTGTTTGTTTGTTTTACTGTCTTCGTTGGTAGTTTATGGGTCTAGAATATGAGACTGCTTCAAGAAAGATTTGAGGGATGAAATACTTATGAAAATGATTTGCTTTAACATTGTAGCACAGAGACCACTCTGAACTGGATGTGTGTGTGTGCGCGCGCGCGTGTGTGCACGCGCACAGTGTGTATACTTACGTTAGATGGAGCCATTCATCATAGAGGAAATGTTTGATTTAGTAGGATTTTAGGATTAACTTTGAAGAAGTTGAGACCTTGCCTTTGGATTAGATTACAGTTCCAATTCTGTTCACTGTTGAAAGACCTACAGGGAGGTGGAGGAGGGAAGGAAAAAAATGTCTTTACAAGCTAGTGAAATGAAAAGAATGTTGGACTTGAGTGAGAAAATCAGTGCTTGAGCTCTGTCACTTATTCAGACTAGAACTTCCTCCACTTCTGACCTTCCCACCTACAAATTTACTTGCATCAATTCCCATCCCATTCTTTCACGTTTTTCCTCCAGACAGAAGACTCAAGTCTCATCCACTTAAACGCAAACTCCAAGTCTCTTACACTGTGTCTTTTCTGTCTCCTCACTTCAGACAACCAAGCAAGCACCTTGTTGTCTCCACTTCTTCACATCACATTTTCTCCTCAGCCTACTGCCTTTGGGTTTGGGCTCCACCTCATTTCTCAGTCCTTACCTTGATTGTCCTGACAGCAGTATTCACACTGTTGGCAGATCTTTCTAAAAGCATTTTCTACTCTCTACGTTGAATACCGCACTCTATATTGTCAGAGACCACACTCTACACCACACTCTTTATTCTTGGTGTTGAACACCATACTCTCTGCTCTCAGTGTTGGACACCACGCTCTACACCACACTCTTGACTCTCGGTGTTGAACACCACACTCTCTACTCTCAGCATTGGAGACCACACTTTACATCACACTCTCTACTCTCAGCCTTGAACACCACACTCTAAACCACACTCTCTACTCTCAGCATTGGACACCACACTCTACATCACACTCTACTCTCAGCCTTG
>NW_004443999.1:9059950-9088879 GCF_000243295.1 Trichechus manatus latirostris
CTCTACTCTCAGCCTTGAACACCACACTCTAAACCACACTCTCTACTCTTGGTGTTGGACACCACACTCTCTACTCTCAGCATTGAATACCACACACTACTCTCAGCGTTCAACACCACACTCTCTACTCTTGGTGTTGGACACCACACTGTCTACTCTTGGCGTTGGACACCACACTCCACACCACATTCTTTACTCTCTGTGTTGAACACCACACTCTCTACTGTCGGCGTTGGACATCACACTCTCTTTACTCTCGGCGTTGGACACCACACTCTCTACTTCCAGCGTTGAACACCACACTGTCTCCTGGGTTTCCTCATGGTTGCCAGGACACCCAGCAGGTTTCTGTCCTAGAAACATTTGACACTCTGGGAAATTTCAATGACTCGCGTGGCTTCTCTTATCATAAATATGATGTGCAGGTAGCTTCTACATCTGTGTCGCTAGCTGTGGTTTACTGATTGAATTCCAGTCCCTACAGTCAGCCACTTATTAAATGTTTCAGCTGCTTGGATAGCTCACAGAAGCCTTAATTTTGAGTCTGTCCAGCACTGCATTTAGGCTTCCCTAATAGGTCATCAACTACTTCCCCCCCCTCCATGCTTTTGCATCCCAAAGCTTGGTGTCAAACTTGACTTGATGATGCCTTGGTTCTACCCGATCTCCTCCCCCATCCATCCATCTAATACGCTTTAGTCCACCCATTTATCTCTGTTCTCATAGTCACTACTTTAATTCAGTGGAGCCCTGGTGGCACATGGTTAAGCGCTCAGCTGCTAATGGAAAGTTCAGAGGTTGGAACCCACCAGCCACTCCATGGGAGAAAAACACCTGGCGCTCTGCTCCCATAAAGGTTACAGCCTAGGAAACCCTACCGGGCAGTTCTACTCTGTCCTGTAGGGTCGCTGTTAGTCAGAATCGACTCAATAGCACACAACAACAACAGTTTTCATTCAGGCAACTATCAGTTCTTGCCTGGATTGTTGTTCTTACTGTGGCCAGAGATTTTCCTAAAGTGCAGATCTGATTATGTCACTCTTTTGCATAAGTTATTATGTTCCCATTGCCCTCAAAATAGTTGAAACTTTATAGCGTGGCTTACTGGTGGATCTACTGTGATCTGCCCCATTCTCTAGCCATATCTCTTAACCACCACTCCGCCCACCCCATATAGTGACTCTAGACAAACTAAACTACTCAGGTGTCTTAAAAACTTTATGCTCATTTGCCTCTGGGGCTTTTTACATACTGTTCCATTAGTGTGTCCCTTCCACACCTTTCTGGTAGGCAAGTTCTCTTAGTCCCTTAGGACTTACCTTTGACATCACCTCATTAGGAAAGCCTGTCTTGGTCCCCTGTCCGAAGCAAGTCCTCTTCCTGTATGTTTCTGTGACAGTATTTACTTCCCTTATCATCTTAGTTATCTAGTGCTGCTATAACAGAAATACCACAAATGGATGGCTTTAACAAAGAGAATGTTATTTTCTCACAGTCTAGTAGGCTAGAAGTCCCAGTTCAGGGTGTTAGCTCCAGGAGAAGGCTTTCTCTCTTTGTCGGCTCTGGAGGAAGGTCCTTGTCATCAGTCCTCCCCTAGACTAGGAGCTTCTCCGTGCAGGAACCCTGGGTCCAAAGGATGCACTCTGCTCCCGGTGCTGCTTTTTTGGTGGTATGAGGTCCCCACTCTCTGCTGGCTTCCCTTTCCTTTTGTCTCTTGTAAGATAAAAGATAATGCAGGTCACACCCCAGGAAAACTCCCTTTACATAGGGTCAGGGATGTGACCTGAGTAAGGGTGTTACATCCTACCCTAATCCTCTTTAACATAATTTAATCTTGCCTCATTAACCACAGGCAGAGATTAGACTTCAGCACATAGGAAAATTACATCTTATCACTAAATGGAGGACAGCCACGCAATACTGGGAATCATGGCCTAAGTTGACACATATTTTTGGGGGACACAATTCAGTCCATAACACTTGTCATAACACCACCACTGTATTGTTAGTTGTTGTCAAGTCTGCTCTGACTCGTGGTGACCCCCTCCCCCAATATGTACAACAGAATGAAACATTGCCCTGTTCTGCACTAGCATCACAATCATTGCTATGTTTGAGTCTGTTGTTGCGGCAACTGTATATTTTCAGTGCCTTCCAACCTTGGGGTTCCTCTTCTAGCACTGTATTGAATAGTATTGTGTTGTGATCTGTAAGGTTTTCATAGGCTAATTTTCAGAAATAGATCACCAGGCCTTTGTTCCTAGCCTATCTTAGTCTGGAAGCTGTGCTGAAACCCATCCATAATGGGCAACCCTGCTGGTATTTGAAATACCAGTGACGTAGCTTCCAGCATCATAGCAACCCACAAGCCACCACAGTACGACAATCTGGCGACAGGTGGTGGACTGCTGTATTAGGATGCCCCTTACCTGTTTTTCCCAGTATACTTTGTACATTCTTTCTCTTTTTCAGTTCCTGTTCAAGAAGTCTTTAGGGGCTTCTGTACCTAGCTTATAGTAAGTGGATAGATCTTTCTCGAATTAATGGATTGAGAATGAATGCAGATTTGAAAGACATGTAAGCCGCTCTTAGCCTTGACTTCCTCTCCTTTAAAATAGGAGTGACATATGCCTGAGTGGCCTCACAGCATTTTGTGTCGTATGTACCTAGAGAGAATTACCTGTGAGGTGATAAGCAGTGTCAGATCCTTTGGGGTTTAAGATGAGCTGTAAATAGGAAACGATACATGCGTGTAAGGGGTTTGAAAATTTATATGGCTGAATGTCTCAGGAGAGTGTAATTTTTTACTTCCCCTAGGCTAGCAATTATTGGAAAGATTGGTTTAACTAGAATACCAAATGAAACACCCCTACGTGTTATGACAAGTACATAATGTTCTGAACCAGTGAACTGTGAAGGTACAATACTATAATCATAACTTTAAAAATAAATATATATGAGTAATTTAGGAAATAATTTAAACACACTCTGCAAGCCACAGTACAGTCATTGTTTTAGTGTTATTGCTATTAGTAATTTGATAGGGTTTGGAGAGAAGATTCTAAGATACAAGTAAATCCAAATGTCATGAATTGAAAATTTATGTCAAGATAATTCACTGCTACTCACTCCTTTTAGGTGCCCCCCCCCCTTTTTTTTGGCATGTTGGTTTCAATAATTGTCTTTAAGCCTTCTTCTCCTCCTCCTCCATTCCCATCCAAAAAATCTTTACTGAAAGAAATATTTTCTACAGAATTCTACTGGTTTAACAAATACATTTAGTAGCCTTGTCTTCAGATTCAAAAACAGAAGTGCAGGTTATTCAGTAACTAGCTTCTCTATTTCTCTGATGCATACGTACATACGTATATGTGTGTGTGTATATATATATATATATATATGCTGACACTAACCCAGTATCCATTTTTTTAGCACATGTTTTATCAGTAATTTGTTGTAATTCTGATGGTAAGTAGTCTTTAAAAAATTTTGACTGATGTTTTGTATTTATTACTGATATAATCATTTTAAAATGTACAACGTGACTTGTTGAATCATTACTTTAGCTGTTTGAAAAAAAATTGTTGAAACAGCAGCATTAAAAAAAAAAGTGATTGATACAGAAATTCCATAGAGAGAAACCAGTAAAAAGTTGACCACTTTCTAAAATTGGTACTGTTGTTTTGGTATGTCTAGGTTTTAGCTGCCCTTTTAAATTATAAGCTCTTTGAGGGCAAGTTCTTTATCTGTTTCATTATTGTATCTCACATGGCTGGTAGCATTGTGCCTTTTGTAGTATTTTTGAGTCACTAAATGAAGCAGAGCTCCTTGGATCCTCACTTGCACATATGGACAGGGGCACTTTGTTAGGTAACTGATACACTCAGGTTGAAGTTCAGGCTTGGGCATTAAATAGTTCTCTGAACACAGAACTGCTTTCACTTTCCTGGTCTCCGTATTCTCAACCCTAAAAGCATAGGTTGGGCTTGTCAGTATCATTAACCTCATGATCTCATCCAAGCCATGAGTCCTCTTCCAGAAATGTGTACAAGTACATAGAATTTTATATGCAGTTTCAGGGGTGTCTTAGTTATCTAGTGCTGCTGTAACAGAAATACCACAAGTGGATGGCTTTCACAAATAGAAATTTATTATCTCACAGTCCAGGAGGCTAGAAGTCCACATTCAGTGCACCAGCTCCAGGGGAAGGCTTTCTCTGTCGGCTCTGGAGAAACGTCCTTGTCATGAATCTTCTCCTGCTCTAGGAGCTTCTCTGTGCAGGGACCCCAGGTCCAAAGGACATGCTCCACTCCTGGCTCTTCTTGATGGTAATAAGGTCCCTTTCCTCTATGCTCGATTCTCTTTTATGTCTGAGAAGAGATTGACTCAAGATTCAAACTAATCCTGTAGATTGAGTCCTGCTTCATTAATATAACTGCCCCTAATCCTGCCTCATTAACATCATAGATGTTAGGACTTAGAACACATAGGATAATCACATCAGATCACAAAGTGATGGACAGCCACGCTATACTGGGAATCATGGCCTAGCCAAGTTGATACACATTTTTGGGGGACCTGAAGTTAGAGACCATCTCAGGAATAGATTTGACTCATTGAACACTAATGACCGAACACCACATGAGCTGTGGAATGACATCAAGGACATCATACATGAAGAAAGTAAGGGTCATTAAAAAGACAGGAAAGAAAGAAAAGACCAAGATGGATGTCAGAAGAGACTCTGAAACTTACTCTTGAACGTAGTTTACTCTTGAACGTAGAGTAGCTAAAGTGAAAGGAAGAAACGATGAAGTGAAAGAGCTGAACAGAAGATTTCAAAGGGCAGCTTGAGAAGACAAAGTATTATAATGAAATGTGCAAAGACCTGAAGTTAGTAGAACACGTTCAGCATTTCTCAAGCTGAAAGAACTGAAGGAAAAATTCAAGCCTCAAGTTGCAATATTGAAGGATTCTACGGGGAAAACACTGAACAATGCAGGAAGCATCAAAAGAATATGGAAGGGATAGTCACTGTACCAAAAAGAATTGATCAGTGTTCAGCCATTTCAGGTGGTAGCATATGACCAAGAACCAGTGGTACTGAAGGAAGAAGTCCAAGCTGAACCAAAGGCATTGGTGAAAAACAAGGCTTCAGGAATTGACAGAGATGTTTCAAGGAACAGATGCAGCACTGAAGGTGCTCACTTGTCATGCCAAGAAGTTTGGAGGACAGTTGGCCAGGCTGGAGGAGACCCAGATTTGCGCCCATTCCAAAGAAAGATGATCCAAAAGAATGTAGAAAGCAAACAGTATCATTGATACCACACACAAGTGAAATTTTGCTGAAGATAATTCCAAAAGAGTTGCAGCAGCACATCTACAGGGAACTGCCAGAAATTCAAGCTGGATTAATAAGAGAATGTTGGAATGAGGGATATCATTGCTGATGTCAAATGGATCTTGGCTGAAAGCAGAGAATACCAGAAAGTTGTTTACCTGTGTTTCTTTGACTATACAAAGGCATTCGACTGTGTGGATCATAACAAATTACAGATAATATTGTGAAGAATGGGAATTCCAGAACACTTAATTGTGCTCATAAACGGCACAATTACATAGACCAAGAAGCAGTCCTTTGAACAGAACAAGGGGTACTGTGTGGTTTAAAGTCAAGAAGGGTGTGTGTCAGGGTTGAATCCTTCCACCATACTTACTCAATCTGTATGCTGAGCAAATAATCTGAGAAGCTGGACTATAAGAAGAAGAATATGGTGTCAGGATTGGAGGAAGACTCATTAACCTACAGTGTGCCGATGATACAGCCTTGCTTGCTGAAAGCAAAGAGGACTGGAAGCACTTACTGATGAAGATCAAAGACCACAGCCTTCAGTATGGATTGCACCTCAACATAAAGAAAATAAAAATCCTCACAACTGGACCAATAAGCAACATCATGATAAATGAAGAAAATATTGAAGTTGTCAAGGATTTCATTTTACTTGGATCTACAGTCAACACCCGTGGAAGCAGCAGTCAAGAAATCAAACTACATATTGCTTCGGACAAATCTGCTGCAAAAGACCTCTTTGAAGTGTTGAAAAGCAAAGATGTCACTTTGAGGACTATAGGTGAGCCTGACCCAAGCTGTGGTATTTTCAGACCTTATACGCATGTGAAAGCTGGACAGTGAATAAGGAAGACCGAAGAAGAATTGATGCCTTTGAATTATGGTATTGGCAAAGAATATTGAATACACCATGGACTGCCAGAAGAAGGAACAAGTCTGTCTTGGAAGAAGTACAACCAGAATGCTCCTTGAAAGTGAAGATGGCGAGACTTCATCTCATGTACTTTGGACATGTTATCAGGAGGGATCAGTCCCTGGATGAGGACACCATGCTTGGTAAAGTAGAGGGTCAGTGAAAAAGAGGAAGACCCTCAAGGAGATCGATTGATACAGTGGCTGCAACTGTGGGCTCAAGCATAACAGTGATTGTGAAGATGGCACAGGTCGAGGCAGTGTTTTGTTCTGTTGTACATGGGGTCACTGTGAGTTGGAACCGACTCGACGGCCCCTAACAGCAAGGTGAAAGGTTACACAGCAATTTATGTTCCCATTTAACAGTTTCTACACAAATTATTCAGTGATATTGGTTACATTTTTCACAATGTCATCATTCTCATTCATTCCATTCTGGTTGTACTACTTCCAGTACTCTAGTTTTCCTTCCCCTTTACCTTCTCG
The DNA here is from genome assembly GCF_000243295.1 of Trichechus manatus latirostris. Lineage (NCBI taxonomy): Eukaryota > Metazoa > Chordata > Mammalia > Sirenia > Trichechidae > Trichechus > Trichechus manatus. The sequence continues at coordinate 9,066,699 of NW_004443999.1, forward strand.
TTTTTGCTTTAGAGTAATTTTTGACCGTTTGATCTCCTGTAGATGATTTTTTAAAGAAGCTCGTTACTCACGGATATTATTTATTTTATGAGCTAATGTGTTATTCAGCTAAGAGGTGACCTCAAGGAAGTATTTTGGTTTATGATTTAAAGAGTATCTCAGGGTGATAGTCTTGGCGAGTTTTCTAGTCTCAACTGGTCCTGTAAGTCTGGACTTTGTAACAATTTGAGTTCTGTTTCACATTTTTCTCCCATTGTGTGAGGATCCATCTATTGTGGCCCTGATCAGAACTGTCGTTAGTGGTAGCCGGGCACTATCTAGTTCTTCTGGTCTCAGGGTAGATCAGGCTGTGGTTGGTGTTGACTGTTAGTCCTGTAGACTACTTTCTTCTCTGAGTCTTTGGTTTCCTTCTTTGTCTTTGACTTTAGATGACCTCTCAAAAGCTTTTAAAACTCCAGACAGTACTCAGTCAGTCTTTCTTTATCTTTCATGACCTTGACACATTGAGGATTATTGGTTAGTTATTTGGTAGAATGTCCTGCATTTGGATTGGTCTGATGTTTCTTCATGACTAGATTCAGGTTATTCCTTTTTGGTAGGGGCTCACAGACATGTTGTTTTACCCTTCTCATTGTGGTCACGTCAGGAGGTGCGTAATGTGACAGTCTCATTCTTGGTGATGTCAACTTTGAACACTTGGGTAAAGTTTCTCCACTGTAAATCACTATTTTCCCTTTAAAATTAATAAGTATCTTGTAGGGAGATACCTTGAAACTATGCAGATATCCAGTTTCTTATCATACTTTCACCTAGCATCTATTATTATTATTTTTTTTTTCTGCGAGAACAAAGCTTTATTGAGAAAAGTAGCTCGTGAGCAGAGACAAAGAGGGTCAATGCTACGCTAGCCTTTGTCTCCCCAAATAAAGGATTGGCTAGGGCTTATAAAGGTTTTTAGGCAGGAAAATGCATCTTTATTCATGAAAGAGGTGGGGTTATGAAGATTAGGCACATGTGCAGGAGGCAGCCTAAGATGGAACCCATAACAAAGGCTCCTGGGACTGGATGGCAGGGCTTATTATGGGGTGCTGCACCTGTGCATCTCCCCCGTGGTGCCAGCTCGATTCCTCTCGCAGGTCTGTCTGTTGCCTTGCGGATGTCTGGGTATGCTCCAGGGACAAGATCCAGCTGGTCCTTCTGGAAAACATCTTATCGAGGAAGTACATTGAGAGTGGGTGGGTTGTTCTTTCATTATCGCATGTTCCAAGATAATGGGTTTTGTGTCATTAGTTAAACGCATGTTTTTAGTTGAGGGTCCTTTGCCTAGGGGCTCAGTCCCTTTTTCCCTTCCCTATCTCATTCCCCCCCGAGAGAGTTCATAGTTATAATTCTTTATGAGGGTATAGGGGCGGAGGTCTCTTCTTCTGTAACTTCTTCAAGCTGACACTGGATTGTTGGCCTGCCTAGCAGAGTAGAATTCTCTCCCTACTCCATCTAATGGTTGGGATGGCTCTCCATCAGGGAGGTATTGGCAAAGAATACTACCATTAATTTTAAATGGAACTGTTGGAGTCTAGATGAGATGAATCGGGTGAGTAGTTTAAAAAAAGGTACGGGCCGAAAAGAAGCAAGAGGAGAAGGGTAACAGTGGGTCCCAGCAGGGGTAGAAACCAAGTTAGCGAAGGTAAAAAGCCTTTAATCTCTTGCCAGATGCTATTGCTGTCTCTTGGTCCTTGAAGCAGACCCAGCAGTTGGTTAGGTTGGCTCCCAAGCTGTAAGCCTGGGACAGCTGTATCAGAGAGTTGTCGTCCCACTGGGCCTTCTGCTCAATTAAAGTGAAAAGGGGAGTAAGGAGGAGGAGTACAAGCAAGGGGCCGGCCATTTTTGGTTAGGGTTTATACCCAGCACGGGCAAAAATGGTCCTTCTCGGGAGGATTTCCTTGATGGCAAAAAGGCAAGCAATATTAACAAGAGTAGAAGAGCAAACAGCATTCCTATTAGAGTAGGAAGGTCAGGCATTACTTATCTCTGATCTTTTTCCTTCTAAACAGGAACTTCAGGTTTTCCATGGGCTTGCAGGTGTATTGATGTTTTCCAGTAAGTTTGCTTTCTTCAGGCTGAGCATCCTGTGGGATAGAAGATTTAACTCGGGAGTTATGTACCCAAGGGGTGTTTCCCTTTAGCTTTACTGCAGTTGGTGTTGTAAGGACAACCCGGAAGAGCCCGGTCCACTTTCTCTGGAGATGACTCTCTGGTGCGCTCTTTCTCCAGGTTTTTAAGAGCATTACATCTCCTGGTTCATAGGCATGACAGCTCCCTTTGTTGGGGGCAGGTAACACTTAATTCCCATATTTTCTGATGGCTTTACGGACTTCCCCAGGTTAATTAAGTACTTTAGTGATTGGTTTAATTCTGGGTCAGTAATTAGATCTGCGGTCAGGAAGGAACGCCCATATAGCATCTCATAAGAGCTGAGTTTTAGGTTATTCCTAGGGGCTGATCTTACTAGCAACATTGGAATTGGGACCATTTTTATCCAGGACTCTTGGGTCTCCAGACAGAGCTTTGCGAGTGTTCTTTTTAAAGTTTGATTCATTGTCTCTACCTTTCCTGATGACTAGCGGTGCCAGGCAGTGTGTAACTTGTAGTTTATTCCCAGGGCACTAGAATGGTTTTGGCTTATCCTAGCCACGAATGCTGGACAGTTATCTGATGGGAGGGACTGAGGAAGTCCAAACCTGGGTCTTTTAACAGGGCATTCACTACTTCTGTGGCCTTTTTTGTTCTTGCGGGAAAGGCCTCTACTCATCCATTAAAGGTGTCTGCAAAAACCAAAAGGTATTTAAAGCCTTGTTGGGGAGTAATACTGTAAAGTCAGCTTGCTAGTCTTCCTCCGGGTACATCCCCCTATGTTGAACTGGATTAGCTAGCAGGGGAACAACTGGATGACATTGGGGATTGTTTCTCTGACAGATTTCACAGCCTCTTACTACTTGCTTAACTGTCTTATGCAGGTTGTTTCCCCAGAAGTGGGGTTTGAGGAGGGTCAGGAGAGCATCCCTCCCAAAGTGGATAGCATCATAGATTCCCTTAACTACCTTCTACTGCATAGACTCAGGGATGAAGACAACCCCTTTTTCATTCATTAGCCATCTGCTAGGGTTAAAGGTGAACACTGCTTCTTCTGTGTTACTCTTTTCCTTATTCATATACTGGGGATGTTCTAGTAAGGGACCATAGGGAATCAGGGCTAATGTCTTTTCTGTTTCTAGGCTCTTAGCAGCCTGTTTGGCTGCTGCGTCTGCCTTATTATTTCCCAAAATGACATGGCTGTCACCCTTTTGATGTCCCTTGCAGTGAATGACTGCTACTTGTTTGGGGAGATGGATGGCTTCCAATAATTCCAGTATTAGGTCTTTATATTTTATAGGGGAGTTTCTCGCTGTAAGCATTCCTCTCTTTTCCATATGGCAGCATGTGCGTGTAAGATTAAATAGGAGAACTTGGAATCTTTATAAATGTGTACAGACTTTCCCTCACCTAGCTGTAGAGCTTGTATAAGAGCAGTTAATTCTGCCTTCTGTGCTGAGGTGTCAGGTGGGAGGCCTTTAGCTTCTGTGACCTAAGTTAATCTAACAGCCACGTATCCGGCTCTCCAGACACCTTGATCAGCAAAGCTACTTCCATCAGTAAACCACTCTTTTCATCAGCATTATCTAAAAGGGTCTCTCAGAGATCAGGTCTGCTGGAGTAAACTTCCTCAGTGGTCTCAACACAATTGTGTTCTAGCTGAGATGTTGTGACTGTTGGCAGGAGAGTGGCTGGATTTAGAGTGTTACAAACCTTTAAGGTAGTTTCTGGAGTATGTAATAAAGTAGCCTGATATTGGGTGATTTTTCCTTCCGACAACCAGTGTCCTCTTTACACCTCTAGAACAGTTTGGACTTGTGAGGTGTAAGGACTTCGGTAGATTGTCCCAGGGTGAGTTTTGAGGCTTCATTTACCACTAGCGCAGTGGCTGCTACCACACGGAGGCATCTTGGCCATCCTTGGGCTACCGGGTCCAGTTGTTTCGAAAAATAGGATACTGGCCTAGTGACCAGTCCTACATTCTGGGTAAGGACCCCTAAAGCAATCTCTTGTCTCTCGTGCACAAACAGCTTTAAAAGGCTTTCTAGATCTGGGAGTCCGAGGGCAGGAGCCCTTCTGAGATCCATTTTTATCTTTTTGAAGGCCCGCTAACACTTGGGGGTCCAATATAGGGGCACCTTCTCCTCCCCATTTAACGCCTCATATAATGGCTTTGCTATAAGCCGAAAGTTGGGGATCCATAGTCTACAAAATACTGGCATTCCCAGGAAGCCTCTAAGTTGCTTTCTGGTGGTGGGGACAGAGAGGTCAGCAATAACCTGCTTTTGGTCGGGTGCTAGTGCTCGGCTTCCTGGGGTTATGGTGAATCCCAAGTATGTACCTTACTTTGAGATATCTGGGCTTTCTTGGGGGAGACCCGATACCCACGGTCTCCCAAAAAGTTTAAGAGTATGTTGGTATTCCTGTCAGACCCTTCTTTTGTTTTACTAGGTAACAACAGGTCATCAATGTACTGAAGCAATATGCTCCTAGGCAAATGAAGCCCCCTCAGTTCCTTAGCTAATACATTTCCAAATAAATGGGGGGAATTTCTGAAACCCTGAGGCAACCTTGTCCATGTGTACTCGGTAGTTTCTAGGGTGTCAGGGTCTCTCCACTCAAAAGCAAAAAGATACTGGCAGTCAGGATGCAACAGTATGCAAAAGAAAGCATCTTTTAAATCTAAAACTGTAAAGTATTAGGTATTTTCGGGAATTTGGGTTAAGAGGGTGTAAGGGTTGGGAACCATAGGATGTATGGGAATGACTGCTTCATTCACAGCCCTAAGGTCTTGAACAAATCTATAGCTCCCGTCAGGCTTTTTGACTGGGAGAATAGGGGTATTGCATGGGGATTGGCAGGCCCGAATTAATCCATGCTTTAAATAATGTTCTAATACTGGTTTTATTCCTTTCTGAGCTTTTGGTCTCGGAGGGTATTGTCTTTTCTAGAGGTAAGGCAAGTTTGGTTTTAGTTTTACAAGTATAAGCTTTACATTTCTAGCTTTTCCTGGGGTAAAGATGTCCCATACCTCTGGAGATACTTGTTTAAGAATCTCTTCTGGAGGCGAGACTTTGAATTCAGGGGTGCTTTCTTCCCCTAATAAGAGGAAGAGCTTTGATTCTTCATCACTCTCTACTTCTAATCTTTTCTCATCAAAACTTTCAAAAGCAGCCAATTTGGCAAGCAAATCTCTTCATAATAAGGGAACTGGACATTCAGAAAGGAGTGGCTTAAAATGTTAGGTCCCATTTCACAATTAAGGGAGAAAGTGAATTTCCTTACTTTAGGCTTCCCATAAACCCAAGTGACTTGTACATTTATGGTCAGAAAGTCAGCCACAAGGTTGGGTCAGGACAGAGTAGGCAGCTCTTGCCATGTCGATGGTAACCTGAGTCTCCGCTGGAGTGATGTTGATGGCCATGTGTCTGGGAGCTAAGCAGTCCTCTGGGCCTTGTCAATTGGAGCAGTTAGTTCTGCCTTCCAGGGGAAAGTTCGCCCAGGGCGGGTCTCTGGGGTCCTCTTCCAGGGCGTCTCACTCTGGAGAGCTCTGGGCAGTTCTTCTTCCAGTGACCCTCCTTCCGGCAGTTCCTGCACTGATTTGACCCCAGCTTTGCTGGCTGCCAATGACGAGCTACTCAACAGCCCAGGTCTTCTTGGCCCCTGTGGGTTACCTCGAGGTGGTCCATGCAGGACTGCTGCAAGCATTTGGGCATTTGCAGTGGCCATCAATTGGGCCTGCTTACCCATCTTTTTCTCTTCATTCTCCTCTTCTGCCCGATCCCTGTTATTAAAGAGTTTAAAGGCCTTCTGTACCAGCCACGAAGGTGGGGTCTCAGATCCTGCCTTTAGCTTTTGTAACTTCCTTTGAATGTCAGGGGCCGACTGGGTGATAAAGTGCATGGCTAGCAGATGCTGCCCTACTGGAGAATCAGGGTCATCGTTTAGTATACTTCCTGACTGTCTCAGCTAGTCGTTTAAGAAACACTGCCAGGTTTTCTTCCCTTGTATTATTTCCTTTACCTTATCATAGTTCACTGGCTTGACAACACACTTTTTCATCCCTTCTGACAGGCAAGTTGGCGTATGTCTCATCTTAGCCTGGTCTTTGTGATCTTCATAGTCCCGTCAGGGATCCATCTCAGGGACCACTTCTCCCCCTAGACTATAAATGTTATGGTGTGGGTTAATGGGGGTTAGTGAGTCCGCATGTTCATTGGCTTTAGTCAAGATTCTAGATTTCTCGTCAGGGGCGCAACAGTGAGTTAAAATGTCATTTATATCGCCCCAGGTCATATCAGAAGTTAGACTAAGCTTGATAAATTCATCTTTGAATTTACCAGGATCTTCAGAAAAGCTCCCAAATCTCTCCTTCTCTGGACTTCGAAACAAAAACCTCAAAGGACTTTCCCTTGGTGTTTTTTAATCTACACTTGGTTCTTAGATTTGCGTCTAGGTACAAGGCCATGAACACCTGGACATAAGGAATCTCTCCCCACTTCCCTTGTATTTTGCAAAAGAGATCTAACTGTAAAACGGTATTGTAGGAGACATTACCATGTTCCGGCCACTTTTCTTGATCTAGGGTGTATTGTGGCCATGCTATATTGCAAAAGAATGTAAGTTTCTTTTTCTTTAACCTGTCGAGGATAAAAAAAAGACCAGTGGTTTAGTAATCACCCCAGAGGAGAGTCTTCAGGGATGCTGGGTCCGGCTCCCATTTCAGTACCTTTTATGACCGATTATTAGGGCTCCTGGCGGCTGATGGCCTCCTTGGGAGTGGACCTCTTGATGCACTTCAGACCTGATGCTATCGAAGAGGCCTCGGCGATATAAGTCCTTTAGTAACTGATAGCTTGCAAGATCCCTGAGCTTGCGGGGCCCTCCCTTAAAAGATAATTGCCGTTGGTTGCTAGTGTTTAACATCAGGTCTAATTTGCACCAGGTCTGGGTCCGACTAACAGTAAGACCCCCCTGTCGGGAGGTTGAATGACAATGCCAAAGGTGTCGGACGAGGCAGTAAAATAAGGAAAAAAACTTGTGAACAGAAGTCAGTTGAATTTAAATACCAGGTATTGAGTTTACGATTTTTACAAATGCAACAATGGGACTCAACTGGGTGACGATTAAGAATTGAAACCCTACAAAAGTGGTTACAAACTTGGGTCCCCCATAGGCGGGGGCACAGGGAGAAAAAATGTGGTGTTAGAAATGCACTAATTGGACAAAATACCAGGGCTGTCACCCACCAATTGGTACTAAATCAAAAGGGGAGTAAAGTTAGAAGGAAAGTGAAATGAGGAAGAAGAGAGGGAAAGAGTAAAAGTGATGGAGTCTAAATACCACTGGTCAGGAAAGTCAGGGGTGGCCAGGGGGAGACTAAGGAATGGCGCTCAAGATGGCATCCAAATAGAGGCGGGAAAGACAAAGGAATGATGGGAAGAAGAGGGAAGAATGACGTCCAAGCTGGTGTACAAATAGAGGCAGGAAAGTGAAAGGAATAATGGGAAGAAGAAGGAAAAATGGCGCCCAAGATGGCATCCAAATAGAGAAAGTCAGGTCTTACAAGTCTTGGGGCCAAGTCCCCTCACTGCAGACACCAGCTCTAACAGCTCTCGGGGCTGAGCCCCTCACTGCAGACTACACCAGCTCTCACCCCAGGAGAGTCACTCCGCTTGTGAGACTCCTGGATTGTGTAGATCCGGGCAGGTGGCTTTTCAGCCCAATCTGGGAAAGGTATCTATTGAGCATGCCTGATTTAACCAGAAGCCAGAGGGACTCATGTCCCTGTTTCAGAGTAAAAGATAGATCCTCTGTTCGTGTGGAAGCCCGGATGAGAGAAGCAGGCACGGAGATCTACTCACTGGTGGGAGGGACACGTGATGAAACAGAGGCTAATGTTAATTTTAGTCGCAACCAGATGGTGCATAAGTTGAGGCCGGAAGAGAAAAGGAAAGATGGCACCTAACGTGGGACAGGAAGAGAAAAGAAGATGGGGCCAGGCAACAACAACATATACATCCGTTGAACCGAAAGTAAGAGAAAAGCAACCCAAGTTCCCAGCTCTCCCCAGGAACTGAGAATAAAGCAAAGATAATAAAACAAGGAGGTTCCTGAGCCTGGGGAGATTTTTGGGTCCTTCTACCCCCCTCATCTCTTGAAGACCTAGTCCTCTCAACAGGGGGTCTCTTCTGTGATCTTGGAAAGTGAGTTCCTCAATGGAGAGTAGTGACTGCGAGCCAGAAGCACTCTGCTTGATGTCTCCGGTCTGATCAGGTCCGACAGGCGCCTTTTTAAACCTCGCCAGGTCTCCAGGTGTCTATTACAGTTGCCCATCAATCATATAAAACGACCCAGAAGAGAAAAGAGAAGAATGTAAAGGAGAGAGTGAAAAAGGAAAAAATAAGATTTGCATGTGCAGAAATAGGAGGCTGAGAATAGAAATCCGAAGGTCACTCACCAAGAGGAGAGTTGCGGGACAAAATGAGTCCTGCAGCTGCTCGCCAGTCCGCTGTAGTCTTGTAGTCTCCTGAGTTCAGGTCCCGAGTTCCCCAGAGATCTTTCGAACCTCTCCTGGCTGGCTCGCAAGAAAACTGTTGCCGGGGTCTTCTGCCCAACTGGGCAGCCTCTATGAGGTTCTTGCCTTCAACTGACCAATAATGACCAGGAGAGGCTCAAGTTTTCTGCACGAACAAAGCTTTATTGAGAAAAGTAGCTCGCGAGTGGAGACAAAGAGCGACAATGCTATGCCAGCCTTTGTCTCTGACATCTGTCCTTTTTTACTGTAGTATTTGCATAATGGTGATTTTGTACTTCCATCATTTCTTTTGCATTTATTATTAGGAACTTTATTGTAAGGATGAGCTCAATTTTTTTTTTAGATCTCTGTGGACACGTGGATATTTTATTCAACAAGTCAGAATCCATTAGTATCATTACTTATTTTTTTTTTTTTTTTGCTACAAATCATTCTAGACTTGGTCATGGGAACTTTTTAAGTTGGCTCCTGTGTCATTTCAACTCCACATGCCCCATCAGTTGTGAGCACTTCAGTACTTTCTGGTGCCACAGTATGTTCCATGTTCATCTTCTATTTTCTGGCCCTAGCCCTGCAATCACCCATTTCTCTAAGGAGACTGGTTCGTTTTACTGAGAATGATAGAAAGCATATATTTTTAAGAGACTGTGTATATGCATTTTGATTATCACTTTGCATGGGATACTATAATTATGAAAATAGAGTGTGGGTGGAAGAAAGTAAAAGCCTGCAAGTGGCTTCTCAGTTATTTAGTGTGAGGTAATGAAGTATTTGGCAATTAATAGATTTTTATCAGCTGCTTTTGTTAAAATTAGAATGAGCCAAAGCCTATAAAATACAACCAATCATTGGAAGGACTATTTAGTAAGATATTTTTAGAGTAGGAAGGACAAGTGCAGGTGCAGACCGTTGTTTACAGTGGAAAATCATGTAATGTTTACAGTTGGCCAGGAGAAGGCTAACGTACTCCATCCTGTTTTGCTTCTCCAAGGAAAATGGAACCAGTGTCATTAAGGGGGAATTGATGCCCAAGAAAGAGAGCGAGGCCCTAAGAAAGGGTTTAGCCAGTGTAAATAAGTTCACTTTGCCATCTTTACATGGGGCTAAAGGAGCTTGCAGGCATTAATAAATGTGTCTTTTTAAGATCTTGGAGAATGAGATGTGGCCAAATATCCTGCTTTTCCAGAAGGCGAGGTTGGTAGATGTGGAGGATTTCAGTAAGGTAGCTTTAGGTTGAGCCCAACCAGTTGAGACAACAGATTGCTAAATAGCTGGACCTGAGTCCTGGTGAAGACTAAGGATGGGTGATTTCAAATAAATCTTTATTTTTGTTTGTTCACAGAGTTCCTGGGTATTGGGTAGAGTAACACCTCAGAGAGTAACTGGGTTTCAGCAAAAAACCAAAAAACTGTTGTGTTTCAGGTGAATGTTTACAATGCAAATTAGATTTTCATTCAAAAATTCATATACAAGTTGTTTTGTGAGACTGGTTGCAGTCCCCGCAGTGTGTCAGCACTCTCCTCCTTTCCCTTTCCACCCTGGGTTCTCCGTGTCCATTGGTCCAGTTTTCCTGTCCTTTCCTGCTCTTTCATCTTTGCTTTTGGGCAGGTGTTGCCCATTTGGTCTCATACTTGATAAACTAAGAAGCATGTTCTTCACGTGTTATTGTTTGCTTTATAGGCCTGTCTAATCTTTGGCTGAAGGCTGAAAGGTGAACTTTGGGAGTGACTTCAGTTCTGAGTTAGCTGAGTGTCTGGGGGCCATAGTCTTGGGATCTGCAAAATTTTTGACAGACTCTCTTGACATCCTTTTGGATAGGGTTAGTACCAAAGGGCCTGGATGAACTATTGAACTTATAGTTGGCAGGACATCTGAATTCCATAGAGAGCTGACTTGGGCTCATTGCTATGTTGCAGAGGTCTCCAGGAGAAAGCTCCCATTTTGGATCAGATTTTACCCAACATTTTTATCAATGACTTGATTGTAGGTAAAGAAGTTGAAAGGGATTTTACATGGTAAATCTTAACAAATAAAAGCAGAATCTTTCGTTTAGGTTAAAAAAAAATCAAGTACACAAATGTGTGGAACAGGTATGGCTTAGCTAACTGATGTGAAAAACATGGTGGCTTTGACTGTCTTAGTACAACCCATCTTTCACTGCAGCTGCTGAGATATCCTTCATATTGAGTTATTTCTCAGAATTTGAGGCTGCATTAGAACTACCTGGAGGGCTTTTTAAAATACTGATTGCTGGGTTTCACCTGCAGAGTTTTGGATTCAGTAAGTCCGGGGTGGAACCCAATAGCTTGTATGTTTCTGAGTTCCCAGGTGGTACTGATACTGATGTTGCTGGTCTTGGGACCACACTTTCAGAGCCACTGGTTAAGGCTATGTGGTAGTAAAATCTTCCAAAGCCCATTGATTTATACAATAAAAGTTTATTTCTTGCACATCCAGAGTTTGCTACAGGTTTGAGCAGTTCTCCAGGGCAGTGGCCCTTTGACTGGTGTCTTGGTGATCGAGGCTGCTTTCTTTCCGTTTGACCCCACCATCGCAACACAGATGTCTCCGCAGTAGGGAAAAATCAGACTGAAGGATCACGACCGGGCTTCATAAGCCCTTATCATGGAAGTAACAGGCATTTCACTGGGCAGAGTGAATCACATGACCAGACTCACGGAAGGGGGGTGCTGAGAAGCGCATTCGTTTTTTGTGTGCCCTGAAGGGGAGGGAATGACAAGTGACATTTACCACCCCAGTACAGTTCACACTGGCTGTGCCAATCTGCAGCAGTGTCTCCTGTTCCTCATTTCACTGTTATAAGATGGATGTTGGCAAACCAGTGTCAGAGACGGGCAGCCGGAATGGTGAGAGTCTGGAGACAGTGCCAGGGGGAATAGAGAAGTTGGTGTCAAAGGGAGATTTGACAGCCATCTTCCGATATCTCTGTCCTTCATGTACAGACCCATGCACCGCAATTACAGGCGAGCTGGAGCGTGTGTGGGTGAAATGCCTGCCCAGCCCTCACTGGAGTTACTTGGGCGGTGGCCAGAACTCCACCTATAGGGGATGGGATAGGAAGGATTCCAGGACAGAGGCAGGCTGTTAGACTCTGACACTGGAATTCTTTGAAGTGACCTGTAGTAACATGGAGCAGAGCCATAGCTTCTAACAAGTGGGCATTTAAAACCAGGCACAGTCTAAATATCATTCCTAGAGCTAACTTGTCATCGTCGTGTGCTGTCGAGTTGATCCCGACTCATAGCAACCCCATGTGACAGAGTAGAACTGCTCCATAGGGTTTCCTAGGCTGAAATATTTACAGAAGCAGATAGCCAGGTCTTTCTCCAGTGGAGCCACTGGTGGATTTGAACTGCCAACCCTGTGGTTAGCTGCCAAGTGCTTAACTGTTGCGCCACCAGAGCGCCTTAAGTGCCAACTCTGCTGTCCTTACAAAGCATTTGTTTTTCACTGTTGATCTAATTTGTAGACCAGAACAACTTTCAGAAGTCATTGAGGCAGCAATAAAACTACCAGTGGAAAAGTCAGTCTGACACGGTGGCTGCACATTAGTATCACCTGGAGTGCTAAAATCCCAGACTCAGGCTGCTCCCCAGACCAGTTAAATCGGCGTCTCTGGGGAGACCTGGCATCAGTATTTTAAAGCTCCTCCCAGGTGATTCCAGTGTGTAGTGAAGGTTTAGAACACTAGTTATCAGAGATCTCTCCAGGTAACTTTCCTTGTCACTGTGGTCCTTGCTGATCTGGACTCCCAGGACATGGCACCTCTGCTGTGCAAGGGAGGGAGATCCAAATGTCTTTGTTTGCAAGGAGCCCTGGTGGCACAGCAGTTAAGTGCTCAGCTGCTAATGAAAGGCCGGTGGTTCGAACTCCCCCACCAGTGGCTCCACGGGAGAAAAGACCTGGTGGTCTGCTCCTGTAAAGATTTCAGCCTAGTAAACCCTATGAGGAAGTTCTACTCTGTTCTATAGGGTCGCTATGAGTTGGAATCGACTCAGTGGCACACAGCAACCAAAAACGAAACCCTTTGCTGTTGAGTTGATTCTCACTCATAGTGACCCTATAGGACAGAGTAGAACTGCCCCATAGGGTTTTCAAGGAGTGGCTGGTGGATTCGAACTGCTGACCTTTTGGTTAGCAGCCTGAGCTTTTAACTACTGTGTCACCAGGGCTTCCCAAGAACAACAACGTATAGTGTCCACTGTGGGTGGTGAATACAGGTGACTCATTTCTGTGGAAGTTGGAAATGGGAACATTAGTAAGTGGAGGAACGGCTGGGCCCAAGTCCCTTTTATATGATTTAGTGCCTAGTTACAAATTGTTTTAAGAAGTCTTACTTTTTCTCTTCCCAGTGAGTTTGTAAACCCTTTAAGTCCACAGATCTTATCTCCAGCTTTTTCCATACTGGTTGTGTGGGATTTGGAATGCTTGGTATTATTTAGTTTTTTCTGTTCTAAAATACACTGTCAGCCTACTCAGAGTAGTAGATAAAAGAAAGGACAGTGACAAACAAGAAAATTGAAAGAATGAGGATAAAAAGGCCTTTGAGATAAACAGAGCTTTGGATGTGAGGTGTGCTGTCTTGCACTTTTTAAAATGATGGTGGGCTTGTCTTATTTTCCCCACTTCGGGGCAGCGATGCTAGAGGGAGATTTACTGTGGAGATTTCTAGAGCCTCTCACTTGCACTGGCCTCTTTTTGTGTTTGTAGTTTTATACCCTTTTTTTTTTTTAAATTAAAGCAGGTCTCCCCCTCCAAAAAACAAAAAAAACCCATGTATATTGGCCACGCTTATAAGGAGCTCTGATGGCGAAACGGTTAAGAGCTCAGCTGCTAACTGAAAGGTTGGTGGTTTGAACTTACCAGCCACTGCGCGAGAGAAAGACCTGGCAATCTGCTGCTGTAGAGATTTCAGCCTAGAAAACCTTATGGGGCAGTTCTGCTCTGTCACATGGGGTCACTGTGAGTTGAAATCAACTCGATGGCACCTTACAACAACAAAATAAGACATAATTGTAGGGCATAGTTTTCCCCCTTAATCTTTCTGGAACTTCTTTAAGTTCTTTAAGGTAAAATAGTGAAATAAAGTATTCTTCTCCGTTTTCTTTCTATCATCTTCCTTCTTCACAGTGTGGGGACCATTGGATCCGGATGAGAAAATACTATCCAGCTGGTTTCATTTTTATTCTTTTAGCATCAGTTATATTTCGTCTTGTTGTCATTAGGCATGCATTACTTGAAAACACTAAAAGATCTTTTTAATCAATGTAAACGTTGGAAGATAAGAAGTTTTTGTACCTTAGCTATGGTGATAATGATTTTCTACCAAAATCATATTACCCTAGCAACAGGTTGAAAAACAAAAAAAGATCAGTTTCTCCTATCTTTTTGATCCTGAACTTATTTGTGATTGCCCAAGGTTTTAGGAGAAACTAAAGGCGCATATATTTGAGTTTGTTATGTTAGCGATTTGCCCTAGAAATGTACATCATTGCTGGTTTTAAAAGACTTAACTTTAAATCAATTCTGGTGACTGAAATAGCTATTTTATTGGGAGATTGTGTGCTGTATATTGTTTTATAGAAGTCCTCTATATGATTTAATGAAAAACTATTTTTTTTAAACATGAAGATAGACCTCCCTTGTGCACATGATGTAGAAAATTTTTCATTCAGGGCGTATTAAAATGCACGTCTCAAGTAGTGATTACTCGTGTAACTTGTGGCTAAATGGAAAGGTGGGGCAGTGGTGCTAACGACAGCAGTGGCAGCTAGCAGTGACTGAGGGCCTGCCGTGTGCTGGGCACTGTGTCCTTTCTCATTTATGCCTTGAAATAGGCTCACGAGATAGATCTAACCCCATTTAACAGATGGGGAAATAAAGTTTAGGAAAGGTTCAGTGATTTACCAGGTTCTACATCTTGAAAGTGGCATAGCCAGGATTCTGACCCGGATTCTAAGTGCCTAAGCACTATGATGAACAGTTACTGTTTGCGGAGCATAAAGGGCATTTCAAAAATTACCTAATTTTGTTGTTAATTGCTGTCAAGTTGGCTCCAACTCATGGCGACCCCATGTACAACAGAATGAAACATTGCCTGGTCCTGCACCATCTTCACGATCATTGATATGCTCGGGTCCATTGTTGGCAGCCACTGTGTGTTCTGAGTGCCTTCCAACCTATGGGGCTTCTCTTCCAGCCCTGTTTGAATAGTATTTTGTTGTGATCCGTAAGGTTTTCATAGGCTAATTTTCAGAAGTAGATCGCCAGGCCTTTCTTCCTAGTTTGCCTTAGTCTGGAAGTGCCGCTGAAACCTGTCTGTCATAGGTGACCCTGCAGGCAGTTGAAATACCGGTGACATACCTCCCAGCATCATAGCGGCATGGAAACCACCACAGTATGACAACCGGATAGATAGGTTGGACTTAATTTTAGTCTCATGGATTCTTTCAATATAGATATAGAACAGTTAGCACATATACAGCTTTGCATTCAGTTTTCACTTCTGCCTTTGATGGTAGCCATTTTTATTTAGGTGGTCAGTCTTGATCAAAGTTGGTAACGCCATCACTGAATGAACATGTATATACAGTTTGGAAGAGTGTCTGAGTGTAGTAGTCTTACATTTCTCAGCTGGGACCTCACGCCTTCCTGGAGTTGGTTGCAGTTGTGGTTAGCGGTGTTGTGGTGTCATTAATCAATCGCGCAAACCTGCCTGCAGAGTTGTGGGATGTCTTGGAGTAGCTAGGATGTATTCAGAGCCGAATGGATTGTAGCAGCAACTAGGCTTGCTGAGGGAGGTACTTGGATAGCACTTGGGGGACAGAGCCTCATCCTGGAATAAAGAGTTTCCGAAACCTGGAGAAAAGCACCAGAGGCCCCGGCCTGGCTCCAGGTGCTCAGAGGGGAGAGTGTAATCAGAATCAGATTTATTTTCAAAATACATGTCTGCCCTTTCCTCCCTCGGCTCTGCAGGCTGATTGTGGGGGCTGGGGTGTGGGGAAGTGGAGAATCTGGTTAGGACTAAGGTGTATTTTAAAAACTCCCCCCGGCTTCTTGAGAAGTTCTGCTGCAAGGGAATTAGTTGACAGCAGAGAGATAAGCTGTTCAGAGTATTCAACTCTGAACTTCGGAGAGTTTATAAAAGCTGCCTGAGAGGGAGATAGATTAAAGAATAAATTCAATTTAGGAGGTAATATATTTTTTTAAATAGCTAGAAAAATGCAAGTTTTTATCTGGGGCATTAACTTCCATTTAAAAAATGTAAACCTTAAAAATCACTTGCCTTGTTGTTAGCTTACAGTTTATTCCAGTTAAGCTGTTTAGCAAACCTGTTTATTTTTGAATCATGAACAAGAATCTGGAGCCCCCCAGACCTTCCTGGTACAAGTTAATTCTACCTTGTTACACTGAACCTAAATTTAGTTAAAGGCACAGAGAACTCTAAATTCAAAGAAAATGGAATGACAAGTGAGTGGCCTGTTTCTACTATTGAAATTTATGGATTGTTTTTCTAGGAGAGAGAGAGAAATGAAGGAAACAAAAACCTTTCACGAAGGATTAGTAAGATATTTCTAAAATGTAGCTCAAATAGGATCATTAAAAATTATTCCGAATTTTGTTTATAGCCAGAAGAGACTTTCGCCCCAGATTTTTATGAAAAGTCACTCTCAGGTGTGAAATGTTTGCATCTGGTCAGATGTCTGTTGTCACCATTTTAGGAGGCATTTTTCTGTAAACGCACTTGAAGTTGTGACCAGCAATGTTGAAGGAATATAAATGTGTATTCATCTATGCCCAGTTGTATGATCTAGAGAAAAAGACACGGCTCACTGTATTAATTCCCTTTATTGTTGTGATGTGCACATTAGCTGGTTATACTGTATGAGAGGGTATATTAATGCACATTCCATTGGGTAGTAAGTATAAAAACCCCAAATCCAAGAATATACAATAAAATTAATAACAGAGTATTAAGACAAATGGATTAAGTCCCAGTAATTGGGTTAGTGAGCTTGTCTAGAAAGTCCATTGGAATTTAGGGGCTGATGGGGCTAGAGCAAGGAGCCCTGGTGGTGCAATGGTTAAGCACTTGGCTGCTAACTGAAAGGTCAGTGGTTTGAACCCACCAGCTGCTCTGCAGCAGAAGGATGTGGCAGTTTGCTTCCATAAAGATTACAGCCTTGGAAGCCCTATGGGGCAGTTCTACTCTTCCTGTAGAGTCACTATGAGTCGGAGTCGACTCGATGGCAGTGGGTTTCTTTTTTGGGGGGTGGGAAGCACGGTAGCTAGAGCTAGAGGCTGGGTCAGCTTTAGGTGGTCCAAGTGGAGGGTCCCAGACAACTGATCTGAGATTAGAACGCAGCCAATTAGACCCACCTGTGAACAATAGAGGAGCCCTGGTGGCACAGTGGTTACCTACTCAGCTGCTAACTGAAAGGTCTGTGGTTCAAACCCACCAGATGCTTTGTGGAAGAAAGATGTGGCACTTACCTTCTTTAAAGATTACAGCCTTGGAAACCCTATGGGACAGTTCCATTCTGTCCTATAGGGTTGTTATGAGTTGGAATTGACTTGATGGTAATGGGTTTGGTTTTTTTGTTTATTTGTTTTTGTTTTTGTTAATGGGTAGACAGCAAAACTTTACCTGATAGAGCCCCACTCAGGTGATAGAGTGATCTTTCATAAACGGGAATCCATCGGTCGTTAGGTGGGTCCCTCCACATGTGTTTTCATGTGGAGCCCCGAAGTCCTCATAACCTGACTTCACCTTCTCCACTTGTATCTCTGCCTTTCCTTTCCTTTTTGTTGCAGCAAAATAGAAGTGCTTGTAATTCCTGCACAATACCACATTTTTCCTTACCTTTGCTGCTTCATTTCCCTCTGCCTGGAAAACCCTTCCCAGCCTCACTGCCTGGCTCACTCCTGTTTGGATTTAGCTGGTCAGGGCCAGCAGACATCTCCCTGGTCCCACTGTGCCCCCCTATCTATTCTTCCATGCACCTGGGGCTACCACTGTCATGACGTCTGTTAGACTGGCATCCTCTTGTTTATTGTTGTGTCTTCTTGAACAGATTGTAGTCTCCTCAAGGGCAGGGTTAGTAAATATTGTGGAATGAATCAATCAAAATGTGCAGGCATCTACATTCGGGAACTGGGTTAGTTGGGCAGGCTCGACCCTTCATTGTGGCTGAGGGCTGGCTGTGGCCAGTTACTCTCCCTGAGTCTGTAACCATCGGCTGCACGTTTGCTTCTGCCTTGCTGCCTGGCCGATGCAAGTCTTTGATTAGAATTACCAACCAAAGAGGGGCTGGATCAGCACGGGCCCCTTCAACAGGTATTAGAAGATCACTGAAAGTGCTTGCAGTACAGACCCCGAGTTGTATTTTTGCACATGAAGTACTCTTCATTTGCAAATATGGTCCTCTTCTCTGAAATCAGTATGCTACGTGGCGTGCAAGTAATAACTGGTTAGAACTTGGTGCTTAAATACACCCCAGTGACTAAGATGTTTACAGACATTCAGACAGTTGAAGAGCGTTGCCTACCAGGGCTGCTTGTATTTTGGAGACTGAGGACGTTACTTCCTCCCCATGACTTTTCCTGTTTATCTCCAGGAGTCTCAGAAAGTAGCAGCTCCCTTGGCGCTGGGCTGATGCTATTGCCAAGACAGAAAAAATAAGCAACATGGTCCCTGTCTCAGTCTGCTTTGTTTGAATGTACCAGGACATGCTTGTGCAGGAACATCTCTTGCTATAAACATCTTCCCCAGCCAGGGACTGTTCCCTACTGTCACAGACGAGCACGTTTCCTTCCCTCCCTGCTTCCACTATGGCAGTGGGTCTAGCCCCTGGTCTTCCTCCTCTTGGCTGTTGGATGTGTGATTTTGGTGTACTTTAATGCTACTCAGAACACTTGGTTACAACAGCAAATAGTTGGCCTTTCACCCCGTGACCTACCTCAAACTCACACTGCTACCTCCTGTAGTCCCTGCCTGGTCATCTCTTAGAGACCTAGCATCCTTCTTGTGGTCCTGGCTCCAACCTGCCCTGGAATCTCTGGAGGGACAGTTCAGGTGCAGACTCATGGGGTTGGGACCAGAGCAGGAGGAAGGAAGTTTCTTTTATGGCTTGGATAACCCAGATTTGCTTTGGGAATAAGTTTCTTCATTGAAACCGTGCTGAAGATGGTGGTTAGGCTTTGTTTTATCACTGTGGTCACACTTTGGCTCACTTACTTTGGATACATCATCAGAAAAGACCAAGTCCTAGAAAAGGACATCATGGTTGGTAAAGTAGAGGGTCCACAAAAACAAGGGAAACCTCAATGAGGTGCGTTAACACAATAGCCATAGCAATGGACTCAAAGATACCAACGATCATGAAGATGGCACAGAATCTGGCAACATTTCATTCTGTTATACATAAGGTCGCTATGAGTCGGAGCCAAACAACGTGGTTCTGCCATATTATGTAAGCTTTTATGTATTTGTCCAGGAATGCATCTATCATTTGTAATTGCTTTAGGAAAACGTGTTCCAGAAACTAACTAGCAGACCAGATTTTTAGATTGTAAGTTAAGAATTTAGCACACAATTCTGTCTGTAAGTTAGTATTACCTCGAAACCTGAAACAACCAGAAAATCCCTGTATATAACACAAGTGGGGGAACTTCAAAGGAAATAAAAGGCCATTCTGGGCCATGGTTGGCTTAATAAGGAATCATGGAAGAGACAGCTCTAGAAGGTAACTGAAAGGTTACGGGTTCCCACTCAGTTTATAGACGGAGAAACTGCAGACCCAGAGGATTGCACGGCCTTTTCCAGTGCACTTAGCCCTTTGTGGCAAAGCCTGCCCAGAGCCCAAAGCCCCTGCAAGATTTGTGTCATCACCGCCTCAGGGTTGCTGTGGGGATTTGTCAACAGTCACCTCGAGTTAAGAGTGAGAATAAATTTTTGTTATTTGGCAGAAGACGAGCGAGACAGACTCTAGAATGAGACTTGAACAAGGAGGAAGATTCTCTCCAATTCATTAAATTCAGCAAGTCCACATTAATGCCTACTATGTACTAGGCATGGGGCTGCAAATAAAAAAGAAGTCAGTCACAAAAGGACAAATACTTTGTGATCCCACTTACATGAAATAGATGTATAGAGACCAAAGCTTATTAGTGGTTACCAGGGGTGAGACAGAGGCGAAAGAGGGGGTCTTTGCTTTGGGGGCACTGAGTTTCTCTTACGGTGGTGGATTATTTGGAAAAGCATACTGGTGATGGTTGTGCAAAATGATAAGCGTAATCAATGTCGCTGAATTGTACATGTAAAAATTGTTAAAATTGCAAATGTTTTATTATATATATTTTTACCATGATTAAAAAAGAAGAGTTGAAAGGGTTGTTTAAGGAAGTAAGAGGAACCCACAGCATCATAACTTTTCTTCATATCCACTCAGAGCCAAGCAGTTGCAAAACTGGAATCAACACTAAGGAAAGAAAAACATAGAGCTTTGAATAGCTGTCAGTGTGTTCTCGAACACCGTGGCACATACCGTCCTGCCGGGAATACTAACGCATCACTTGTGACCCAGCCCTTTGTTTTTTGTTTCCTACTTTCAATATTTTATTTTTTTTTGGTGGCAATACACACAACCAAACGTATATCCATTCACAGTTTCTACATGAACAGATCTGTAACATTGGTTTTGTACTCACATTGTGTCACGGTTCTCAGTATTTCTACCTATAGTGTTTCATCACCATTAATGTAAGCTCTCTGCCCCCTGAAATTTTCATCTATGCTTTAGATGGTCTCATCAGATTAGGCTCATAAACAGATAATTCTTTTTTTTTTTAAATTGTATTTTAAGTGAAAGTTTACAGTTCAAGTTAGTTTCTCATACAAAAATTTATACACACATTGTTATGTGACCCTAGTTGCTCTCCCTAGAATGTGACAGCACACTCCTCCTTTGTGCCCTGGATTTCCCATGTCTGTTGAACCAGCTTCTGTCCCTTTTTGCCTTCTCATCTCATCTCTGGACAGGAGTTGCCCGTTTTGTCTCATATATCTACTTGAGCTAAGAAGCAGTCTCTTCACGAGTATCATTTTATGTCCCATAGTCCAGTCTAATCTATGTCTGAAGAGTTGGCTTCAGAAATGGTGTCGTTTCTGGGCTAACAGAGAGTACGGGGGTCATGTCTTCTAGGTCTCTCCAGTCTCAGTCAGACCATTAAGTCTGGTCTTTTTACTAGAATTTGAGTTCTGCACCACACTTTTCTCCTCTGTCAGGGACTCTGTTGTGTTCCCTGTCAGGGCGGTCATTGGTGGTAGCCGGGCACCATCTCATTCTTCTGGTCTCAGGCTGATGGAGTCTCTGGTTATGTGGTCCCTTCTGTCTCTTGGGCTAATATTTTCCTTGTGTCTTTGGTGTTCTTCATTCTCTTTTGCTCCACGTGGGTTGGGACTGATTGATGCATCGTAGCTGGCCGCTCGCTAGCTTTTAAGACCCCAGATGCTACTTACCAAAACAAGATACAGAACATTTTCTTAATAAACTTTGTTATGCCAGCTGACCTAGATGTCCCCTGAAACCATAGTCCCCAGACCCCTGCCCCTACTACTCTGTCCCTTGAAGTGTTTCGTTGTATTCAGGAAACTTCTTAGCTTTTGGTTTAGTCCAGTTGTGCTGACTTCCCCTGTATTGTGTGTTGTCCTTCCCTTTACCTAAGATGATTCTTTTCTACTGTCTGGTTAGTGAATACCCCTCTTCCTCCCTCCCCACCCTCGTAACCATCAAAGAATCTTTTCTTGTGTTTAAAACTTTTCTTGAGTTCTTATAATAGTGGTCTCATACAATGTTTGTCCTTTTGCGACTAATTTCACTCAGCATAATGCCTTCCAGATTCATCCGTGTTATATTTTGCGGATTCATCGTTGTTATTTATCATTGTGTAGTATTCCATTCTGTGAATATACTGTTATTTGTTTATCCATTCATCTGTTGACGGGCACCTAGGTTGTTTCCATCATTTTGCTATCTTGAACAGTGCTGCAGTGAACATGGGTGTGCATGTATCTATTCGTGTGATGGCTCTTCTCTAGGATATACTCGAAGGAGTGGGATTGCTGGATCGTATAGTACTTCTATTTCTAGCTTTTTAAGGAAGCGCCAAATTGCTTTCCAAGGTGGTTGTACCATTATACATTCTCACCAACAGTGTATAAGTGTTCCAGTCTCTCCACAACCTCTCCAACATTTATTATTTGGTGTTTTTTGGACTAGCTAGCCTTGTTGGTATGAGTTGGTATCTCATTGTAGCTTTGATTTGCATTTCTCTAATGGCTAATGATCATTTCCTTATGTGTCTGTTAGCCGCTTGAGTGTCTTCTTTGGTGAAGTGCCTGTTCATATCCTTTGCTCATTTTTTGATTGGGTTATTTGTCTTTTTGTTGTTGAGGTTTTGCAGTATCTTGTAGATTTTAGAGATTAGACGC
>NW_004443999.1:9088979-9261758 GCF_000243295.1 Trichechus manatus latirostris
ATCTTTATCGTTTTTGATTTTATATTGAAGTCTTTGATCCATTTTGAGTCAGTTTTTGTGCATGGTGTGAGGTGTGGGTCTTGTTTCAGTTTTTTGCAGATGGATATCCAGTTATGCCAGCACCGTTTGTTAAAGAGACTGTCTTTTCCCCAATCAACAGACTTTGGGCCTTTGTCAAACTTTAGCTACTCATAGGTGGATGAATTTACATCTGGATTCTCAGTTCTGTTCCGTTGGTCTCTGTATCTGTTGTTGTGCCAGTACCAGGCTGTTCTGACTACTGTGGTGGTATAATAGGTTCTAAAATCAGGTAGTGTGAGGCCTCCTATTTTATTCTTCTTCTTGAGTAATGCTTTACTTATCTGGGGCCTCTTCCCTTTCCATATGAAGTTGATTTGTTTCTCCATCTCATTAAAAAATACCATTGGAATTTGAATTGGGATTGCATTGTATCTGTAGATTGCTTTGGGTAGAATTGACATTTTCACAGTGTTGAGTCTTCTATCCATGAGCAAGGTATGTTTTTCCACTCATGCAGGTCTCTTTTGGTTTCTTGCAGTAGTGTCTTGTAGTTCTCTTTGTATAGGTCTTTTACGTCTCTGATTAGATTTATTCCTAAGTATTTTATCTTCTTGGAGGCTGTTGTAAATGGTAGTTGATTTGGTGATTTCGTCTTTGAAGTTCTCTTTGTTGGTGTAGAGGAATCCAACTGATTTTTGTATGTTTATCTTGAATCCTGATACTTTGCTGAAATCTTCTATTAGTTCCAGTAGTTTTCTTGTGGAATCTTTGGGGTTTTCTGTGTATAAGATCATATCATCTGCAAATAGACATACTTTACTTCTTCTTTACCAATTTAGATGCCCTTTATTTCTTTTTCTAGCCTGATTGCTCTGGCTAGGACCTCCAGCACAATGTTGATTAAGAGTGATGATAAAGGGCATCCTTGTCTGGTTCTTCTCAAGGGAAATGCTTTCAGATTCTCTCCATTTAGGATGATGTTGGCTGTTGGCTTAAATGCCGTTAATTATATTGAGGAATTTCCCTTCTCTTCCTAATTTGTTGAGAGTTTTTATCATGAATGGGTGTTGGATTTTGTTAGATGCCTTTTCTGCATCAGTTGTTAAAATCATGTAGTTCTTGTCTTTCGTTTTATTTATGTGACGGATTACATTGATTTTCTAATGTTGAACCACCCGTGCATACCTGGTGTGAATCCCACTTGGTCATTAATTTTTTGATATGTTGTTGAATTCTTTTGGCTAGAATTTTGTTGAGGAGTTTGCATCTATGTTCATGAGGGATATTGGTCTGTAGTTTTCTTTTTTTGTGGTGTCTTTACCTAAATCAGGTCTATTCTGGAGAATGTTCCATGTGCGTTGGGAAAGGAAGTATACTTGGCTGCTGTTGGGTGGAGTGTTCTGTATATGTCTATGAGATCAAGTTGATTGATTGTGGCATTTAGATCTTCCGTGTCTTTGTTGAGCTTCTTTCTGGATGTTCTGTCTGTCACCGTAAGTGGTGTGTTGAAGTCTCCTGCTATTATTGTGGAGCAGTCTGTCTTTCTTTTCAGTGCTGTTAGAGTTTGTTTTATGTATTTTGGAGCCCTCTCATTGGGTGCGTAAATATTTATTATGATTATGTCCTCCTGGTGTATTGACCTTTTAATCATTATATAGTGTCCTTCCTTATCCTTTGTGGTGGATTTTACTTTAAAGTCTATTTTGTCAGAGATTAATATTGCCATTCCTGCTCTTTTTTTAGTGTTGTTTGCTTGATATTTTTTTTTTTCCATCCTTTGAGTTTTAGTTTGTTTGTGTCTTTAAGTCTAAGGTGTGTCTCTTATAGGCAGTGTATAGATGGATCATGGTTTTTTAAATCCATTCTGCCACACTCTGTCTCTTTATTGATGCATTGAGTCCATTTACATTCAGCATAATTATTGATACGTGTAAGTTTAGTGCTGTCATTTTGATGTCTTTTTTTGTGTGTGTCATTGACAGTTTCTTTGTTCCGCTTGATTTTCTGCTCAGAGTTGTTTTTCTTTATGTATTTTCTTTTCATTTTTCTCGTTGTTGATTTTGTATTTGCTGAGTCTTTATGTTTTTCTTGTTTTATTTTGACGTGTAGAATTGTTAGTGTCCTTTGTGGTTACCTAAATATTTACCCCCATTTTTCTAAGTTTAAACCACTCTTTTATTTCTTTATATCGCCTTGGCCTCCTCTCCATATGAAAGATCTATGACTACATTTTTTTGTCCCTCTTTTTTGTTTTGATGTTGTCATCTTTTACATACTGACATCTCTGTTTCCCTATTTACAGTGTTTTGGCTTTGATTCATGTTTGTGCCTTCCCTATCTGGGTTGATGTCAGGTTGCTCTGTCCTATGTTCTAGTCTTGGGTTGTTATCTGATGTTATTGATTTTCTAACCAGACAACTCCCTTTAGTATTTCTTGTGATTTTGGTTTGGTTTTTGCAAATTCCCTAAACTTCTGTTTATCTGGAAATGCCCTAATTTCAGCATCATATTCGAGAGACAGTTTTACTGGGTATATAATGCTTGGCTGACAATTTACTTCCTTCAAGGCTTTATTTATGTCATCCCATTGCCTTCTTGCCTGCATGGTTTCTGCTGAGTAGTCCAAGCTGTCTTATTGACTCTCCTTTGTAAATGACTTTTCGTTTATTCCTGGCTGCTCTTAAAATTCTCTCTTTATCTTTTGGTTTTGGCAAGTTTGATTATAATGTGTCTTGGTGACTTTCTTTTGGGATCTACCTTATTTGAGGTTCAATGAGCATCTTGGATGGATATCTTCTTATCTTTCATGGTATCATCAGGGAAGTTTTCTGTCAACAAATCTTCAACATTTCTGTCTGTATTTTCTGTTATGCCCCCCTGTTCTGGTACTTCAGTCACTTGTAGATTATTCTTCTTGATGAAGTCCCACATAATTCTTAGGGTTTCTTCACTTTTTAAAACTCTTTTATCTGATTTTTCCTCAAATACGTTGGTGTCAAGTGCTTCATCTTCAATCTCAATAATTCTAACTTGCATTGCCTCAATTCTGCTCCTATGACTTTCTATTGAGTTGTCTAATTCTGAATTTTTACTGTTAATCTTCTTGATTTTTGTTTGCTGTCTCTCTGTGGATTCTTACAGCCTGTTAAATTTGTCATTGTGCTCTTCTCTAATCTTAAGTTCCTCTGTTGCTTTGTCAGTCTGTTTCTTGGCTTGTTCTGTGTTTTGCCTGATCTCCTTCCAGATCTCTTGAAGAGTTCTGTATATTAATCTTTTGTATTCTGCCTCCGGTAATTCCAGGAAGTTCTCTTACTCGGAAAGATTTCTTGCTTCTTTGTTTTGGGAGCTTGCTGAAGCCATCATGGTGTGTGTCTTTATGTGATTTGCTACTGACTGTTGTCTCTGAACCATCAGTAAGTTATTATATTTATTTAATGTTTTCTTACTGTGGTCTAGGTTTTTGTTTTGATATGCCCAACAGGCTGCTCGTGTGAGCTGGTTTGATTATTGGTGCCTTTGAAGCTCTAACATCCTGTCACTAGGTGGTTAGATCTGTTACTAGGTATGTGAGCCCAGGAGTCCATTTACTTTTCTTATATGAATTCAGCTCAGGTGTCCAGGTAGTCGGTCACCAAGTATGTGGTGCAGGCTCTCACCTACAGTGCTAGACGGGCAGGGGTGATTGAAATAGTCACAGGTATCTGTCTGCAGTAGGGGGTCATGTGCTTAGCAAGGCAGGGAGCTGACGGCTGCCCCTGGGCGTCTGGGAGGAAAACGTGCCCCTATTCCCTAGAGTGTGTAGGTGGATAGGTTTTGCAGCAGACTATAGGCACCCAATGCTGTTGGCTTTATGGACTGGGAGGCACCACTTATTCTTGGACCCGTCGCAGGTGGCTTGGTGGTGTGGGTGGGGCCACCAGTCTTAAGGTCCCTGATGTGGGTAGGGAAGGACCCTGCTTAATGGGCAGAGCGGTGTCAAATGTCATGAACCTGCCACTCCACCATATAGCTGATACAGTTGAAGTTAGGCTTCAGGTATATACTCTGTTATATTGTGCTAATGAGGGCCTATGCATTTGAAATGGGCCCACATGGGTCTATGCAGGGCGAAAGGCATTCAAAGTCTGTGGCCCCTTATGCCTGTGCCTAGGCAAAGGAGCTGTGCCTGCCCTGAGTTCCTGGCTTAGGGGAACTGGCAGATTGTTTTTTCCTGTCTATTAATTTCCCCTTCCAGGGCTGGGAGAATGGCTCAGGGCACATGATAGGTCCTGCTTCCGGCCCAGGGGATGGCCCAGGGGACATGGCAATAGCTGAAGCCGGCTGGGGACCCCGTGCAGAGCGGGGAGGAGACAGGTAAATGGAAGAGAAGTTCTTCCCAAATGGGATGTTTTTTGATTCGTGTGGTATGTTAGATGTGTGTACTTACATTTCGAGGACTGAATGCTACTTTTCATTGGTTTCGGAGGCTTGAGTAGACTGTCTGCAGCTTGGTGTTTCCCGATGTGGAAAATGCGTCCTGAATGCCACTGCTTGCCTCACTGCACATGCCAGCCGATCCAGCCTGCAGGGTACCAGTTCCCACCGAGTCAGGTCTGGCAGCTCCTTGCTGCTTCTGAATTGTCCATCTCTTCCCCTGCCACTCAGTCTCTGATTCCTCATTTTTGTCTTTGATGTTCAGGGCTCCTAGATTGTCACATATAATCGATTGATTTGTTTTTTTGGGTCTGTGTTGTAAGAAGGACCACAGTAAGTATCTGACTACTCTGTCATATTGGCCCCGCCTCTCCAGATAATTCTTTATAAGAGTGCTATGCTCAAGGCAAACATTTTTCATTAATTGGGCTGAACTGTTGTTTAGTTTAACAATGGTTTCATGGGATAGTTTCAGTTCAAAGTTTAAAGATTATTTCAGGGCATTGTTTTAGGAGGTTCCCTCAGTTCAGTGGATCTAGTAAGTGTGGTTTGCATATGACTTTGAAGTTCTGTGCTTTTCCGCTTTTTTATCAGAAACATCTGTTGGGTCCTTAATGAAAATGTTCAGTAATGGTAGCCAGACACCATCTATTTCTTCAGGTCTCATGGTAATGGAGGTACTTGGATGGGAGAACCAGCCCTTCTTTTTGTTATACCTTCAGATTTAGTAATTGATTATACCTTATCTGTAACCTGATTAACATGAACTGTTCAATAGCTAGAAAAACTAATACATGTACTAAGGAAAAAATAATACTTCATTAGTCTGTTAGCTTTTTTGACATTTAATTTTGCTTGTTTACTTTTTAAAGCTGTTAACAGATTTCTTATGATCATCTGATAAAAACAGTATTTATCTCAAAAAAGAATCACTAGTTTTCTTTGTATTTTGATTTGTGGAAATAATAATATTAGAAAGATCCCACTTAGATCCTTAGTGTATTTTAATTTTTTATTCTGGTGTGATTTTATTCTGTCCATTTCTTTTACAAAACAATGGTGGTTGTAGGAATAAATCTTATCACAATGCTCTTTTCTTGGGTAGTACAAATGGTTAACCAGGTTGGCTGCTAACTGAAAGGATGAAGGTTAGAATCCCTCCGTGTGTCCCTCTGTAAGGACAACTCCTCTGTGTGTCTGCTTGATCTGCCTCCTTGCTGACTGCTCAAGGATCTCACAGTGGCACTTGTCTCCTCTTTCTCCTGGATCATTCTCAGAGTCATAAAACATGCTACATTACCTCCTACCTTAACAAAACAACCTTCTTGGGCCCCTCTTCCCCTACTAACCTCTTTTTCTCTGACTCCCTTTACAGCAAAACTCCTCAAAATAATTCCTCATACTTTCAGTCCCCACTTTTGTCCTCCCTTTTAGGTTTTCATCTTACCACTCTATCAAAGCCACTCTTGCCCTGGTCTCCAGTGACTTCCATGTCGTGAAACCCAGAGGTTATTTCTCAGTCCTCGTCTTACTCGACCTATCTAAAGTAGCTTTCTGCCAGGTTCTTCTTGAAAAGCTTTCTTTGCTCAGCCTCCAGGATACCATTTTCTCTAAGTTCTCATCCTACCTCATTGATAGCCCCTTCTCAGTCTTTTTTCACCTTCCCAGCCTATAAATGTTGATGTGTTGTCCATTTATTCTCAGGAAGTTCTCATCCAGGGTCAAGACTTTAAATGCCACCTCTATCCTAATGACTTAGTCATACTTACCTCTGGCCTGGACCTACCCCTTGAGATCCAGACTTGATTCTAACTACCTATTAAACCTCTTCACGTAGATCCTCAATGGGTCTCTCAAACTTAGGACATATCCAAAACATAGCTTTTGATTCCTCCCCATCCCTAAACCTGCTTGTCACCTAGTCTTTTCCATCTACTTCTGTCTGTGGAGTTGAGTCCGACTCATAGTGTCCCTATATGACAGAGTAGAACTGTCCCATAGGGTTTCCTAGGCTGAAATCTTTATGGGAGTAGCTCACTGGGTCTTTTCTCCCGCTGCACAGCTGGTGGGTTCCTACCGCCAACCTTTCTGTTAGCAGCTGTCTTAGTTATCTAGTGCTACTATAACAGAAATACCACAAGTGGATGGCTTTAATAAACAGTAATTTATTCTCTCACAGTTTAGGAGGCTAGAAGTCCGAATTCAGGGTTCCGTGTCCTAGCCCTTTCCTCACTCGCCCACCATGGACCTGAATAAGCATTGCACCTGTGTAGCGTGCTGCCTTATCTCCAACCACATAGGAAGAGTTGCTCGTCCTCCTGTCCGAATCCCTCCCACCCCCCTCACTGGCTCATTTTTTGCCTCTGTCCTCAATGTCTCCAATTCTTCCAGGCTCTTACCAGTCTTTAAACATGCTCATGTCTTACCCAACTCCAAAAAATAAGCAGAGCTTGCTCTGTGTCCAGCACTTTATCCTAAATTCATTATTTTATGATGGCTATTTCGTAGAATCTACTGATTTTTTTCCCAATAGATAATCGCATATTCGGTTGTTCATTTATTTTTTCATCCATTAAATATTTACTGCTTTCTGAATGTTGGATGCCAGGGATACAGAGATAAATAATAGTTCCTATTGTCAAAGAGGTTACAGAGGAGTGAATATGTCCCAAACATTTCTTCTTAAATGAAAAGAAAAAAGCAAAAACTAGTAGAGTTCAAGGTTTTTCTTTGGAGGGAGAAGTTCACCAGATAATTAGGTGCTTTATCTTTTCATTAAAAACATTTTGCCTTAACATCATTAGTCGTAAGAGAAATGCAAATGAAAACCACAACCACAGTATTCAGAAACTTAACCTAGATGTCCTTCAGCTGGTAAATAAACAGACCAGGGCACATCCTTAGAATACTACTCAGCAATGAAAAGGAGTGGGCTACTGATACACTCAACAACTTGGATGAATTACAGATATATTATGCTGAGTGAAAGAAACCAGGCTTAGAAAGCTACATACTGTATTATATGATTCCATTTATATGACAAATGGAAAAAGCAAAGCTACAGGGATAGAAAACAGACTGGTGGTTGCCAAGAGCTGGGGTGGGGGGGATTGACTACAGAGGAGCACATGGAATTTTTTGAGTGATGGAACTGTATCTTTATTGTGGTGGCAGTTGCTTGACTGTACACATTGGTCAAAACTCATACAACTATATACTAAAAAGGGTGGATTTTACATTTTGTAAATTATACATCATTAATCCTTATTTTTAAAAAAATGGTGAGACAACAGACAAAAAATTTTTTTTGGATATGTGCTATATTCACATGTTTCAAAAAGCCAAACAATATGAAGGACTATGGTGAAAAGTCTCATTCACTCCACCTTTGATCACTGAGTTACGTATGGATCTTGATGTTTCTTTATGCAAGTGTTAGCATGTATGTTCCCATTTTTACCCATTTCTAACGCAGAACACAGCTTACTAATAAAATTTTCTACACCAGTTCTTTTCGCATGAGTACATTGAGGTCTCCTGTGATCTTTTTTAAAGCTACATGTGGCATTCTCTTGTGTGATTGCATATCATTTATTTAACCAATTCTCCATTGATGGACTCAGGTTTTTTTTCAATCTTTCCCCGTTATACACATGCTGCTATAACTTGTGCTATAATGCTTATTTTTGAACCTGCAAATTTGCTCCAGTGGAATTGATAGATTATTAGAGAACAGTTTGAGCACAACATGCATTTTATGTTTGCTTATGTGTGATTTTGCCCCCGAGAAACAGTAAGTGAGCAGAGAAAACTGCAGAATGGAGCTGTATAGGAATACACAAAGTACACACACTCCGACCTCAGACTTCTACTGGCCATCTCATTTCACCCGTGTTATGAGTCACACCCATACGCAACTGGTGTTTAAACTTTCCCTCCGATTTCAGATAACCCTCCTTCCACCACTTCATAGTAAACTCACAAGCTGCAACCTTAATCTAAGGCAAACTGCAGATCCTTTTCAAGGTACAGTGCCATACTTCTTTTGCAGTATTTATGTGTTTCTTAACCATTTAACACAGGTAAAACCGCTGCTGTTTTTATTGGATTCTCGTCTTTTCTTTTAACTGGTCACGACAAAGTTTTTGAGTGTTGTGCCCCTAAGTGTCATTTTCCCACATAAAGCCGTGTGGTTTTTCTTGCTCAATTTTCATAGCACAGTGACTTTTAAAAAATGCTTATGTTGCATTATAGCAGAACTGATTGCATTTTATTTTGTAAGTGTGCAGGTATATCTGTGGAGTAAATTCCCAGAAGTAGGAAGGTTGATTTTTTTTTTTTTTAGGAGTTAAATTTTGAGGGACTGATGTTGTTAACATGTTTTAAATTATATGATTTGTTTAGTTCTTCCTTTTTCATGGAAAAAAAAATGTTACGATGATACAGCTAAAGGGTATTTGCTTTGGGAATAGTCCAGTGTGCTTTGGGGAATAATTCTCCAGCATTTGTGCGAATTCTTGGATGTGTGATGGTCCTAAGAAGGCTCTTTGCATGTTGGTGCAAGGCAGATAGTCCATGGAGGTAGGAGTCACAGGAAAAGGTGGAGAAGTAGATGTCTTGGCCAAAACCATGTGTGTGAAGTTGTGACTTTTTCTTCCTCTAACTTCTGCGAAGCCACCCGAAACAGAAAGAGACAGTAAGGAATTAGTTATCAGAATGGGAAATGTCTCACTGTAAGAGGGCCTGTGGCAGTTCACCAAATGCCGTAAGAATGGTCTTTCAGAAAAAAACAAAGCCCACTGCCCTCTAGTGGATGCTGACACATAGCGTCCCTGTAGGACAAAGTAGAACTGCCCCATGGGGTTTCCAAGGCTATAATCTTTATGCAAGCAGACTGCCACATCTTTCTCCTGCAGAGCTGCTGGTGGATTGAAACTGCTGACCTTTTGGTTAGCTGCCAAACACTTAACCACTGTACCACCAGGGTTCCTTCAAATGGTCTTCAGAGGCAGTTAGATCCTAAAGCGTGGACACTGAGCGTATGACCAGGGCATTTAAAACAAAGTAATTCGGTAAAGAGGAGTTGATGCTTTCTTTCCTAAAAGCTGTGAAGATAAAAGGTTAAAAATTTAGAGAAAGCTTTGGACATCCACCAAATGTTTGTTGTATTTGATATTTTACTCTAAAATTTTACATTTAAATTTTTCAGAACTTATTCACTATTACTTTAAAGAACTCTATCTTAAAATGACTCATAATTGAGTGGGGAAACAGTTTCCTTTTCTGATTTTAGTTAACTATCAAAAATTCACTCAAGGCCCTGGTTCCCTCAGTATCATCTGTCTTAGTCATCTAGTGTTGCTATAACAGAAATACCACAAGTGGATGGCTTTAAAAAAGAGAAGTTTATTCTCTCACAGTCCAGTAGGCTACAAGTTCAAATTCAGGGTGTCAGCTCCAGGGGAAGGCTTCTCTTTTGGCTCTGGAGGAAGGTCCATGTCATCAGTCTTCCCTTGATCTGGGACCTTCTCTGTTCAGGAACCTCAGGTCCAAAGGACGCACTCTGCTCCCAGCACTGCTTTCTTGGTGGTATGAGATTCCCATGTGTCTCTGCTCACTTGTGTCTTTTATATTTCAAAAGAGATTGACTTAAGACCTATCTAATCTTGTAGACCTCATCAGTATAACTGCCGCTAATCCATTTTATTACATTATAGTGATAGAATTTACAACACAGAAGGAAATCACATCAGATTACAAAATGGTACACAGTCATGCAATACTGGGAATCATGACCCAGTCAAGTTGACGAATATTTTGGGGGGACATAATTCAGTCCATGACATCATCTTACTGTACTTTGGACCCAGAAGGAAGTAAGTGGCCCTAAGTTTTGAAAACATAATGGCGATTGACTTTTACTTTCTTAACAATTCTTTCATGTTTGTTTGATTTCTAAAAACTGTTTTCTGTGTTGTAAAGTAGTTGTATGAACTAATGTAATGTTGAGGATATGTTATGAAAAAATTAGGTAAAGTACCTTTAAATAATTTAGTATTATTTAAAATTTAGCCGAGAAGAAGGAAAGTCATCTGTTTTATTGAGTGAACATGCCAGGTTTGATCTGGAAACCAGTGGTGAACCCTCTAATTTTCTTGCCACCAGTGAGTTATGAGACTGCTCCATTGTTGTAGGATTGCACAGTTCGTTTCTACATTTTTTCATAAAAATGATGAAAAGGAAGGATGTCTTACACATTTTCAGCTCTTTTGAAAATAGTAATTATTGATTCAGCTAAAGCTGCTCTTCATTAATTTATTATCTACTGGGGATTTCTTTATTGACATTTCCCTATTAAAATTTTGATTTGATATTAATGTAACTACACAATAACAAGAAATAGAATATTAAACCCTTTACCCTAATAAAAAATCCAATTTGCTTTTCTCTGAAGCCTCTTTCCCTGGGGTGTAGTTAGAAAGATGTATTTTGGTTCTCTGCATCCTTTATGATTATTTGCTATAACTGTGTTGCTTTTAGAAAGATTTCTTGTGTTTTGACTCTTCCAGTTGATCTTAACCCTTTTGTGCTTATGGGTACCTCCAGGGACCAGGTACTTTTCTGCCCCTGAAGGTTTACAAGGAAGCTGCTGCTCCATTGTTAGTGCGTGCTACCGCAAAGCAAGGGCCTTTATGACTGTTTGAAACTGAGGAAACAGGAATGTGCTGCAAATTGCTTTTTTACAGGGTATTGTAGAATGTGTCTGAATTTTTGATAGGAAAAATAGAAATTTTGAAAATTTTTGTTACACATATGTCCCAATACCCAATAAGGACTCTGGAGTTACTTATCAGTTTGAAAAAGGACATGTCTGTCAGGTGATTAATGTGAAAATAAAATTTTTTTTGTATTTATCACTTAGCTTACAATTGCTCTAATATTGCTTATCTTTTTCTACTGCCAAAAATAGTAGTTTTATCTCAGATGAAAATTTATTTTCCACTTCAGGCTTATTTTTCATAAGGGTAAAACCAGATTTTGTTCTATTCACGAGGTTGACAGCTCTTTAATTTCCTTGTGATTTGACATTATTTAATTCCAGACTGCTATGCATGTAATACCCAAATAATTATTTTAATGTTAAGCCACTAATTTTACTTCAGAGTTTCCATATGGGGATGCTTCAAGTTAAATTTGCCTTAGCCTAAATGGAAAACTTTTAAATATGAGAAAAAAAGTTAGGCGTACCTACATTGATTTTTATTTATCTCTTGATAACTTTCTCTCTCATTCTCTTTTTCTCTGTCCCTGTCTGTCTCTTTCTCACCACCCCCGCACCCCCAGCAAATACCCACAAGCGACCTCTTTGAAGTGGTTTCAGACTTCTGTTTTCTGTTTAAAACAAAAGGCCTTCTAGAAGATTCTTCCCTTATGGAATAAATAATCATTAAGGGGAGGAGTTTTTTTTTAATTGTACTTTAGATAAAGTTTTACAGAGCAAATTAGTTTCTCATGAAACAATTAATACATATATTGTTCTGTGACATTGGTTGCCAATCCCTAAGGGGGGAATTTTAAGAAAATGTTTAAAATTAGCCAGAGATTTAATTTAAAATGTAAACACATTGGAGAAGGCGGCATATTCTTTATGGATACAACAAATCAAGTAATGGCTTTATTTGGTATTTCATGAAGTGGTATGTTTTCATATATTATGTGCTTTTTAAAAAAATAACATTACATCTCTTTTGCAAAAAGATTTGTATAATGTTTCTCTTACTGCCAATACCTGAATGTTTGTATTGAATAAAAAACGTAAGTGTTTTTGAGAGGAAAAACCTAGTTTCTTACTCTTACAGTGAAGTTACCTGTCCTCCTGAAATCAGCCCTTTCCTGCTTACCCCAATCCTGCCCTCCGTTTTTATTGCCTTTTTAAAAGAATCTTCTAGTTTTATTATTATCTTGCTAAATGATATTGTTATATAACTTAATCATTAAGAAAGTGTTCATCTTTGAAGTATTCTCTGCATCCTCTTAAGCATCTCTCTTCTCTCCTAATAAAGCAAATGAAGAAGCACCCCTGTCGCCAGTGTGACAAGTCTTTCAGTTCCTCACACAGCCTGTGTCGCCACAACCGAATCAAGCACAAAGGCATTAGGAAAGTGTATACCTGCTCGTAAGTTATAACTTCTAATGTGGGAGACGCAGTGAAACGATGACGTTGGAGCTTCTGGAAGGTTTTTTCACATTTGACCATTTACCTTCGGTTCCTCATCTTCTTCGTAGTTTATAGCCTAGTTTTCTTAATTATATTTTGTTGTTTGGCATGCAATTTTCTGATTGGTTTGTAACACTTAAAAATGATGAAAATAAAAAGAAGCACCCGTTTACGTATGCTGTGTACATTCTTATGTTCTTATTTGTTACCCAGAGGTATGTGTTTCATCACTGAGAATTAGGGGAAGTGATTGATTTGCAGGTGCATGATTGAATGAGATGCTTTTTGGTCCCTACACACACAGTGAGCTGCCAGCATTCTCCTTGGCTGGTTGATTTACTCAGTGGTTCAGAGGAGGCCCTGGTAGGGCTGGGACTTGGATTCAGACCTACGCTGGGCCTTTTGCCCCTTGGCTGTATTCTACCACTTACTGTAGGCTAGCTGTTTTTCAGTGCCTGCTGTTGGCTAAAAGACCAAAGTGGGGAGGGACCAGGACGGCCAACTCAAACCTGTACCACTCAGTGGATGGTCATGAGCCGCTTCTTTGTAGGTGAAGATCAGGACTTGTTTTTATTAGTGACAAATCTTTATCACTACTTATCACTTAGCCAAAACATGAGAACTATGTTACTCCCTAAAATGAGTTGATACAATAATGTTACTTACTTTAAGGCATTCTTCACCAAAGAAAGAGAGCTGAAAAGACACTGAAGATGTGCAGACAGTCTACAGCTTGTGAACATGATAAAAGCAGGGTTAGGTGTATGTTGTGGATCAGGAGAGCCACAAAGGTTGGCCATCAGATTTGTGAGGGTTTATTATGTCTCGGCTAGTTAAGGAAAGTTTTGGGGTAGGTTGTCTTTGCAGACTCTGCTTCCATGAAATTGGAGCTGGAAATGATTTTGGTGAAATGAGAACATTCCATAAATAAAGTCTGTGTTGAGGCCGAATCAAAAGAATCAGAGAATTTAGGCTGCCCTGGGCTCCTCCTAATTGGAATGTATACCCTGGGCTGAGAGGAAGGGGAAAGGACGTCTGGCAGGCATACTCCTTCATCTGGTAGGTTTATTTCCCTGTAAAGTCACTATAAGGCCGTAAGATGTGAGGGTTGTCCCGCTAATACATTGGCAGCAAAAACTCATCACTGGGAGTGTTTGTTCTTTGGTGTTGGTGCTGGCTCCAGCCACTCCTCTGTAGAGGGTCTCTAATGTGAAATCATCAGGGTGTGTGGGACAATCATTATAAAATCCCCAGGAGCCTTTTTGAAGGCAGCAAATTTGGTTCTGAGTAAGACCATGAGATACTTTTCATCCCTCTTCACTGCAGTGGTATTCTTTTTAAAAAAATAATATTTTATTGTGTTTTCAGTGAAGGTTTACATGGCAGTTCAGGTTCCCAGTGAACAGTTTCTGCACAAGTTGTTCAGTGACATTGGTTACATCTTCACAATGCGTGAACATTCTTATTATTTCCGTTGTGGTTGTTCAGTTTCCATTAATCTGGTTTCCCTGACCCCTTACATTTTCATCTTTGTTTTAAACTGATTGTGGACTGTTTGGTCTCATATAGTTGATTTTTTAAAGGAGCACAGTCCTTACAGATGATATTCATTATTTTTTGAGCCAATTTGTTATTTAGCTACAAGGTGACATCGGGTTAGTTTCGGTTCAAGGTTTGAAGAGCATCTCAGGGCAGTAGTCTCAAGGAGTTCTTCATTCTCGGCAAGTCTAGTATGTCTGATTTTTTTTTTTTTTTTTGGTTTAGGAATTTGAGGTTCTGTTCCACGTTTTCCCCCATTATATCAGGGTCCATCTATTGTGGCCCCGATTAGAATGGTCAGTAGCGGTAGCTGGGTACCATCAGTTCTTCTGATCTCAGGGTAGATGAGGCCATGGTTTGGATAGACTATTTGTCCTGTGAACTAATGTCTTTGTTTCTTTGCAGTGGTATTCTTGATGTCTGGCTTATAGCATACATGTTCACCATGGTCATTAACTTCCATGCCTATTTCTGCCTGGTTTATTAAGAAAATGGTAATTCATATTGTCCAAAGGAAAACCACACTCATAATCTATAATATTCTTATTTTTTTGGCATAAGATAAAATAAAAACTTAAAAAAAAATGGACTATGTGGGATATCTGTTCACAGTTCTTTACATTTCAATCTACTGAGTGAACAAATATATTTGAGTGCTGTGATTATAAGCACGCATATTGGTTTGTGCTTTGAGGAAGAATTTGACTGGCCTAGACACTCTGTCTTCTCTTGGTTATGGCAGAGTGGACAGGAATAATTAATGTCAGCATGAGGAGTCCTGGTGGGACTTTCTTCCTTCATATTAAAGGGCCTGTCATGTTGTAAATCCTGGGGGAATACTGTTTAAGTCATTGTAAGGAAGGAAACCTTTTGAAATGCAGTATTTTCCATTTTAAAATTAAAGCCATCTAGAATTAGACGATAAAGTAATACTTTAGGCCAACCCTAGAAAATAAATATTCCTTCTGAACCAAATTAGGCGGGTCCTATAAGAACACAGAAACTGACCGTGTTTTGCGAAAGCTGTAAAACTTTTTTCACAAATTGGAATCTGTGCTTCATAGCATAATTGCTCTTTAGCTTGGGGCCGTTGGTCTTCACGTAGATCATTTTGACCCCTCTGAGTGTACTCCTGGCTGGTGAAGACGCTCTCTGAGCAGTGAGTGTATTCTTCAGCGTGAGGTTATTTTGTCAGCAGGTAGATTATCTCTCTGTCTTTTGCCCACAGGCACTGCCCAGACTCCAGGCGCACCTTTACCAAACGATTGATGCTGGAGAAACACATCCAGCTGATGCATGGGATCAAGGATCCTGACGTAAAAGAGATGACAGAAGCTACCAACGAGGAGGAAACAGAAATGAAAGAGGACACGAAGGTCAAACATTGCAGATATTCTCCTTATAGCCAAATTGTGTTGACTTGCTTTATCCATTCATCGTTTCCATTTAAATATGCTCAGTTACATAGCTTTAAAAAGTCAGACTATGAATAAGGATATAAAATAATCATCTCCCTCAACACCCATTCTGACCCCTCATCTTTGTCCTAAAAGGAAGCCTTTTTTAAGTTTTTTCTGTATCCTTCCAGAAAAAGCTTTAAAGATCTGCTTACAGGTATAAATTTTAAATTTATTTGTTCACTTACAGAGGGAATATATAAGATACATTCTCTTTGATTGCTAGCATATTGGTTGTTATACCAAAAACCAAACCAAACCCATTGCTGTTGAGTTGTTTCCAACTCATAGTGACCCTATAGGATAGAGTAGAACTACCCTGTAGGGTTTCCTAGGCTGTAAATCTTGACAGAAGCAGACGGCCACATCTTTCTCCTATGGAGTGGCTAGTGGGTTCGAACTGCTGACCTTTCGGTTAACAGATGAGCGCTTAACTAACATGCCACCAGGACTCCTTTTGGTGGTTACAGGTATCTGGTAAAAATTATTAAGTGATTCTTTTAACTTCTCTTTGTAGTCATAAAACATAAAATCACATATTTGTGCTTTATTTTTATATCAGTGGACAGTAAACTTTAATCAGACACAAAAAATACATTAACCTGTGTTCAAGTCATTGTGTGTGCCAAGTGCTGTCAGGGAGTCAAAGAAAGCAATAAATAGCTCAGAAACATTTAAGAGACCCTCTTGGAATATACCTGGGTACGACACTGTGCCTTCAAGGAGTTAATCATTGAGTGGGAGCTAACAGAACACAAGTCTGATTACTGAAGCCTTGAAATACAGTCCTTCCCCTCAGATGATCAGGAGGGGCGTTAAAGAGCGTACATGCAAAGGTAGCATCAGTCCACAGCGGTGTATGAGAGAGGCCATGTGAACAGGCAGAAACTACGTGCCGTGGAGTTCGGAGGAGGGAAGTGTCACTTTGGCTTGGGTTTTTGGAGAAGTAAGGGGATTGGATGTAGCAGAATTTAGCAAGCTGAAAAGGAAGGAGGGGGAGGGCATTTCCGATGGGGAAGCAGTGTGAAGGATGTGAGTAGGCAGGGAAGGGCCGCTGTGACCTGGTGAGAGCCATTTCTGGACCAGCATGCTGCCTGTGGCCGCTGGAGAACAGTAGGAGGGGATGGTGAGGTCGTGCGCAGCTTGAAAGCTCTCTGGAATTTAAAAAAAAAAAAAAAAAACCTGTTGCTGTCGAGTGGATTCCAACTCCTAGCGACCCTACAGGACAGAACAGAACTGCCCCAGAGAGTTTCCAAGGAGCGGCTGGTGGATTTGAACTGCTGACCTTTTGGTTAGCAGCCATAGCTCTTAACCACTACACCACCAGAGTTTCCCTCTCTGGAATAGCGGTTTCTATTTCTGGCTCCTGACTGTTTCTATAACTGTAAGAGAGTGTCTTTTGTTGAATCTTAAGATGCCATCAATTATAAGACATATCATTATTTTATGCTGCCAGTTAAACTATGACAGGCCAT
Organism: Trichechus manatus latirostris; assembly: GCF_000243295.1. NCBI lineage: Eukaryota > Metazoa > Chordata > Mammalia > Sirenia > Trichechidae > Trichechus > Trichechus manatus. The sequence continues at coordinate 9,106,103 of NW_004443999.1, forward strand.
CAGTTGTAAGAGACATCCCATTTCAGAGATGTTTGAATGTGGAAAAATGAACGCTTGATGAAATGTGCTGTTTTAAATTTTTAAAGGAGCCCCAAAGCGTGGCTTTGCCCATATCATGCCAGTGAAACCTCTTGTCAGGGTGACTGTTGACCCCCCCACCCCACCCCAGGGCTTGAATAGGGGTTTGTGCCTTTGTCCAACTTGACTCCTTAGCAGTATCTGGCAAAATCGCCCACTGCATTTGGAAAATACTGCTCTCAAAAGCCGTGAGTGCACACACTCTGGGTTTTCCTTCTTCTCTGGCTCTTCTTCCTCCACCTGACCTCGAAATGTTGGGGTGACTTCCACTGGCAAAGGCCTCTTTCCTGGTTCACGTCCAGCATCAGAGAGGATGTGGCTTCCGTGGCTCACTTAGAGGGAGGACCAGCTTGCCTAGTGGCACTCAGCAAACCTGTCCTCATGTCTCTAGCTTGAGTGGGATTACATGCCCGTTCTTGAGCCAGCTTTTGTCAAAGGATGATGGGATTATCCTTAGGCCAATCAGAGTCCTTCCTGAAGCTGAAGGTGGAGTCAGTTTAGCTCGCCTGAAGCATTGGGCTGTGTAGGGTAGGATTGGATACCTGAACCAGAGAAAGGTTGTTAGGAAGAAAGGAAGAGGAAAGGTGCTCATGTCCTCACTTCGTCAACTCTCTGTACCAATGTCACCTGTTACACAGGCTGCCCCCGACCACGTGCTGTAACCCAACAATCCCACCCACCTCTCATTGCTTTCCAGCCCATCTACCATGCCCCACTTTGCTTTTCTGTGCCTGACATACCAAAAGGGTGCTAGTTTGTATTTGTTTGCCCTGCTCCATGGGAACATAAATCCCAGGAAGGGGCTTGGGTGTTCACTGCTGGGCCCCACTGGCCAGAGCATGAACTCAGTTCACATTTGTGGAATGAAGGAGAGGTGGATAGATGCCTCCAGTGGGGTGGGAGGCATATAGCCATGAAAAAACCAAGGTCCCGAAGCTTAGTGTGTATGCTTTCACAGCAGCTCTCAAGTCAGGGAGGACTGGTCATTCACCAATAGTCCAGCAGACCGGTTGTCAACTGTGCCCCTTGTTTTGTTTTTCTCCAAGGCCCCCAGTCCAAAGCGGAAGTTGGAAGAACCGGTCTTAGAGTTCAGACCCCCCCGAGGAGCCATCACTCAGCCGCTGAAAAAGCTGAAGATAAATGTCTTCAAGGTTCACAAATGTGCTGTGTGTGGCTTCACCACCGAGAATCTTCTGCAATTCCACGAACACATCCCGCAGCACAAGTCCGATGGCTCCTCCTACCAGTGCCGGGAATGTGGCCTCTGCTACACATCCCACGTCTCCCTGTCCCGGCACCTCTTCATTGTGCACAAGCTGAAGGAGCCTCAGCCAGTGTCCAAGCAGAATGGGGCTGGGGAAGATAGCCAGCAGGAGAACAAGCCCAGCCCTGAGGACGACGCGTCGGACGGCGCAGTGTCCGACAGGAAGTGTAAAGTGTGCGCCAAAACTTTTGAAACGGAAGCTGCCTTAAATACTCACATGCGGACACACGGCATGGCCTTCATCAAATCCAAAAGGATGAGTTCAGCTGAGAAATAGCCACTGACACTCCATTAGGAAAATCTCTGTCCACATTGGAATACAAAAGACATTTTTGTTACAAAAAGTTTGCAGTATAATAGAGTTAACAGTACTGTCTAGGCTGTTGCAATATATTCTCTTTCAATGTTCCTTCTTCACCTCGTCGTATATATCCTGATGATAAGTATTAAAACAGTATTTGAGTTTAAAAGAGTTAGTATATATTTAAATGAATAACTTTTTATACTCTTTGTTACATGTTTGTATCAGTATTTAGTGGAAAATGTTTTCAGTCTTTTTTTTCTGGTTAGAATTTTTTTTTTTTGTACCCGTTTTCTTTAACACAGAGTTCTTAGTCACAGGGGCAGTTCCTGAATTAAAATAAACCATTTTGTAACTTAAGAATTTGAATGGGTTAACTAATTACAGGCTGAAATAATGCCTTTTTTAGTGTTTTTAATTTTTAGAATTCACTACATAAATTGTAGGTGATCGTGGGTCTCAAAAACACTAGGAACTTTTAAGTGTCTTAGCACTACCCTCCGGGTGCCTGCTGTGTGTGAGCGCAGGCAGGTGCACACCTGAGACGCAGCCCCAAACAGGTGCATCATGGGTTTTTCAGGCCATACCACATGGTGTTCAAAGCAGCCTTGCAAGTCCACCGGTGGTGGATGGAAGGTGAGTCCGGAACAGAATGTGGATTTCCTTAATTCTATCTGGAGGAATGAGAAGGAACGGCATTTCTTATAAAGGGAAAAAATAGGGAGCTGGTTGTTTTCTGCGTCAAATTGCAAGGCTGGTTTAAAGAGCCCAAGGAAATACAGTTACGAAAGGGCTGGGCTACTGTAAAAGCTACAAATATGTAGTTAGATTTATATAGTAAGGTTTTTGTCATGTAATTTATTAACTATTACAGAGACATGACTAAGAATATCAAGTATTTCTCTGGCTCTTGACAGGAAAAAAAAAAATCACAGTTGACAACCCTTTGCTGTCTACAGAGTTGGCTTTTCCCGTTCCAGGTGCTACTGCCAAACATCCTGGTACTTAGAGCTGGGATGCACAACTTCAACCACCGACTTATCAATGCAGCAGCTGCAATTGGCCGTTAGCTTAAGCACTGAGCCACCTGGCTTTCGTTCAGTCATTTCAATAAGTATATTTAATGTGCGTAGTTCAGCTTCTTTGAAGTGTGGCGGTACTCTTCTGTCCCTTCCATTTATAGTTCTCTGGGAGAGTTATATTTTTTGTGGGTTTGTTTTTTGTTTTTGCATTTTATATCTTGTATTTATCCCTGAACATGTTTTGTACTTTTTTTTTTTTTTTAAGAAATTCTTTTGTGTATATATAGATACTTGCATGATATACTGTAGTCAGTGTCAGTTCCTCAAAAGGTCTTGCTGCTGTCAGGTGTTGTGCACTACATCCATCATAACTGTATTAAACACATTTCATATGTAAATAAATGCGGGACATTTGGCCCTTGTGCTTCTGTGAGAGAGTTATTGATGGTGGGTCTCTTGACATCTTCTTGAAGTTTAGGAAGTGATTAATCACAGGAACAGGCTACAGGATATTGCAAAATTCTTCCCGCTGAAAAGAATGGGGTATTCTCATTAGCAATCAGCTCTTTTGTCCCTTTCTCATTTGCTCCATCAGTACAAGGGCGTGAATAAGTATTCCTCAACTTGAAATGCAATTGCTGTTACTTGTTATATTTGTATTGCTCTAAGTTGTATCCATAGCACTTTCATATGTTTCTGAATTTGAACCTTGCAATAAACCTGTGTGGTGGGCTGCACAGGTCTGAATACCCTTGTTTCACGGTTGAGGAAGCTGAGCTCAGATTGAGTTCTCTGCCTAAATCCTCATAGCCAGGAAGTGGCTATGAGGATCAGAACCCAGATATTCTTATAAGTCTAGTGCTCGCTCTTATGTGTTCATGTACATATTGACAAATATTCATTTACTCAACAAATAAAAAGTATGTGCAAAACACGATACCAGAATTTTTGTTTTTGGCAGTACGGCTTTTGCAAGAGAATCTGAAAGTCTGTCTACTTTTAAATACCCAGAAGTGCTTGGAAATACATAATAAACATCTAGTAAAATGCCTGAGTGCACAAGAGAATTAAATAAAATGCCCAGGGGCCCAAAATGAAGAAACCGAAATCCAGAGTAGAAAGTCATCACATGATGCTATAGCCCTGGGGGGAACTCTGGATGGTTCAACTGAAGAGAGAATTGGTGAACTGGAACATAGATCTTAAGGAAATTACCTAGAGTTCAGCACTGAGATAAGAAAATGGGATATATGGAAGAGAGATTAGAAATCAAGAAGGACAAAGCAAGAAGAGCCAATTTAGGTTTAGTAGGAGTTCCATGAAGAGGAAATAGAATTGGGAAGGAACCACTCATCTGTCAGTGGAGGGCTTGTGTGTTGCTGTGATGCTGAACAAGTTTCAGCAGAGCTTCCAGACTAAGACTAGAAAGAAAGGCCTAGTCCTCTTCTGAAAGCAAGTGAAAACCCTATGGTTCGAAACAGTCTGATCCCATTGTGCATGGTGTCACCATGAGTCAGGGGCCGACTTGATGACAGCTAATAACAGTGTGGAAAATTCTTACTAATGAGAGGCATGAATCCTTGAGTTCAACATAATGAGTGCTGAGCATAAATTCACACCTGCACTTGAAATCCTATCCTCTATTGGTTATATAGAAGCTTGGAGTGGGCATTTCACAAGGAGAATATTTCTACCAAAGGCAGAAAACCAGGGCATGGTAAGTGAATTACCAGGAGGCCCATTTACTGTGTTTAGGAGAGATGTGGGAGCTGAGGCTGGAAGAGCAGATGAGCCAAGTTTTAAAGAGCTGTGAATGACAAGACAAAGGAGTTTGTCATCTTTGTTCCTTAGAGGTGAATTATTTGGATGGGAGTGACCTGGCTAGATTAATTGGTGGTAGTGTTTAGGACGGATGGCAGGGAAATGTACCAGAACAGGGGAGGTTATGCTATGGGAACAACCCTAAATCTTGATGGCTTATAACATTAAGGCTTTCTTCTTGGCTCATGTTTGATGTCTGTTGTGGGTTGACTGGAGACATTGCTGTAGGTATCTCCTTGTCCCATTACCCCTCTATCACAAATGTTGCAGGTTACTGTGGCAGAGGGAAAGAACAGTTAAATCCTCTGACCCGGAAGTGACACACATCACTTCTCACAACTCATTGGCCAAAATCAGTGACGTGATCCCACCAATCACAAAGAGGCCAGGAAGTGCAATCCTACCACATGCCCAAAGGCAGAAATCTGGAAGTATTTGAAAAGCATAAATGACCATCGCAAGAAGAAAGTTTATGTTGGTGTAACTATGATGCTAGCACAGTCTTCCAGGACTTGGGTGGGAGGATTTGACCAAGGATGGTAGGAATAGGCTTGGGAAGAGTTGCAGTAACATTTCAGAAGTAGTATGGAGGATTTCATACTGTGGGGTCCAGAGAAAGAAGATTAATCTGAAAGTTCAAGCCTAGATGATTTCTTGAATAGACTTTTTAAACGGTTTAGATTGCTGAAATAAAAGTATGGAAGTCAAAACTAAGAGCCAGCTATAGGAAGATGATGAGCTTGACTTTTAGGCATACATGTAAGATATGTTCTTGCTTGGATGTATGTAGTTGGTTGATTTGATTTTATCAATAATTGTGTAACAGCAATGCACAAAGAAGGATGCCACCAAGGTGATAAAGACTTTCAAAATGAGAAAAAGGAAAAAGTGGGCTTGGGCTACGTGGCATAAACCATTTCTTTCTCTGAAGTATATTTTCTGCAAATTCTTAACTTCTACTACATACAGTAAGTATGCCAAAGAAAAACTGTTCCAATCCTGAACTATGGTGGGGAAGAAGTGTTGCAGGTGCTTCTCACCAGTGCCAGTGAGCCAGGGAGTTTTCCATGCCAGATTCTGTGATGAAGAGTGAAATTTCCTATTGGAAACTTTGGCAACCGAGATTAATATAAAATACTATTTCATGTTAATACAGTCATCATCTGAGAGCACTGTCTTTTGTTGGTTTTTTAATGCCTACTTGGAAGAGGAAAAAGGAAAATATGTTTGAAGAATTTCATAAGATAAAATATGACTTAAAGGAACCCTTCACTTATCCAAAATAAAGAGGGATGTGTCAAATGTGGAATGCTATTTATGTCTTTTAGCTCACTCACACACACACACTTTACAAACGTCATGCTGTAAGGACCCCAGATTATAGATTTCAACCTTAGCATGTGTCTTCTTAATAAGGAACCTAGACTTAGTTACCGTGAAAAGTTGGCTCTTGCTTGGACATCATTCATTCTTAAATGGCTCCATGAACCTTCTTGTTTTCTTTTAAGTTTCTTGTAATTATGAGTCTAACATCCCTACAGAGTGAGTTGTAAGCCTTTGGGATATGACAATTTATTTCTGTGCAAAGAGCTTTTCTTCCTGTTCTTAGAAGCTTCTGGACTAGCCAGTTGTAATTCTGTAGTCATCATTACCCCAAAATCATTCATTCTGAATAGCCCAGCCTCTGCCTACATGGTTGCGGGGTGAGGCTGCATTTGAGAACTGGTAATGTCATGTCTTCCCCATGAAAGCATTCTCTCTTTCACACCCATTTTTCCCCCCTCGGGTTGCTGTGAGTTGGAATCAACGCAGTGTTGACAGGTTTTTGTTGTTGTTTAGTGCCCCAGTGGAGCCCTGGTGGTGCAGTGGTTGAGCACTTGGCAGTTTTAACCCACCAGCTGCTCTGCAGGAAAAAGATGTGGCAGTCTGCTTCATAAAGATTTACAGCCTTGGAAACCCTATGGACAAGTTCTACTTTGTCCTATAGGGTCGCTATGAGTTGGAATCGACTCGATGGCAATGAGTTTAGTGTCCCAATGGACTTTGGTGAATATTTTCATAAAGACTCAATACATTGGATGATAAACTTTTGTAATGTTTGGATGATAAACTTTCATAATGTTTGCCTATGTTTTTCTGGTAGTTTGCTCATTTATATTTACTGCCTTCATTGGGAAGGTAGATCTGGAGCACCCAGCATGAGACCTTGTATCAACAGGGCCCAGCCGCATGCAGATAACACACTAAGAACGGTTTCACTTTAAAGAAATGAAGGAAGGGACTATATACAGAGCTGTGGGCTGGAATGAGGGATGTTGAGGCACCCAGGAGTGAGCAACAGTGGGGAGCTGCTACTACCCTCAGGCCTGATAGGGGCTGGAGCCATGGGACTCAGGATGCTCAGGAGGAGCCACAGCCACTGCCAGACCATGGGGAAGCAAGCAAGGTGTGGGAGGAACATGGTGGAAAAGCTGCCTCCTCACACTCTCATTTCCTGCCTACATGCCAACTGGCTAAAGCCAGATACAGCTAGAGGGCAAGGGAGCCCCAGTAATATTGTCTGCAGACATCAGCTGCCTGGTCACACAGCAGGGCAGAGAAGGATGAGTAATGGGTTTGGGGTGTGAGGTGGGACAAACGGTAATCATCACAGACATCTAGCGTGTGCTCTTAGAAGTGCATTCTATGTTTTATTGCCACCATGCATTTTATCCTCTCTAGATGGACTGTTACTAGAACAGGGTACTTGGGATGCTGCATTTACCCTTTCTTTGAATTACCTAACCAGGGCTACCCTGCAATTGTACCTTTTCCCTAGTGGTTATTTTTACTCAAGGAGACAGAATAGTGCTTTCTAAACAATGTTTTTCCCCAGTTTCCAAATTCAATTTATGAGATTAGTTCTGGCTTATAAAGCAGTACTATTTATAATATTTCACAGTATTTAAAGAAACTGATTACTCAATTTTCTTTGCTGCTTTAGGGCAAGCTGCTTATCCTCAGGCTTTTCTTCTGGTTCTAATTGTAAATTACACCACTGTGGCAGAGCTGTTTCTAAACATGATCCTTTGCAAAACCATATTTTTACCTAAGGGACCTTTATAGTCGGAGTCTATCACACCTACCACTCAGTTCCAGAAAGTGTGGGTTTAGCCCAAGAGTAATTTTCTGGTCAAGCTTAATTGGATTGGTTATTTCTGGAGAACAAACATTTTCTTTTTTAAATATTTTGTTGTTGTTGAGAATATACACAGTAGAACATACACCAATTCAACAATTTCTACGTGTACAATTCAGTGACATTGATTACATTCTTCAAGTTGTGCAACCATTCTTACCCTCTTCTGAATTGTTCCTCCCCTATTAACATAAACTCACTGCTCCCTAAGTTTCCTATCTAATCTTTGGAGCTGTTGTCAATTTGATCCCATATAGATAGTTCTTAAAAGAACACAATGCTCAAGGCAGACATAAACATAATTTCTTGGATGAAAAAAAACAAGGAAGGCATCTGCCAGCTGATTGGACAGGATGGCGTGGTGTTGACAAGAGTTAGGAGGGAGCAAAACTGGATGTGCCAAAGGGAAGGGACCCCATCTCGGTGGGCTAGAAGACCTGTCTGTAAGCAGAGGGTAGTCAGCGTCTGTTTTGTCAGGTCAGCCTCTGAATCCCGTCCAGGGTGGGAGAAGCTGCCATAGTGTGAATCTCCAAGAGATAGACCTGCTTTCTGCTACGAAACAAAAAGGCCACTTCCCTGACCCCTACAGCCTAACCTCAGGCATGGGATGACCACAAGTTGGCCAAAAGGATGCTTCGGCTTTGACTTGGGAGTGGGTGATACAAGGAAGCAGAGATAACTTCAATTTATTCATTCTGGTGCTGATGGCGGTGGCATGGTGGCAGTGGTTGTGGATTCATAAGTTACCTTGTGAATTCCACTTGTCTGGTCAGGGAAAGGGAAGGAACCAGATGTGGGAGGAGAAGAAGGAATGTGGCTGTTCTTCAGCATATCTGCCCACGGGATGTCAGTCTGCTTTTAAGGAACCACGGAACCGTCTTAAACCCAGGGGGTGCTGACCTCATGGTAGATCATTTCGTAGCTTTGACTCCTTTTTTTTAATGTTACATATTTTTTTATTGTGGTAAAAATATACATAACAAAAAATATACCGTCTCAACAATTTCTACATGTACATTTCAGTGACACTGTATTTTTCAAGTTACATAACCGTTCTCACTATCGTTTTCCAAATGAATCCACCACCATTAACATAAACTCAATGTCCCCTAAGCAAAACATTCCCCTTTCCCTCTTCCTCCCACCTCTGGTAACCACTGAGAATCTTTGGTTTCTAGATACTTGCTTATTTCATATAAGTGAGATCATACAGTATTTGTCCTTTTGGAACTGACATATTTCACCCTGCATAATGCTTTCAAGGTTTATCTAGGTTGTGGCATGCATTTTTTTTTACATTAAAAAAATATTTTTTACTGTGTTTAAGGTGCAAGTTTACACAAGAAGGTAGGTTCCCATTTAACAATGTCTACACAAATTATTCAGTGACACTGGTTATGTTTTTCACAATGTATCATCATTCTTATTCATTCTGTTCTGGTTGTACATTTCCAGTACTCTCAATTTCCCTGCCCTCTTACCTTCTCATCCTTGCTTGAGAGTAATTTTTGACCATTTGGTCTCATATAGATGATTTTTTTTAAAGAAGCTCATTACTTGTAGGTGATATTCCTTATGAGCCAATCTGTTATTCAGCTAAAAGGTGACCCCAATGGATAATTTTGGTTTAAGGTTTAAAGAGTATCTCAGGGTGATAGTCTCAAGGTCAAAGATTAGACTCTTGTTTCCCTCTAGTGGGACCCCATCCAAACAACATGATAATTTATCTGTTATTTTAGAAGATACTTAACAAGATAAAAGGAAGTGTGTGCTTTTCAATAGGGGGCAGTGAGCTTATGTTAACAGGGGAGAAACACAAGACCCTCCTATCCTGTCAGCTCTCCTACCACTTCTTCCCCACCTCCACCTCAAAAACCAACTAGCTGCTGTGGAGTTTACTCCAACTCATGGCTACGCCATGTGTGTCAGAGTAGAACTGTGCTCCATAGGGGTTTTTCCTTTAAAAACAGCTTTATTGAGGTATCATTTACATATGATAAAATTCACCCATTGTAGGTGTGCAATTCAATGAATTTTAGTAAATTTACATAGTTGTGCCAACAACAACACAATCCAGTTTTAGAACATTACTGTCGTCTTAAAAATAACATGCTCATTTGCAGTCAATACCCATTCCCACCTCCAATCCTAGGCAGCTACTAATCTGTTCTCTGTCTGACTAAATTTGCCCTTTCTGGACATTTCATATAAGTGGAATCATACCAGATGTAGTTTTGGCACCTATCTTCCTTTTTTTTTTTTTTTAAGTTGTTGTTGAAAATGTACACAGCAAAACATAGACCAATTCAGCAATTTCTACAAGTACAGTTCAGTGACACTGATTACATTCTTCAAGTTGTGCAACCATTCTTACCATCATTTTCTGAATTGTTCCTCCCCCATTAACATAAACTCATTTCCCACTTGCTTATCTAACCTTCTGAGTTTCTGTTGTCAATTTGATCCCATATTGTTCTTAAAAGAGTACAATGCTCAAGGCAGACATTCTTTACTAATCCATAGAGTTTTCAACAACTGATTTTTCATAAGTAGATCTCCAGGCCTTTCTTCCGAGGCACCTCTGGGTAGATTCAGACCTCCAACCTTTCAGTTAGAAGCCAAGACCATTAACCATTTGCACCACCCAGGATCTTTCTCCCACCTCACTCCCTTCTTATTGTTCCTTTCATACACTACTCACGGTCCCACCCCAAGGCCTATGCACTGGTTGTTCCCTCTGCCTGGAATGCTCTCCCCCAGTTATACCCATGGTGAGTGCTTTCACTCCTCTCAGGTGGGCTCAGAAGTCACCCGCTCAGAGAGCCTTCCCCTTTCACCTTACTGGTGTGCCCACCCCCACCAGCAGCACACACCACCCACCACTCTCCATTTCTTCACCCTGCACTATTTTTCTTCCCAGCACTTACCACTGCCTACCATTATATATTTGTGTTAACTGTCATCCCCTGAACGAATGTTCTAAGCTTTTTCATAAGCTCCCTGCCTTCTCTGCCGTCGTCACTTCCTCTCATGGTGAGAGATGTTTTTCATTTCGCAGCCTGAGAGCAGCAGATATTAGTCACATTTTTCCCATCAAGTTGGTCCTTATTCTTGTCAGCAAAGATGAATCCTTGTTTTCTCAAATCCATTGGCAAATGATGAGAGGCCTAATGCCCTTTCCTTTTCCATAGAGCTAGTTACTTGAATAAAATGACTGTGGCATTAATAATAGCATCAGCTAACTGATTGCTGCTGCCTCGGGAAATGAGAAAAGCTTGCTTTGAGGTGAGGAAGGCATTGCTTATTTTCATGTCCTATTTTTATACCCAGCACACTGCCTTGCATTAAACAGTTGCCCAAAATGTATTTGTAGAACGACTGAGTGTCCTTGAATCTTGGTTAGTCATAATTTTATTTCTTGGGAGTTGGGACAAACATTAGGATGGTCTTCAGCTATTAATCATCCAAAAATAAGATTCTTTTCCTTTTTATTTAGGTGGTGTACTGGGTTGAATTATGTCCCCCCAAAAGATATATTCAAGTCCTAACCCCCAGTACCTGTGAAAGTGACCTTATTTGGAAATAAGATCTTGAGATGGGCTCAGACAGGTGTCCTTAGAAAAGAAGACACAGAAAGAGAGACACAGATGGAGGAAAGAAGTCCATGTGAAGATGGAAGAAGAAATTGGAATGATGCAGCTACAAGCCACGGAATGCCAGAGATTGCCGGCAGCCACAAGAAGCTGGCAAGAGGTAAGGAAGGATTCTGCCTGAGCCTTCAGAGGGCATGTGGCACTGCTGACAATTTGATTTCAGACTTCTAGCCTCCAGAACTGTGAAAGAATATAATTCTGTTGTTTGAAGACACCCACTTTGTGGTAATTTGTTACAACAGCCCTAGGAAACCAATAAAAACAAAAACAAAACCTGTTGCTATGGAGCTGATTCCGACTCATAGTGACCCTATACAGGTGATATTTTAAAATTATTATTATTATTATTTTTAGCTGTTATCAGGAGGGACCAGTCCCTGGAGAAGACAGCATGCTTGGTAAAGTAGAGGGTCAGTGAAAGAGAGGAAGACCCTCAACGAGATGGATTGACACAGTGGCTGCAACAATGGGCTCACACATTGAGGATGGTGCAGGACTGGGCAGAGTTTTGTTCTGTTGTACAGTGTCACTATGAGACAGAACCGACTTAATGGCACATAACAACAACAACAACAGGTAGTTTTATTACTCAGGATTAAATGTGGGTATTATATTCTTTTCCCCAGTTGCCAAAAGATGGAGTGTTTACCACTTCTAAAAGCAATATAACATCATCCTTATTTCCAGTGACTCTATAATGTTGACAACTGATGGAGATAAATCCTGGTTTCAGAAGCTTTTCTGTTTAATCGTTCTTAAATATTCAAATTATCTAAACCTCTAGTTTTCCAATCCCTCCGTTTTTTTTTGGAGCCCTGGTGGTGCAGTGGTTAAGAGCTCAGCTGCTAACCGAAAGGCTGGTAGTTCAAGTCCACCAGTTGCTCCTTGGAAACCCTGTGGGGCAGTTCTACTCTGTCCTATAGGGTCACTTTGAGTCAGAATCTACTCGACAGCTATGGATTTGTTTTTTTGGTTTTCCCTTTTTTTAAAACATAGAGTTAAGCATAGGAGATACATTTGGAGTTCCGAGCTCTAATGTTAATTAATATATGATTATGACTTGAGAGTCTATATAATGCTTTTGGTCATGAGCTTTAACTAAATATGACAAACAACTCTGTGAAGTAGGTTGGTTTTGTGATTTTGTGTAAGGAAATTGAGCCAGCTTCTGACGGAATCAGGACTTAAATCCTGGTTTCTGATGCCAAATTAGGGTCCCTTTTTACTACAAGTTGTTGCTTTCTCTATATAATTTCAAATTGGATACTATCTTTCATCTTTTTGCAATTTATGTGCCCCCAGGGAGGCATAATAACAACCTACCCATTAAGGGTAGAAAATAATTTTGAAGATAGACTCAGGATCACCAGGTTAGAGGAGACTTTAAAGGCAATTCAATACAAAGGCCATCTGACTCTTGATCTCTTCTTTAACATCCTCATCGACTGTTTAACCATATTAGAACACCTCCAAAGTGGAGTATCTCTATACCTCTATACCAAGCCATGGTATTTTCAATCATCTCATATGCATGTGAAAGCTGGATGATGAAAAAGGAAGACCGAAGAAGAAATGACACATTTGGATTGCGGTGGAGGTGAAGAATATTGAATATACCATGACTGCGAGAAGAACGAACAAATCTGTCTTAGAGGAAGTATAGCCAGAATGTTCCTTCGAAGCGAGGATGGTGAGACTTGGTCTCACTTACTTTGGACTTGTTATCAGGAAGGACGAATCCTTGGAGAAGGACATCATGCTTGGTAAAGTAGAGAGTCAGCAAAAAACAGGGAGACCCTCAATGAGATGGATTGACACAGTGGCTGTAACAATGGGCTCAAACATAGCAATGATAGTGAGGATGGCTCAGGGCTAGGCAACATTTTGTTCTGTTATACATCGGGTCGCTAGGAGTCAGAGCTCACTCTATGGGCACCTAACAGCAACAACAATATACCTATATTACCTTCACAGCTGGCAGACGTATTAACAGATGCATAAAATATCCAAAGGAGCCACAGAGAAGCCCTTATTATTTTTCCAAACGTCTTCAAGGTTGGATTCATAATCATTCCTGGACAAAAAATAAATGCTGCCACATCACCTCCCTGGTATATTTTTTAAACCCAGAACTATACCAATGACCATCAAACTAAAGAAAATCTAGGCTTGTCCGTGTTCACTGGAAATGTTAATCTGTGGAACCAAAGGGAGCCAGGTGGTCTGCAGCCCCACATCCAGAGCGCTCTTTTATTCAACAATAACAAGTCATATATGAATCAGTTTCCATGGTTTGCTCTCTTGGCCGCTTTGCGGGTGGCTGAGGAAATGCAACTTGTCCCTGCATGTGAAGGAGCGAGCAATATCACATTTTCCCCGACACGTTATAGGCGAGTGCTTCATAAATATAAGGCTCTTTGTCTAAGAAGGGAAATTTATCCTGACAGGTTAAGGGACAAGATGGCCTCAACTTTAGTTCTTTGGCTGGTCTCTTTTCAATTTCAATTACTCTTTGTGTTTCCTGCAAGAAACATTTCTCTCAAGTGCATGCAAGATGCTGAGGAGTTCCTTTCTGGTCTGAATTCAAAGGAGCCCAAAGAATATGCTCTATGAAGTAAGTTGGCCTTCCTGGCCTGTCGGGTAGGTGAGGCAGTGCTGAAACTGGCCTGAGGTTCGTACAGTTACTCATGCTGGGAGTGTTCTAGAAAAACTCTTGAGAATTAAAAACACAGAGCCAAATAGGGAGGAGAAGATGAGCTTCATTTTCCAAATTGTGCCAGGAATCAGGAGGGAGGAGGAATTTTTATGGCAGAATGTGAGAGAGGAAGTGGTATGAAATCTAGCCAGAAGGAACCTCATAAGGGCCAACCTCTTAATAAGATGAAAATTGTTTCTAAATTGCATGATGCTATTTACTATTATTGAAGCTGATAACATTTCATGGTCATATGTGATAGCTTGGTTTGTTTCTTTCTTTAGACATTTAGTGTGCTTTTGATAATGAATCGCTTCACTATTCAGGGAAAAAGTAATCCCCATAGTGTGCTTTGTAATAAATTCCAAGGAGTGGGTTGGTAAATGCACTGGCTGGAGCTGGAAGAATTAAGACTGTAGCCAAACCTCCTAGCAAGTGATATGGATGGACTTTAGGAGGCCAGAATTTGTTCTGTGTTAGTTTCCCAAATTTATTCTCGCAACTGAAGGGGCGCATACCTTCCTGCCAGAAAGGGACAGGAAATCAGATGTGTTTTCAGTGGGTGACCTCTCCTTCTGGAGAACGTGCCATTCTTGATGCTGATAGAAGCTGCTCACAAGGAAAATGGTACAAACGCTTTTCCAAAGCCAGAAAAATTAACATAGCAATTTCCAATTATATTCTGAACACACAACTAATTTATTTTGCATTGAAAAACACTTACATTTAATAGCATAATATACATCATAAAGATAAACAAAAGTTTTGGACTAATATTAAGTCATTCAAAATAGCAAATTGTGAATTTGAAGAAATTGTTCTTCTATACTTGATTAGATTGCCCTGGTACTTAATGAAATGTGGCAAAATATACATCCAGTTAATTCAGTAGCCATTTTCTTCTATTCCTACTTTTGACACTGATTATGTTTTTCTATAATACTTGGTGATATTGGCAGGAAACATTCAGAGGAACTCCAGCCAAATAAGCTGGCCACGAAAACCCAGAAGGTGCAATGACTGGCCCAGATTTCTGGTGATGGGGTGGTGGCATATATTGTCAATCTTAGTCATAGCCATTTTAATACTGTATTTCCCTTACAAGATACTCTAGTCATGCATCAAGGATGTTCTGTTGTTTGCCATTGAGTTAGCGCCAACTCATGGTGACCCCATGTACAACAGAAATGAAACATTGCCCAGTCCTGTGCCGTCTTCATGATCGTTGGTATGCTCAAGTCCATTGTTGCAGCTGCTGTGTATTTCAGTGCTTTCCAACCTAGGGGTCTCATCTTCCAGCACTATATCAGACAATACTCTGTTGTGATCCATAGGGTTTTCTTTGCCTAGTTTTCAGAAGTAGATCACCAAGCCTTTCTTCTTACTCTGTCTTAGTCTGGAAGCTCCACTGAAACCTGTCCACCATGGTGACCCTGATATTGTTTGAAATACTGGTGGCCTAGCTTCCAGCATTATAGAAACATTCAAGCCACTACAGTATGAAAAACTGACAGATGGTTGGTGGTTCCATCTGTAGGAGCCTGAAAATTGAATATTTTTTTTTTAGTTTAAAAAATCTTCCCCAGGATGAATTGGTTCAAGAAAAAATTGGATGATTTACATAAATGGGATATATGACCACTTCTTAAATTAACTGAATAGAGGAGTATTACTAGCTATAGTTGTCTTAACTGATTTTCATTCTAATGCACCAGAAAATACTTGAAGTCATTGCTTTTACATTTGCCTGGGATTTTTTAGCACAATGCATGGTTCTGACTTTGGTTCTCAGCATGGTTTTCCTGACAGTCCTGTGGATGAAAAAAAAATAATGGTCAATGTTTAGTGAGTACTTTTAATGTAATGTAATGATAAGTGCCATTCTGAGCCCTGTGCAGGGGTTGTTGCATTTAGTTGTAGCAACCACCCTATGGGAAGGATATTATTTTCATCTCTGTTTTATAAATGACACCCTGAGCCACAGAGATGTAAAGTATCTTGCCCAATGTAAGTGGTGGAGATAGGATTTCAACCCAGGCCATCGGATTCTGGAACCTGCATTTCAATCACTGCTTAAAATAAGCCACAACAAGAGAAACAAGAAAAAAAATTCAGTTTCCATCACCAGCAAAGAGAAATGAGGCAGAACTACACGTACCAACACGGAGGAATCACTCAGAAATAATATCAAGGAAAAAAAATCAACTTGCAGAAGAATATATGCGGCATATAAAATTTAAATGAATGCAAATTAAGGTGATATATTGCTTAGGGAGACAAATGTAGGTAGCACAAATGGAAAGAAAAGCCTGAGAGTGATAGCCCCCAAATTCAGTACAGCAGGTGCCTTGGAGTGGGGGTAGGGTGAGGGTGTACTCAGGAAGGGGACACACCAGGTTTCAACTGATTGGTCAAGTTTTGTTTTTTAAGCTGGGTGATGGGAACATAGGATTTATTATTTCATTTTTTGTGCCTTAATTTCATAACAAGGACCTCTAGTGGTGTCATGGTTAAGTGCTTGGCTGTTAATTGTAAGGTTGGGGGTTTGAACCCACCAGTGAGTGGCTCTATGGGAGAAAGACCTGGCGATCTACTCTGGTAAAGATTACAGCCTCCCCAGAACTGAAACCGTTCCTGAAGCCAACTCTTCAGACAAAGATTAGACTGGACTATGGGACATAAAACGATACTCGTGAAGAGGGTGCTTCGTAGCTCAGGTAGATACATGAGACTAAATGGGCAGCTCCTGTTTGGAGGCGAGATGAGAAGGCAAAAAGGGACAGGAGTGGGTTGAATGGACATGGGAAATCCAGGGTGGAAAGGAGGAGTGTGCTGTCACATTATAGGGAGAGCAGCTAGGATCACAGAGCAATGTGTATATACATTTTTGTATGAAAAACTTGAAATGTAAACTTTCACTTAAAGCACAATTAAAAAAAAAAAAAGATTACAGCCTAGAAAGCCCTGTGGGGTAGTTCTACTCTGTCCCATGAGGCCGCTATGAGTCAAAATCGAGTCGACAGCTCCCAACAACAACACAACAGCTGCTTGGGGAAGAGTTCAAGAATGTTATGAGGTTGTTGTATGCCATCGAGTCTATTTCAACTCATAACGACTCCATGTGACAAAGTAGAACTCCCATAGGATTTTTTTGGCTGTAATCTTTAGGGGAGAAGACTGCCAGGTCTTTCTCCAGGTCTTTCTCTGGTGGAGCTGCTGGGTAGGGGTTCAAACTGCCAACCTTTGGGTTAGCAGTCGAATGTTCATCATTGCACCACCAGGGCTCCTTCTCTAGCACCTACTTTTGCTATAAATCTTTGTCTTAAACCTTCAAGTCCCTTCTTCCTGGTTCATACAACAAGTGCCCTAGCCCATCCTGATGGCCTGGTTGCGAGCTTCTTACTCTGAGCACTTACTCCCTCTGGCTCCATCCTTTTTCTCCTGGATAATTAATTCACATCTCTTGTCTCTGGATCTCGTCTTCTCTCCTGGAAGCCAGGGCCCATGGTTTATATCCTGGTTACAGGGGCAGTCAGTAGACACTCACTGGGTTAGCCTTTGTTCTCCAATCATCAGTGGAGGCTGATCACTGACTTGATTTCCAGCCTGGGAACATTGCCTCTTTTCTTGTGCGGCTGTCAATTTTGAGGGCATTTGACTCAAGACCAGCCCTCCGCTGGTTCTGGAGTGAGGGACAGAAAAGAGGCTGAAACTCAGAAAATCTAATAGGGAAGACGTGATACAGTGGGCTCCATTGAAATTTCTAGATTAACTGGATTTCAAATATCCATGCTGTGGTAGGCTGAAATATCTCCCCCTCCCTGGCAAAGATATTCACGTCCTAATCTCTGGAATCTGTGAATGTTACCTTATATGGTACATAAACAGGGTCTTTGCAGATGTGATTAAGTTAAGGATCTTGAGAAGGGAGATTATCATGGATTTTCCAGGTGGTCCTAAGTGCAGTTGTTGTTGTAGGGGTCTGTGGAGTGAGTTCCAACTCCTAACAACCCCATGTGACAGAGTAGAACTGCCCCAGAGACTTTTCTTGGCTGTAATCTTTACCAGAGCAGATCACCATGTCTTTTTCCTGTGGAGCTGCTGGTTGGATTTGAACTGCCAACCTTTCAGATAGTAGTTGAGTGCTTAACTGTTGCACCACCAGGGCTCCTTTAAATGCAATTACCAACCAAAAACCAAACCCGTTGCGTCAAATTCTGATTTATAGTGACCTATAGGACAGAGCAGAACTACCCTATAGAGTTTCCAAGGAGCAACTGGTGGATTAGAACTGCTGACCTTTTGGTTAGCAGCCTGAGCTCTTAACCACTATGGCCACCAGGCCCCAATGCAATTGCATGTACCCTTATAAGAGAGAGACAGAGGGAGATTTGACACAGACAGAAGAGGAGAAAGCCATGTGACTGTGGAGGCAGAGACAGAGTGATGTGGCCACAAGCCAAAGAAAGCCAGCAGTCACCACAAGCTGGAAGAGGCAAGGAATGGATTCTCCCCTAGAGCCTCTGGAGGGAGCACGGCCCTGCCAACACCTTGATTTCAGTCCAATGATACTGATTTTAGACTGTTGTTTTAAGCTACCAAATTTGTGGTATTTTTTTTACAGCTGCCATAGAAAAGGAATGCACATGCTATTTTTATTCTCCAAGTCCAAGATTAATAAAGACACAAGGGCACTGCCAGGAGGTGTTTCCAAATGGCCTGCCTCAGGGAGTTGGATATCAGATGGACAGCATGTTCAGATCTCTTCCTTTCCACCAGGATATCTCTGGCAACAGATGGTTAGCATTTTACCTTTGTGCCCTGGATCAGCAACTACAGGGCAAGAACTATATACAGTGGAACCTGTGAGAGCTGAACTCGATGGGACTGCCTGGTTTTTCTGGGTTTCTCAAGTTTTCCACCTTTGACAGGGTGCAGACGTACAACTTTTCTGTTGCTCTTTTTAATGGAAAATATTGGAGTTTTCCTTCTCTGACAGGTTTCCTCCTTATACAGGTTCTGGCTTTCACAGGTTTTATTGTAATTCTAGTGTTTAAACATCTCTGATGTAACAGCCATCTGGTAGGTGCTTAATGCTGAAGATGGCCATTGCTTTCCAGATTTGTTTCTGACTGAACATTTCAGAAGGATCTGTTGTCATCAGCTTCATGGTATAAAAGCATCCATCGTTTAAAATTGAAGACCATTGACCAAGGCCTTTTTTTCCTCCATTCAAACCTAGAAACTAATCTACTCGACATTTTAATATCCACACATCATAGCCACCACGTTAGAAAGAAAATTTGTCTGCCAATTAGCCCAGCAGAATTGAAATGAGTTGTTTTTAATCCTTTGAGAATGAAAACTTGGGACAACTGCTGTGTGACTGGAAGTAGCAGGTGCTATTAATCATTCCTGGCTTCTGTTTCTCCCTTCCATGGCAATGCCAATGTCTTTGGATCTGAATGGCACCCATGGCCCTGCTTCTCTTAGGTTGTTGACAGAAACTAATTAAGGTCAAGGCTGGAGAAGGGCAGCTTGTCCATTTGGGTTTAAAATTATCAAGGAAGCAAATACAAAATAACCTCAGCTGGAAAACCATAAATCCAATCAGTTTATAAATCAGACCACCAGTTGTAGAGAAAACTTGAATTTAGACTTCTTAATTAAAGAATTGGGTATTGCTCTATATGTATTCTTCAGGGTTTTACCTAAGGACTGGGGCAGATTATTAACGGGGTATTGCACTGGCCTTGCGCACATGGCGCCACGCAGCAATTTCTGTTAACTAGGTACAGCCAGCAGTGTGTCTATGGAAACGGCGCCTATGGCAAGCACTGAAATTGTGCCCCTGTCCAAACATCTGACACCCCTCTTCTAGAGAACTTTACCATAATATCAGCACAAAAATACCAGTCAAGCTCATTACAGCAGGCAAGATATTCATGGGCTTACCTGTGCTTATGTAATGCACAGGTGAAATTGTGCACTACAGATCAGTATGTAAGCACAAGTAAGCCTGTGAATACCTTGCTTTTTGGGTGATCTGTCCCTGCCTAAGGGTAAAGACAAGCTCCCACCACCTGTCTATCAGTTTGTCCTACTGTGGTGGCTTGTGTGTTGCTATGATGCTGGAAGCTAGGTCACCAGTATTTCAAATACCAGCAACATCACCCATGGTGGACAGGTTTCAGCAGAGCTTCCAGACTAAAACAGACTAGGAAGAAAGGCTTGGTGATCTACTTCTGAAAATTAGCCAGTGAAAACCCTATGAATCACAACAGAATATTGTTTAATATAGTGCTGGAAGATGGGCCCCCTAGGTTGGAAGGCATTCAAATGCACATTGGTCTCAACTTTGGACTCAAAGTTGATCATGAAGATGGCACAGGACCAGGCCAAGTTTTGTTCTGTTGTTCATGGGGTCACCATGACTCAGAGCCAACTTGAAGACAACTAACAACAAAAGACTAACAACAGAAAGACAAGCTCAGTATTGATCTCTCTCAATTCTGTCTCTTTCAAATCTTATAGTTCTAGACCTTTAAACTGAAGCTGGAATTCCTGGGTAGTGCAAATGGTTAAGCGCCGGACTACTAGTTGAAAGGTTGGCAATGCGAACCCCCCCAGAGGTGCCTCAGAGGATAGGCCTAGTGGTCTGCTTCCAAAAGGTCATAGTCTTGAAAACCCAGTAGAGCACAGTTCTACTCTGCACTAATGGGGTAGCCGTGAATCAGAGTTGAGTTGATGGCAACAAACGACAATGATAAACTTAGGCTACAGAGTTTGGGACACCCAATCAGTGATGGAGAAGGGAATTTGAAAATCATTTAGTCTACTTACAGTAAATGCATCTGGTTTTTAAAAATTTTGACACCGAGAGAACCTCAAAATACTTTTGTGGAACTGCATTTTGGGTATTTGAACATAAATTTTTCAAAGTTTAATTCAACAAATGTTTATTGAGCTCCTCCTCTGACTGTACACTGATTATGACATAGTCCCTGCACTCATGAGGGAGATGGGCAAGTAAACAAGCACATGCCTTTCAGTGTGATGCACTAAGCAAGAGTCTGGAATGTTTCCTGGGGAGACGACCCTTTAGCCTAGACTTACAAGATGAGTCAACATTTGCAAGCTGGCAGGAAGAAGGGACATTCCAGTCTGAAAGAAGGACAAGTGCAGGCCTGGTGCATTCTGTACCCAGTGGCGTACGTAGGGTATTGCATTGGCCCTGGGTGGGTGGTGCAACTGAGCA
Source organism: Trichechus manatus latirostris (assembly GCF_000243295.1). Classification (NCBI taxonomy): domain Eukaryota; kingdom Metazoa; phylum Chordata; class Mammalia; order Sirenia; family Trichechidae; genus Trichechus; species Trichechus manatus. The sequence continues at coordinate 9,127,373 of NW_004443999.1, forward strand.
GTCCAACATCCTTCCTCAAACACGATAATGTGTTAATTAAAATAGTAATGAGCTTGACAGGTATTTTTGTGCTGATATTATGGTAAAGTTCTCTAGAAGAGGGGTGTCAGATGTTTGGACAGGGGCACAATTTCAGTGCTTGCCATAGGTGCAATTTCTGTAGATACGCTGCTGGCTGTACGGGGTTAGTAGAAATTGCTTAGTGGTGCCACGGGCCTACTCAGTGCAATACCTGCTAACCCTGCCATACCCTAATTATGCCTCAGGAAGCCCATGAGTGTGACAGTGAAAAGGGGAGCCTGGAGCAGCGAGGCAAGCAGGAAGGGCCTGGTAAACCATGCTCAACCAAAAAAAACAAACCAAACCCCTTGCTGTCGTGTCAATTCTGACTCATAGCAACCCTGGGACAGAATAGAACCGCCCCATGGAGTTTCCAAGGAGCAGCTGGTGGATTGGAACTGACGACCTTTTGCTAAGCAGCCGTCGCTCTTAACCCCTGTGCCACCAGGGCTCGGGAGTCTGGAGTTAATTCTAAAGGTCAGAGCAGTCAAGCCTGGCTGCACATTAGAATCACCTGGACACATTTGAAAACAATGCCCAAATTAATGTCTACGTCTGACCAATTAAGTCATATTCTGTGAAGGTGGAGTCTAGGCATAAGTATTTTTTTAAAGTACCGCTAATATCCAACTAGGGCATGAGAACCACAGCTTTAGGTAAAAAGTCCACAAATTTTTTTTTTGCTAAAGGCAAAATAATAAATATTTTCACCTTTGAGGGCCATGTAGCCTCTCTTGCAAAGGTGCAAATCTGTCTTGGAAGAAGTACAGCCAGAATGCTCCTTAGAAGCGAGGATAGTGAGACTTTGGCTCACATACTTTGGACATGTTATTAGGAGGGATCAGTCCCTGGAGAAAGACATCATGCTTAGTAAATAGAGCGTCAGCAAAAGAAAGAGGAAGACCCTCAGTAAGATGGATTGTCAAAGTGGCTGCAACAATGGGCTCAAACATAATAACGATTGTGAGGAAGGCACAGGACCGGGCAGTGTTTCATTCTGTCGTGCATGAGGTTGCTATGAGTCGGAATGGACTTGAAGGCACCTAACAACAACAACTCTCCAAAAGAAAATCTAGTTTCTGTTAGGTGGGAGAATGGATTCTGGGAGGCCAAATCGAGAGAACCATTCCCTCCTATCCTTGTTGTTGTTATTAGGTGCCGTTGAGTTGGTTCCGACTCATAGCAACCCCATGTGACAAAGTAGAACTGCCCCATAGGGTTTCTTAGGCCATAATCTTTACTGGGGCAGGTTGCGAGGTCTTTTCTCCCACAGAGTGGCTGGGTGGGTTTGAACCGCCAACCTTTCTGTTAGCATTTGAGCAATTAACCAGTCACCAGGGCTGCTGCTTCCTATCCTTACCCACATTTAATCTTATCAGACTTCTAAATGTTCATCAATTAGCTGGATAGAAAACGTTTGTGTCTAATTATTATTCATTGGTGAGGCTGAACAGCTTTCTCATGTTTATTGACCACTTGGATTTTCTTCTCCAAGAGTTGCGTCTTCATATCCTTTGCTGATTTTTAAAAACCAGTTTCTTTAAGTTTAAAAAAATGATCGATTTTTAAGGGTTCTTGATGTGTTATGAATACAATTCTTTTAGTTATAAATCTGTAAATATACCCTCTCCTTTGGGGCTCCATTCATGGTGTCTTGGAAGAGTTTTAAGTTGGGGAGGAACGTGGGAGCTGGGTCCCTATAAATTCATTTGAGAGTGACACAAGGAAGCTAATTTGACAAAGTTTTGCTTTGACATCCAGTATATGACACCACTGGCAAACTAGGGAGCAATATTCTAAATGGAAACGTGGACAGACTGGGGTCTTACAGCAAGTGCCTCTCCACCCACGCTCCCACGGGGCACTTCCAAGGGCAGTACTGCAAGCTTCACATACTGCAGGTAACTGGGGGGAGCTCCAAGAACACTCGTGAAGGACAAGTGATTGTCATGACATGGAACACAAGATATTCCCCTACTTGCTTTTCTTAATTAAAAGAATCTATTAAGATGTTTTGCAAAAAATTAAACCTAAATTTTAAACTTTTGATGGGAACTTGCTCAGCAACTTCTGAACACGGGTCATCATATGAGGCACTTTGTCCATTAACCACACAGATCTTGAGATTTCCTCCTTCCACATTGTATGGGGCAAGACTTCCTGGGCCCACCTTCCTGGGGGAATTCAAGGCCCCTGCCAGCAACTTTACTAGCAAGATCCTGCACAGGCTCTTTGAGTTTGTGGGTAGCTCTCTTCTGCTAGCCCTTCTCAGGCTCTACCTGTGCCAAGATCCAGTGGGGACCCTCCTCTACTTGGGGTTTTTAGGGCTCTCACCATCCTCTCAGAAACCCTGGTGGTGCAGTGGTTAAGAGTTCAGCTACTAACCAAAAGGATGGCAGTTCGAATCCACCAGGTGCTCCTTGGAAACCCTATGGAGCAGTTCTGCTCTGTCCTATATGGTCACTATGAGTTGGAATCGACTCGACAGCAATAGGTTTACCATCCTCTCAAACAAACTCCCTACTCTGAATCGTCACTATCAAGGAACAAAACGCTGCTTAGTACAGTGTGGATCAAGCCAAGAAGCTTGGAACACCATTCCCGAGCACTGACTCCTCCTGACTCACCATCAGTTTTTGGAATGCCACAGGAAGGTTGGACTTCCCATTACTCATCACCCCTTTCCCAGAAACAGAGTGTGGAAACACGAATTTGAGGCTGTCCTAGTAAATGGCCCGTAACTTCTATGAATATGAAACTAAATTAGTTGGCCAAGATCGCAGAACACACTATCTTCAAAGCATGTTAATCCTTTTATTGCTAGAAGAAACTAAGAACAGCACAGTCTCTTATTAAATACAAAGATTTTATGCATGTCACAAAATACTAAAAAGACAATTGCATCGCTAGTTGGCTTACAACAACTGTATAAAAATAACAGTAAGAAATCTAATCTCTCTAATATAAAATGATCTTACAATTGTTAACCATGGGAGACAGGGAGATTATCAGCCCAGCTCCATGTCCTGCTGAGGGTTGCAATGATAATTGCTTGGAGGTTTAATCAGTGTGTATGAACTTCATATTCTATTTTGAAAGCAGATTAATGGTTTTGAGATCAGAGCTAAAGGTCAGGCGTACACAATCATTAAGTTATGTGTTTAGAAGACGCATCCCCTGAGATTTTATTTATAATTTGATGTTTGCTTTATTGGGGAAGGCATGCTAATTATTGGCTTGATTTATTATTGAAGTCTTTATTTGGTACGTTGTGTCCTGCTATCAAGAAATGGCAACTTGACAATTTCATTGAAAACTGTAGGACCAAAAAAACCGAAACCAAACCCGTTGCCGTTGAGTCGATTCCAACTCATAGCAACGCTGTAGGACAGAGTAGAACTGCCCCACAGAGTTTCCAAGGAGCGCCTGGTAGATTCAAATGGCTGACCTTTTGGTTAACAGCCATAGCACTTAACCACTACGCAGCCAGGGTTTCCAGTTGTAGGACAGTCAACTCTTAATGACCTCTAATAAGGGAGAGAGGTGCACTGGGGCAGGTTATCCAAAGCTAGTGGCTGCTTTTAAATAATCAGCCACATTTTACCTTGGAGCATATTTTTATTTAAATATGAATGTGTCTGGTGTCCTGGAAGTTCACTTGAACCAGTCTGTAATGGAAAAGCCATCTCAGAAGAAGCCGGAAAACTTTTATTTCTTCAACACCTTCCTCTCTACTCTCCCAATCTGTTTAATTCATGGGTTGTACAGCAGCAGCCTTAACTAGAAACGATCATGTGCATGTGCTACAAGCACTAAAATTAAAGAGCGAGTGGCATTGTGTTTCACAGGATGGAGCCGACTACAGTGTGGGCGTGCGTGTCCCTGATTCCTGTGCTGAAGAGGATGTGACTGTGATATCTTGGCTGGGTAGATCCCAAAGAATCCCCAGTGAAACTATCATCTCTACATAAAGTTTGATAAACCCCAACTCAAAGTAATTTCTTCAGGACTGAACCAACTTTCATCCTGACAAATCCAGTAAGTAGAGCAAAATGGATTTGTGGGGCCTTGAGAGTGGAGGTGGTAGAATAGGAAGGGAGTAGGCAGGAAGGGGTATCCCTAGGTGATGCAAATAGTTAGCATGCTTGGCTGCTAACTGAAAGTTTGGATGTTTGAGTCCATGCAGAGGCGCCTTGGATGAAAGGCGTGGTGATCTACTTGCGAAAAATCAGTCATTGAAAATCCTATGGAGCATAGTTCGACTCTAATACACATGGGGTAACCATAGGTGAGAATCAATTTTTTTTCTTAAATTTTATTGTGCTTTAGGTGAAAGTTTACAGAGCAAATTAGTTTCTCATTCAAAAATATATACATAAATTGTTTTGTGACATTAGTTGCAATCCCTGCATTGTGTTAGCACTCTCCTCCTTTCCCTTTCCACCCTGGGTTCTCTGTGTCCATTGGTCCAGTGTTCCTGTCCCTTCCTGCCTTCGTGTCTTTGCTTTTGGGCAGGTGTTACTCATTTGGTCTTGTATACTTGATTGAACTATCAAAATCAATTTGATGGCAACTTTTTTTTTTTAGGTAGGAAGGAGGAGAAAGACAATAAAAGGTAGTAGCTGACTATGTAATAAAACTGTAAGTCTTTACTCACTCAGAGCTGCATGATTAGTCTTGAAGGAAGGAGATAGAATAGACTGTATCAGGTTTCCATATTGTGAGTGTTCTCTGCTGTGGCCCATTTGTGGAAATCTGTCAGCTGCCATGTCCAGATGGCCTTTCTGAACTAGAACTTTGTGAAGTCAATGTGTCATGGTGGATTAGCATTAAGAGCCCAGCATGTGGTCCTGGTTGTCACCTCCCAGCTTTGTGATCCTGGGCAAATCACTTAATCTCCCCTAGCTTCAGTCTCTTCCTCGGAAAAATGAGGGGCAGACTCTGAAGTTCTGTCTGTCTCTAACTCTCTCTGGCTGTACGTGACAAAGCCTTTTAATTCTCCTGAAATCTGTATTTCTGGGTTCATGGAATTAGGGTGATCTTCCCTGGCCATCTGCCCTTAGGTGTCCTTTTGAACCTTGAGCCTTTAAGGAGTTGGTTCCCTGAAGTCACCTTCAAGTCAAACAATAACCTAGTAAGTAGCTTAGTGGAGAACGTTTTGCCTCAGGAACTACGTTCTTTTGGAAAATTATCTATCTGTAGACTGCTTCCAGAAGCGGGAACTCTGGGATCTGGCTAGAGGCTGTGTTTTAGGATGGATGGCCTGTCCTTAGTGACTCAGTAACTGACAGACCCTGAAACCCTGCTTGTGCTTTGACACCATCGCCTTAGAAATTAACAATGACCTATATAAGCCACTTTCACTGTCCCCTCTTTGGAGCACCTTTCCAAATACTTTCAGTTTTGACATTGCCTGATTTGAATCGTATCTATTCACCATAAATGTATTCTGTTACACTAATTTTTGGTGATTCTCTGTGCATTTAGGTTTTTGACAATTGTCACTTTTGACTATAGCTATGCAGAATGAAAAAATTTTAGGGCACGTGGGGACTGGTTCAGTTACCTCTAAGTCCTTCAAAAATTTCAAAGCAAGCACTTTAAAGCCTAAAGCTTTTCTGCTAGTATCTTGTTTTTATTCTGGTCATCCCAATAAAAATTAACATGACTCATTATTAAGAGTCGTCTTTTAAAGTGTTGACATTGCAGTTAGTTTTTAATAATCTTACATTGTCTTCTGAATTTATAATGACTCCTACAGCTTCGGGTATATTCAATATCTAGCTAGCCAAAAGTTTTATGTTCTGTTTAAAATAAATTGTTATAAATCAAATTCAATTTGAGCTCTTGCTGGAAAAGCCATAAATATCTTAGAAACAAAGATAAAGCTGCAGAACAGTTATTAAATTAGTATTTCAAGTGAATAAGTGACAACTTCCTAAGTCTAATGAGCTAATGTTCTTCATTGAGAGATTTATCGATTAGTCTAACTTTTCTAATACTAAGCTTAACTAGCCAGTATTGACATTAGAATAAAATTGAATGCTAGAAAGAATTGTCATCCAAACAAGATTATTTTGAGAAAGCAGAGTTAGGAGAAAAGCAAGATGTTGATTCTCTTGGAGGAACTGAAAAAAAGGAGAGGTCCTGGTTAGGGCCTGGCCTGGGTGGATGAATTAGTAGAGTTTAGGCTTCATTGCCAAGAAATTTCTCCAGCTTCTGCACGGAGGCAGCGGACAGAAATGGAGTGATTCCGCCCAAGGAAAAAGTCCCCTTGTGGAAAGGATTTGTCGGCTCCTCCTTAAAGCTTTTTCATGGAGTTGCCAGAATTTCTCCTACAGATATGGAGGCAACCAACTCAGCAATATCAGACAGAGACTGTTTTGCACCAACTTTGCTTACCCAGGGAAGCTAATGCTTGGAGACTGCGGTACACAGGCTAAGAAGAAATTAGCCCAGTGGTGTAGAGGGAAGAAAAAAGATTCTGGGCAGGGCAGAACTTATTGTTTGGCCAAAGGTTGAGCAAAACTTACAGTGTGGTTGCCATTGTTGTTGTTGTTAGGTGCCATTGAGTCGATTCTGACTCATAGTGACCTTATGTGACAGAGTAGAACTGTCTCATAGGGTTTCCTGGGCTGTAATCTTTACGGGAGAAGATGGCCAGGTCTTTCTCCTGTGGAGCTGCTGAGCAGGTTCGAACCGACGACCTTTTGGTTAGCAGCAGAGCGCTTAACTGTTGTGCCACCAGGGCTCCTGTGGTTGTCATAGGATATTATAAAATTTCACCCAACAGACTTTGCCTGAGTTACTGAGAATAAAAATATGTAACATCACAGTGTTGAGAGTCTAGTTAAAACTTGGACTTGATGACTATGAAACCCAATTATAGGCTATTTCCCTAAAAATTCAGATCTAGGTATTTCACTATCTTAATTTCCTAGTGCTTCCAAACGAAAAAATACCACAAGTGGATGGCTTCAAAGAACAAGAATTTATTGTCTCACAGTTTTGGAGGCTAGAAGTCCAATTCAGGGCGGTGGCTCTAGGGGAGGGTCCATCCTTGTCCATAGCCCTGGGAGTTCCTTGGCATTCCTTGACTTGTAGAGGGATCTTTATCTTGAGTCTGTCTCCCTGCTGTGCTTGTGTGTCTGTGTCTCTAGGATCCACCCTACTCTAGTATATCCTCATTAACATAACAAAAGAAAACCGCTGTTTCCAAACAGAGTCATATTCACAGGTACAGGGTTTAGGGCTTCAACATAACTTTTTGGGGATACAATTTGATTTATAACATTCACCAAGTACCTAGTTCCCAGTTTGGCTAGATTATCTGAGTTCCGTAAAACACAGAAAACTGGAAAGACAAATCAGACTGAAGTGTAACTGTGAGCGAATGATCTTTACCAGTCACAAGGACAGCACAAGAGCTGAAAAAGAAGGGGTTGTTTTAAAGGTCTGTTAATGCAACGTTAGCAATTTTTATCCAGATGCAACACTGAACTGCTACATATTTCCATTCTCAGGGACTCACTGTAAGTCAGTCCTATCTGAATTTTTATAACATTTTATGATGATCACACTATCCCACTTTGCAGAGGCCTAAAGCAATCAGTTCCGAGCTACTTAGAATCAATATTTAACAGGCCATTATAGCAAGCTTGGAGCCCTGGTGGCACAGCTGTTAAGAGTTCGGCTGCTAACCAAAAGGTCAGCAGTTCAAATCCACCAGCCACTCCTTGGAAACCCTGTAGGGCAGTTCTACTCTGTCCTACAGGGTAGCTATGAGTCGGAGTCAACTCAACTGCAACGGGTTTGTTTTTTTTTTTGTTTTTTTTTAAACAAGATTGGAGTCCCTGGGTGGTACAAATGGTTAATGTGCTCAGCTGCTAACTGAAAGGTCGGAGGTTCAAGTCCACCGAGAAGCACCTTGGAAGAAAGGCCTGGTGATCTACTTCCAGAAAATCAGTCATTAACAACCCTACGAAGCACAGTTGTACTCATCTTGGCTTGCCTATTACAATTAGAATTACCAGATCTCCATAACAGAGCCCTGGTGGCACAGTCTTTAAGAGCTCGGCTGCTAGCCAAAAAGTCAGCAGTTCGAATCCACCAGCCACTCCTTGGAAACCCTATTGGGTAGTTCTACTGTGTCCTATAGGGTCGCTGTTTAAGTCAGAATTGAATCGATGGCAACCGGTTTGTTTGGTTTTGGTTTGATCTCCATAAGGAACAGTGGTGCTGCTGTGGTTAACTGCTCATCTGCTAACTGAAAGGTTTGAACCCTCCAGCTGCTCTGTGGGAGAAAGATGTGGCAGTCTGCTTCTGTAAAGATACAGCCTTGGAAACCCTATGGAGAAGTTCTACTCTGTCTTATAGGGTCTCTATGAGACAGAATTGACTCAATGGCAATGGTTTGGTTTGGGTTTAGATCTCCATGCACTAGTACCCCCTTATCCGTAGGGGATATGTTCCAAGACCCCCAGTGGATGCCTGAAACCACTGATAGTACAGAACCCTATTACAGAACCCTATGTTTTTTCCTATACATACATACCTATGATAAAGTTTAGTTCATAAATTAGGCATAGTAAGAGATTAACAGCAATAACTAATAATAAAACACTTATAACATATATACAGTAATAAAATAAATATACAGTAATAAAGGAGGCAACATATGATCAAGAACTGATGGTACTGAAGGAAGAATCCAAGCTGCACTGAAGGCATTGGTGAAAAACAAGGTTCTAGGAATTGACGGAATACCAATTGAGATGTTTCAACAAACGGATGCGGTGCTGGAGGTGCTCACTCATCTATGCCAAGAAATTTGGGGGACAGCTGCCTGGCCAACCGACTGAAAGAGATCCATATTTGTGCCCATTCCAAAGAAAGGTGATCAAACAGAATGTAGAAATTATTGAACAATATAATTAATACAAAACACAAGTAACATTTGGCTGAAGATCATTCAAAAGCTGTTGCAGCATCGACAGGGAACTGCCAGAAATTCAAGCCAGATTCAGAAGAAGACGTGGACCCAGGGATATCATTGTTAACATCAGATGGATCTTGGCTGAAAGGAGAGAATAGCAGAAAGATGTTTACCTGCATTTTATTTACTATGCAAAGGCATTAAACTATGTGGATCATAACAAATTACGGATAACACTGCAAAGAACGGGAATTCCAGAACACTTAATTGTGCTCATGAGGAACCTGTGCATAGACCAAGAGGCAGTTGTTCAAGCAGAACAAGGGGATACTGTGTGGTTTAAATTCAGGAAAGGTGTGCAACAGGGTTGTATCCTTTCACCACATTTATTCAGTCTGTACACTGAGCAAATAATCTGAGAAGCTGGACTATATGAAGAAGAATGTGGCATCAAGATTGGAGGAAGGCTCATTAACAACCTGCGACAGGCAGATGATACAACTTTGCTTGCTGAAAGTGAAGAGGACTTGAAGCACTTACTGATGAAGATCAAAGACCACAGCCTTCAGTATGGATTATACCTTAACACAGAGAAAACAAAAATCCTCACAATTGGACCAGTAAGCAACATCATGATAAATGGAGAAAATGTTGAAGTTGTCAAGGATTTCATTTTACTTTTGATCCATAATCAATGCCCATGGAAGCAGCAGTCAAGAAATCAAAGGATATATTGCATTGAGCAAATCCACTGCAAAAGGCCTCTTTATTTTTTCTTTTTATTGTACTTTAGATGATGGTTTACAGAACAAACTAGCTTCTCATTAAACAGTTGGTACACATATTGTTTTGTGATATTGGTTTGCCAACCCCACGACATGTCAACACTCTCCCCTTCTCGACCTTGGGTTCCCTCTTACTAGCCTTCCTGTCCCCTCCTACCTTCTCATCCTTGCCCCTAGGCTGGTGTACCCCTTTAGTCTTATTTTGTTTTATGGGCCTGTCTTATCTTTGGCTGAAGTGTGAACCTCAGGAATGACTTCATTACTGAGATAAAAGGGTGCCCAGGGGCCATACTCTCAGGGTTTCTTCAGTCTCTGTCAGACCAGTAAGTCTGGTCTTTTTTTTTCCTATGTGAGTTAGAATTTTGTTCTACATTTTTCTCCAGCTTGTCCAAGACCCTCTAATGTGATCCCTGTCAGAGCAGTTGGCGGTGGTAGCTGAGCACCATCTAGTTGTGCTGGACTCAGTCTGGTAGAGGCTATAGTACTTGTGGTCCATTAGTCATTTGGACTAATCTTTCCCTTGTGTCTTTGCTTTTCTTTATTCTCCCTTGCTCCAGATGGGGTGAGACCAGTGGAGAATCTTAGATGGCCACTCACAGACTTTTAAGACTCCAGATGCTACTCACCAAAGTAGAATGTAGAACATTTTCTTGATAAACTATATTATGCCAATTGAGCTAGATGTTCCCTGAGACCATGGTCCCCACAGCCCTTAGCCCAGTAATTCGGTCCCTCAGGGAGTTTGGATGTGCTATGGAACTTCTATGACCTTGTCTCGTACAAGTTGTGCTGGCTTCCTCAGTATTGTGTACTGTGCAAAAGACCTCTTTAAAGTGTTCAAAAGCAAAGATATCACTTTGAGGACTAAGGAATGCCAGACCCAGACCATAGGTATTTTCTATCGCCTCATATGCATGCAAAAGCTGGACAATGAGTAAGGAAGACGGAAGAAGAATTCATGCCTTTGCATTATGGTGTTGGCAAAGAATATTGAATAAAACATGGACTGCCAGAAGAACAAACAAGTCTGTCTTGGAAGAATTATAGCCAGAATGCTCCTTGGAAGCAAGGATGGTGAGACTTTGTCTCAAGTACTTTGGGCATGTTATCTGGAGGTACCCTTCCCTGGATAAGGACATTATGCTTGGTAAATTAGAGGGTCAGCAAAAAAGAAGAAGACCCTCAATGAGATGGATTGACACAGTGGCTGCAACAGTGGGCTGAAGCATGACTATGCTTGTGAGGATGGTGCAGGACCAGGCATGGTTTTGCTCTGTTGTATACAGGGTTGCTCTGAGTCGGAACTGACTTGATGGTGCCTAACAACAACAACCATGAAAATAACATGAATGTGGTCTCTCTCTCTCTCTTAAAATATCTTATTGTACTGTACTCACCCTTCTTGTGATGATGTGAGATGATAAAATGCCCATGTAAGGAGATGAAGTGAGGTGAAGGTCGTAGGTATTGTGACACAGCATTAGGCTACTTTTGACCTTCTGATGATACATTAGAAGAAGGATCATTGAGCCATGAAGATGTCGATGGCTGGGGATCCTTGATAATTGATGGTTTTTTTGCTGAAACCTTTTGGAAGAACACTGTAGTCGGAAGTTTTCTGACTGTGGTTGACTGTGGTTAGCTGAAAATGCAGAAAGAAAAACTGTGGATAAGGGGCAGGGGGACTACTGTAGTAGAACAAAGGAGCCCTGGTGGTGTAGTGTTTAAGTGCTCATTTGCTAACTGAAAGGCTGGCTGATAGAACCCACCAGCGGCTCCGCAGAATTAAAGACCTGGTGATCTGCTCCCTTAAAGAGTTCAGCCTTGGAAACCCTATGGGTCAATTCTGCTCTGCCCTCTAGGGTCACAATGAGTCAGAATCGACTTGATGTCACCAGGTTTTTTGATTTTAATTTTCCTCATCTGTAAAATAAATACTAGCTCCTTGTAGGGTTATTGAAGGATGAGACACAATGAACAAAATATGTCTTATATCTAGTAGGCACTTAATAAGCATCAGCATTTATTGTTATTTATAAATGTGTTTTGGAGCCCTGGTGGCGAGTGGTTAAGAGCTCAGGCTGCTAACCAAAAGGTCGGCAGTTTGAATCCACCAGCTGCTCCTTGGAAACCCTATAGGGCAGTACTACTCTGTCCTGTAGGGTCGCTGAGTTGGAATTGACTCCATGGCAATGGGTATAAATGTTGTTGCTGTTTTATGAAACCATCCTATCTCTCCATCCTTTGCTGAGGTTTCAGAAGTCCCCTGGTCCAGTGGTTCTCCAAGCATGATCCTCAATAAGCAGCATGAGCACCTGGAAACCTGTCATTGTTGTAGCTGCTGAGTCGGCCCCTGCCTCGTGGCAACCCCATAAACAATGCTATTGTGATCCATAGGGTTTTCATTCATTAATTTTCAGAAGTAGATCACCAGACCTTTCTTCCCAGTCTGTCTTAGTCTGGAAGCTCCCCTGAAATCTGTTTAGCATCATAGCAACACAGAAGCCTCCACTGACAGTCAGGTGGTGGCTATGGTTGGGGTATATTCACCAGGAATCAAACCCAGATCTGCATGGGAGGTGAGAATTCCACCACTGAACCACTACTGCCCCCTGCCGCCCCAGCTTATTGGAAGTGTAAATTTTCAGGCCCTACCCTAGACCTACTAGATCAGAAACTTGGAGGGAAGAGAGGTGGGTGCAGTCTGTGTTTAATAAACTCTCGAGGTAATTCTGAGGCCTGCTAAAGTTTGACACCACAGCCCTAATCTTACCAGAATTATCTTTAGCAGTTATCTCTTTAGGTAATGAATCAGCTGTAGTCTAAGATGGTTTTTCTTGGCTTTGATCTCAAAGAGCCCCTTCCCCTAGGTTATGGGGCTTACTTAGGGTTTGGACACCTTTGCACGTTTGCAGGGACCATTAGTTTCTCATATTGCTTTTCTTTCGCCTGTGGGGATGTGTTGACAAACTGATTTGAGTTATCCAAGGGCACATTTTTAGGACATCTGTTCCTAGTGGGCTAGGAAAGCATGGGAGGGCCTGGGCAGGTGGAGAATTTGGAGGCCTGCGATTCACTTCCTGCTGGACTAAGAGTTTGTTGTCGTTGTTGTTGGGTGCTGTTGAGTCGATTTCGACTCATAGCAACACCATATGACAGAGTAGAACTGTCCCATAGGGTTGGCGGTTCGAACCCACTCATTGGCTCTGCAGGTAAAGATTACAGCTATAAGAGTTGCTGGTTCAGTGTATTTCAGCATCCTTGTGCCCGATTTCTCCCACCTGTAAAACAAATATGTTAAAAGCTACTTTCCCTGTTTTATGTCAAAGTTTTGTTTTAATAGATAACTTTTGGAAAAGTGTAAAGCATTATTGCAAAGCAAAGTATTATTAGAACATTTTTTTTTTCTCTTGGTAGATATTTTAAGATTCAGAAACACCTCCTCTTCTGCACCATCCCTGTCTCTCTTCATGATAAATTCTTCTTCCTCATCTGGGGGGACTGTGGCCAGATGTGCTGTTGGAATGTTCCCTCTCGACGTGTTTGCTGCCATGTGTCTGTAAGTATGGGCATCAGAGGTACCTGCCTGGGATGTGTCTGTGGATACAGTTTTATCACTTTCCACTCACCAACTGCATTTAACCATTCAGTTTTTTTTTTTTATAGTTGTGGTAAATATATGTGTAACAAAAACATTTGACATTTCAACATTTTTTACATGTACAACTCAGTGACATTAATTATGTTCATCATGTAGTTCAACCATCACCATTATTTGTTTCCAGATTTTTCCATCACCCTTTAGAAAAACCACTTAGTTTTCATTCATTGAGTGATGTCAGACCAAACGTTGCCTGTTTGCGTGGAGATCATGTTTACCTTGAAGAAGAAAATACCAAAGTATTCAAGGGAAAGGTTGCCACACTCAAATGTGATTGGGTTTCAAGACCACTGAGCAATGTATCCTGTCCCCAATCCCTCGGGTTCCTCACTATCAATGAACTTCTAAATCTGTAACCACTGAAGATTAATTTATTTTAGTTGAGGCATTGCCTCTCCCACAAATACTTGGTAGCAATCTTACCCTTTACTTTTTGTTTGCATCTTGGATTTTTTCCTTACGATAAAGTAAATAGAAATAGAATTGCTGGTCATCACTCTTGAATCCTTTGATAATTATTTTTCTGAAAACTCACTTATACTGCCCCCAGTAGAAAATAGACATGTCTGCTTCATCACCCTCTCGCTAGCATCAAAAGCTACCTTTATGAAAGCAAGAACTAGTCTGATAAGTAAATAATTTACATTTGTAGAAAATATGTTTAATTTCCATTTGTAAAAAAATTGATAGTGAGATTTTTTTTTCTCTAAGTTTATGTGCCATTTGTATTTTTTTCTTGAAACCAGGGCTCGACACTTTCGGTATCTTCCCTGGGCCAGCCACTGACTGTGGTTTCCTATTCATATTCACCCTCTTTTCTGTGTGTGTGAAATGGGTTGTTATTGATTTTAAAAGTTCATTTTATATATGGAGGATATTAATCCTTAGTCATATCAGCTGAAATATTTTCCTCAGTGTTTTGGTTGCTTTTCTTGTTTGTATGTGATTATTTTTTTTACAACCATGGTTTGGAGTTTAGTGAAATCCATTCATCTTTTCCTTTGTGATTTCTTTCATTATCTTTATTCTCAGAAAGCCATTCCCCACCCTTAACACTGTTAAATATTTACCTCGATTCTAGTAGGGGCTTTGGATGGTTGCATTTGTCGCTGGCTGCTTGCTCTGCACCTTGTTTTGGTGTCTGGGAGATCAGGCTGGGTCACTGGGTGTCTTCTCCTTACAGGTTCCTCACTTTGCTGGGCCTTGCCTTTCCTCTGGCTGGAACTATCTGTGTGGCAGCCGTGGGGTGAACATCAGACCACAGGGCACCGTTGGCACACAGGGCACTCTTGGTCAATTATGGGACTGTGGCCTTGGGAGAAACGGAGAGAAAGGAAAAGAGACAAAGACTCCGATGCACGCATTGCCTGGCCCATTTATCACTGTTACCGGCCTTGAGCGGAGGAAAAAGTAAGCATGAGAGGTGGCTTTGACGAGGACATAGTTGAAAAATGATGCCTACGGTGCTGGATTCCAGCGAGTGTTCAACATCTCGACATGTCAGCGGGGCTGGTCTTTGCGCTGAACAACCTGTCTTTGTTTATATCCATGTGCTAAGGCCAGGTCACGAAAATACTTTCTTGGGTACAAACATCCAGTGTGTTTTTGTGCTGATCAAAGATTGGGTTGTAACAGTGCTGGGGCTTCACTGTGGTGATTCGGTAGGGAAGAAGTCATGATCGTGATGTCTATTTTCAGCGTCACAGTTACACAGATGACTCATAGAAGCTGCCTGACCTCAGGGGGATAAATGATTTACATATAAACGCAGGCCAGGGGAGGGAGCATGGAACACAAGCTACTTAAAACATGGCAGTGTGCCCCTGAGCCAGAGACAGATAACCCATGGTGTTGTGAGAGGGAGGGTCTCAATGAGTCACGCTGTGCTGGGCTTTAGTTAGAAGTCAAGAGCATTGCCCTCATTTCCACCTGCCTATAGTGGTTAGAGGAAACCCTGGTGGCAAAGTGGTTAAGTGCTATGGCTGCTAACCAAAACGTTGGCAGTTCGAATTTACCAGCCACTCTTTGGAAACCCTATAGGGAGGTTGCTATAAGCTGGAATCGACTTTATGGCAACGGGTTTGGTTTTTGGTTTTTATAGTGGTTAAGAGCTATGGCTGCTAATGAAAAGTTGACAGTTCCAATCCACCAGCCGCTCCTTGGAAGCCCTATGGGGCAGTTCTATTCTGTCCCATAGGGTCACTATGAGTTGGAATCAACTCAACAGCAACAGGTCTTTTTTGTTTTTATATAGCAAGGAGAATAGAACGTGTATTGTTGTTGTTAGCTCCCATCAAGCCTGCCCCAGCTCATGGCGACCCCCACACAATGGAACGAAATGCTGCCCAGTCCTGTGCTATCCTCAGGATCGGTTGCAACTCAAACTGTTGTGACCCATAGGGTTTTCATTGGCTAATTTTTGGAAGTAGATTACCAGGCCTTTCTTTCCAGTCTGTCTTAGAATGGCAGCTCTGCTGAAACTTGTTCATCATAGCGACCCTGCTGGTATTTGAAATACCGGTGGCACAGCTTCCAGCATCCAAGCAACACTCACACTAGCACAGTACTACAGACTACACCCAAAATGAACCTCACTACACCCCTATGATCTGGATGGAGTCCGTTGGTGGTGCAAATGGTTAACACACTCGGCTGCCAGCCAAAGGGTGGAGGTTTGAGATCACCCAGAGGTGCCTTGGAAGAAAGGCCTGGTGATCTTCTGAAAAATCAGCCATTGAAAACCCTAGGGAGCACAGTTCTACTTTTACACACATGGAGTTGCCATGAGCCGGAATTGACTCAACAGCAACTGTGTATGTGTGTGTTTTTAATTATCTATATGCTAAGGAGGTTAGCTTTCTCATCAGCCAATTATAAGTGTGGCCTCAAAATGAGGGCTTTCTATGTTCTATCGCTGTAGTGATTTTATCGTATTTAATATCACCATGGGTAAAATATTACATTCCTGAATGTCTGGAAATAAAAATCAAGATGGAGGGACGCTACAGTTCAGCACCTTTTTCTCTCCGCTTTTACATTCACGAGGGGAGGTCAAACCAACATAGGACCACCGTGTCTTCTAGAAGTGTAGAGCCAAATCGGGTATTTTGGGCTCCTCATTTTTTATCCTTTGATTATGGTGGTTTCCTGTTACACGAGCCTGCCCTTTGCTACTTAGATGAGAAAAGTATAAGCGGATGTATGAGGACATTTTCATAAAGTAAATACCGTGGATTTCAGCCCCTGGAAGTTGGGGCTCTTACACTGCGGCCTGTTACACTAAGTGGGCTCACGGTAATAGTAACTGAGAAAATGTGGAGCGGCCACAAGGTGGTTTAAAAGCAAGGTGACACACAATGTTTCCCACACTTTGGCATGCATCAGTTACAGACTGCAGGGCCCACCCCCAGAGATCCTGATTCAGGGGTCTGGGGCAGGGCCGAGAATGTGCACTTCTAACAAGTTCCCAGGTGATGCTGAAGCTGCTGGTCCGGGAACCCCACTTTGAGAACCACTGACCATGTGCATTGTTTCATCTGATCCTCCCAGTGACCCTGTGGGGTGGGTGGTTTATCATACTTTCCGCTTACAAATGAGCAGAGTGAAACTCAGAGAGCCTAAACGTCTTCCTTATAGACCTGTTATGTTCAGAAGATGTTATAAGCCACTGACATTTAAGTTCACCCACAAGTAAAATTTAGATGGAAAATAATAACAATAATAACCAAAAAAAAAAAAACAAAAAAAAACATCAAACCCATTGCCATCAACTTGGTTCCGACTCATAGCAACCCTATGGGACAGAGCAGAACTGCCCCATAGGGTTTCCAAGGAGCAGCTGGTGGATTCGAACTGGCAACCTTTTGGTTAGCAGCCTAACACTTAATCACTACGCCACCAGGACATTTATTGGGCACTTGCTGGCCAAGTTAGACATCAGGACAGACACTGGACAAACATTATTCTCAAATCCTCCCAAAAACCTGCCAAGAATTATGCCCATTTTAAAAATGGAGGAAACTGAGGTTCAGGGAGGCGGAGTACCTTGGCCAAATGTAGCTGAGCCTGAGTCCCTCATCTCTGAGAACAGCACACGGCCTGCGGAAAGCCATGGAGAAGCCAGGTAAAGTCAGGTGTAGGAATTGCCGATTGTGCTGTCTTCAAATCCCTCTCAATGAAAGGTGAACATTGAGCCTCCAGGCAGAGACACCATTACACTGAGCTACTTGAATGGAAAAACTAATATTTGTGGCTGGAACCTAAAAATGTTAGGTAACTGAATTCTTCTATTTAATAAATTGATTTAGGTTTGCAAAGCTTTGTTGTAATCCAGATCTCGTTTGTGAATTAGTTTCAATTCTACAAGGACGTATTAGTGCCCACCATGTTTGAAGCACTGAGCTATGTCCAGGAGAAAAAACGAGTCCCTTGGAGCTGGTGTAAACTTTGGAGGCTCCTGTTCCACAATTTTAACCACATAATTGGCTCTCAGGATAGGTTAGATTAAATTTTTTAAAAAGAGAAGAGAACAAATTAAATAGAATTAACCATTCTTTCTCAAAGACATAGGGCTTATAATAGTAATAGCTGTTATTGTTAGCTTCCACTGAGTCGGCTCCTGCCTCATGGCTACCCCATGCATGATGGAACGAAATGCTGCCGATCCTGTTGGTTGCAGATCGAATTGTTGTGATCCGTAGGGTTTTACTGGCTCATTTTCAGAAGTAGACCACCAGGCCTTTCTTCCTATTCTGTCTTAGTCTGGAAGCTCTACTGATACCTGTTCAGCGTCATAGCAGCATGCAAGCCTCCACTGACAGATGGGTGGTCGCTGTGCATGAGGTGCATTAGCCAGGACTCGAACCTGGGTTTCCTGTCGGGAAGCAGAGGATTCAACCACTGCACCACCACTGCTCCCAAAGTATTAGTTGTAGCTGTGAGCTCATGAGTGCTTACTATGGGTTGGTCATTATTTGCAAAGATTTATAAGCATCATCTCATTTGTTTTTCACAATGATCCTGTAAGATCTACTTTTATTCCCATTTTGCAGATGTGGAAGCTTAGACACAGAGATGTTAATTAACATGCCAGAGGCCACAGAGCTGATAAATGGGAGTCAGATTTAAAGCCAGGAGAGTCCAGTGCAAGGCCCTCGTCCTTAGCTGTGATGCCATCTACCCTTTCACCTGTTTTTACACCTGTACCTTGACCAGCATTAGAGATGTTGTTCATAGTGGGTGCTCCATGGGAAAGCACCAGCAAGGCCATGTCAAGGGAAATACTGGTTTTATGAATCCTGTGGGCTCTTCCTGATGTCTAAGTTCCCTGTCACCCAACCCTTTATAAAAGAGTTGGCCTCCCTGGGACCTAAGCTTGGGCAGAGTATTCCATGCAAGGTATTGTGGGTCACTAGACTCAGGTCTGTTAGGGAAAGTCAGGATTCAAAGAGGAGGGAGACCAAGTACAAAGGTCCACAGATGGATCAAGATGGGACTGTGGAGACCAGCACTGGCCAGTCCAGGATCAGAGCGGGAGAGCCTCGGGGTGACTGCCAAGACCACCAGCTCTTGTTTATGGGATGGTGTGTGGGCAGGTCTGGTTTACAGGGTGGAGAGTAACACCCTTGCTCTCATTCAGGGTTTTTGAGCGCCATGGACCATGCTCTGAAATGCTGTTCTTGGCAAAAGAATGTGCCCACCATCTGGACTAGAAGGACCCCAGCAGGCACCTGCTTGGCGCTGGATGGTATCCACATCCTGAGTCTCCTCTGGATCATCTTAGGACACACCAGCCAGATGACCATGTGGCTGTCTTTGGGTTTGGAGGGTTGATGAGCCTTTGTATGAAGGAAGAGCGAATCTTTCAGTGGTGGCATCAGTGTTGGGCCCCGGGATGGGAGGCTCACTTCCCTCCCTACCAGCAGATCTCCTTTCTACTATAGAGACACAGGCCAGGACTTCCCATAAGTGAGTTTGCCAGGCACTGTCTAGTGGCTGCTCTAACTTATCCTAGGTATAAACCAGGAGTCCCTGGGTGGTGCACTGAGCTGCTAACTGAAACACTGGCAGTTTAAGTCCACCCGGAAGACCCTCCAAAGAAAGGCCTGGGGATCTACTTTTGAAAATCAGCCATTGAAAACCCTATGGAGCACAGTTCTACTCTGACACACATGGGTCTGACTCACCATGAGTGGGAATCAATTTGAAACTTGACAGCAACTCATTTAGGTATAAACCAGACACCTTGTTACCAAGTAAATAATAAGATCTAGTATTGTATTTTCATGGTCCAAAGAGCTAGGTTCTCTTCCATCATAGTGAATGAAACCAGAAACTAGCTCTTTTTTTTCATCCCTGAAAAACAGCCCAGTATAAATTAATATTACCCACTAGCATTAAATCAATGATTCTCAACTTTCTCCCTGTTGCTATACTTTTGAAGCACTCCCATCATACGAGTAGTGCTCTCTGGCCATTTTCCTTCATCAGGTGCCAAACACACATACCAGAATTGAGGGGAGAAGGAATCAGCCCAGAGTAGTTAGAAGAAGCCTCACAGGTGAGCTGTCCCAGTCTAGGGATAGGTGATGCTACTATATAGTCCCAAGGGGGCTGTGGCTACTGTATGAACACAAATGAGCTCAAAGCCTTCGTTACAGTTAGGGACGTCAGTTACCATCTTTGATTCCCAGTCTGAGTTCTCCTCTTAATGTGAATCACAGCGATTCACAAAACCCTTCCAATGCAACTGAAAGTTGAGGGTGTTAGTGCTTGTTCTGAAAAGTAAATAAATAAATAAATCACATGGTTTTCTTCTATTAAACAAAAAGACGCTGCTTTTTACGTTTGTTACAGATAATGTGCTTAAATGGAAAGTCAGAGTGCTTAAAAACCCCCGGTACCTTTATTCTCGGAGTGGCCCCTTCTATCTTGGGGTTGATAACATTTTTCCTGATGAGGTAATAAGATCAAAACTATGTTTTCTCTGCTATTGGGCTTCTTATTTGTTTTTGGATGTATGTATGTGTGTGCATTGCTATTCTTACTGTTCTGAATCCAAATTGCTGCATCTCAAAGGAAAAATCTAGCAGGTAGAGAATAAAAACGTTCTCCAACATGCCTCTATCCTTCCCAAGTCCTGCCCAGCACACTCACAGCCTTCTTTTGCAACAAGAAATGCATTTGATTCTTAGGGAAACACCAGCAAGGATCACAGAAATAAATGTCAGAAGATTGGGAAGTCACTCACAGACTTACCATCAAGTTATAACTAAAAGGCATGACCTTGTTTCCTTAGCTGGACATTCTGGGTGATGAATTTGTCATCAGGGTGTACTGGCAAGAGAACTCTGTGGTCTTGGGCAACCCCCTTCACAGTCTCTGAGTCTCCATTTCCCTATTAGGTAAGCAGAAATAATAATGTTTCCCTCTTGCCTAATAGGGCTGTTTATCCATCTATCTGATCATTCACTCTGCAAATATTTATTGCAAAGTAGTTTAGTACAGCTGGAGAAGCAAAAACAACCCCATTAGTGAAATACTTAGAAAATTACACAGCACTACTACGTAAATGGAAGGCTTTGATGTTATTATTTCCAAAGATCAAGGTGGTAGACGCTAGTATTGTTCCCCAAATACTTCTGGCTCTCTGGCTTCCAGGCACTTGGTAACATTTCACTCTGTAGCCCCATTGAGGTTGGGTAGGTCATGTCACTACATCTGGCCAATGAGTAATGAGGGGAAATGCATTTGTCACTTCCAGGCTAGCGCATTTTATTGCTAGTGTGAGGCCTTTCAAATTCTCTTGTCCCCTGCTGTGGTCACTGGCGAAGTTTCAGATAGCGGCTGCTCCTTCAGCCTGGGTCCCAGAGTGAGGAAGACACTGAGCCCCAGGTGACCTGCCATGGGCCTGTAGCTTAAGCAAGAAAAAAACTATTGTTGCTTTAAGACTTGGAAGTGCTTTGTTATTGCAATAGAACGTATTCTGTCATGACTGAGACAACCAAATTATCCACCAATGAACTGTATTAAACCCAAAAACCAAACCTATTGCTGTCGAGTTGATTCTGACTCATAGCGACCCTACAGGACACAGTAGAACTGCCTTATAGGGTTTCCAGGGAGTGGCTGGTGGATTTGAACTGCTGACCTTTTGGTTAGCTTACTGATGAGTAATTCCTGTGCGGTTCTCTTTCTCTCAGTGGCTGGTTAAGTGCAAGGTCATTTTTAAAGATGCATCAGAATTCAGACAAAGGAATAACCCCTAAAGTCATACTCAGATACTTTCTCAGTTGCCTGGCAAGGTAGGTTTATTTGTATAATTTTCAGTTCATTATTGCTATGTACGAATTTATTATACAGTAAAACTTGAGAAAGCTGTAACGTGTTAGGTGAAAGGAAATATTTGAGAAGGAAAACTCAAATATTTTCCACCGAAAGGAGGGATAGAAAAGTGGTAAGACTGCACCCTGTCAAAGGCGGAAAACTTGCGAGACCGGGAGAAACAAGTCGGGTCAAGTTCCAGCTCTTACAGTTTTCACTGTATTTTAGTCTTTAACTCTCTTTTTAAAAGAGTTTTTTTTAAATTGAAAGAAATCGTTTTCTTCCATAAATATAGTTGGCATTTGTGGATTTAATGTGGTTTTAATTCTGCCAGGATTAATACCATGGAAACTGGTATCTTCCACTGACAAAAACATCCTTACTCCTCAGCTGATGGGCAGCATATTTTAATCAACATTCTGTCAGAATTCCTTGGGCTGTATGTTCAACAAGAATATGTATGGCTCCTTCAAATTACTAGTACTTGCCTCCTGTAAATAAGACTATAAAGACATTCCCCAATACTCCCGCATCCCTTCCAACTCCTGCCCAACACACCCAGCCTTCTTTTGCAACAGGAAATACATTGGTGATGGTAAGAATAGAAAAAGACATGCCCATGAGAGGGGCTGGTTGAAGGTGGGGCCAATGGTCTTTGTGCTGAGGGCGGCAAGAAGGGTGATGGTCTCCTTTAGGAATGTGTGGTTCCACTGAAGCAGAAGGGATTACAATATTGGGACAGAATGTGGAATTCGTGACAGCAGAGAAGCAGTCATATAATTGGACAGTTGGATTTTCAAGAGAAAAGGAAACTTCAGTTCATGTAATCCAGCCCTTCCATTTGTGCATTTTCTCAGTCAGGCTTAGTTGCCGAGCTGGTCCATGCCTGTTTTGGTACACCCCCCTGTTCCAAGATAGGAAGGGAAATATTGAAACAATCTTCTGGGCTAAGTAAATGGAGTGAGTAGGCAATCTTTGTAGTCAGTCTGCTGAGTTTACATTCAGGACTTTGAGTAAGTTTTTCAATCTTCCTGTGCTTGAGTTTTCTCATCTCTCAAATGAGGACGATAATGGTACTTCATAGGACTCTTGTGAGTATTAAATGAGATAATGTACGTAAGGGACTTAGAAAAAGTGCTTGGCACGTAGTAAGCCCTTAACAAGTATAAGTTATCCTTATTATTGTTGCTGTTATTTGCACCCTTTAGCTTTTCCTTCAAATATGCTAAGAATGAGGATGAGCTAAGGAACAGACCTTTATTCATTTCTTTGCACCACACCCTTTGTGGTTTATTCCAAGCTCTATCAAATCTAGCCCTCATCCTGGTAAGGACAGAATGCTCATTCTTTGAAAATTTTGTGGTGGTGGTGGGGCATGGCACTGGCAACCTGTTCTGAGGTCATCTGGACATGGCAGTTTCTAAGTTATTTGCTGACTTAAACAATGATACAATCTATAAACATTTTAAAAAATTTATTGTGTTTTTGGTGAAAGTTTACACAGCAGCTTAAGTTCCCCTTTTTACAATTTTTAGACAAATAATTCCCTGCCATTGGTTACAATTTTTACAACGTGTCGGCATTCTCATTATTTCCATTCTGTTTGTTCTGTTTCCATTGATCTAGCTTCCCTTCCACTCCTTGCCTTCTCATCTTTGCTTTTGGGTAAACGTTGACCGTTTGGTCTCATATAGTTAATTGCTTAATGGAGCACATTGCTCATAGGTGATATTATTTTATAAGCCCATCTATTATTTGACTGAAAGGTGACGTAAAGACTATATACATTTTCGTGTAAGAGTATGAGCATGCGTGCGGGATACATTCCTACAAGTGGAATTGGTGTCAGTGGCATCACTAGGGTTGGTGTTACCCAGTGCAATAACTCATGGTGTCACCCCCCCGTGCCAATTAAAAACACAAGAAAATTTGACAAAATCAGTGACTATAAAAACACCAGCAGCAACAAAAAACAACAGCGCATGCTTCTAGTGCGCGTAGCGTCATTGTAATTGAGTAATAATGACAGCTCTGCAGTGCGTTAAAAGGTTCAAAAAGTAAATTAGCATAGAGTTCTAGCCTTGTAGGTATATTGATACATGTAAGCTGGGCTTATGAAAAAAATTTTTGTTGTTATAATTAACTACAGGGATATTTGTATTAAAAAGAATAAATTTCTGCTGAAACACTGCACAAAAATTTTACAGACAGTCATTTTGGTGTCACTCCCTCTGACGGGGTCACTTGGTGCAGTCCGCACTCCCTGAACCCTGTTGTAACACCACTGATTGGTGGTTTTGTGCATTTAACATACTGATAAACATTTTCCAATTTACTTTCCCACTGACATGACATGAGAATGCCTGTTTCCCATACCTCTATGATACCAGCTAGTATCTCACTCTGTAATCTTTGAAAACCCACTTTCACTTTAAATCTTCTGGAAGCGTGGACAAAAATGAAGTATATGTACATTTATATGGTGTCTTAGTTATTTCCCACCATGTGTCCGTCAGTTTGTGATACCGTGGTGGCTTGTGTGTTGCTGTGATGTTGGAAGCTGTGCCACTGGTAATTCAAACACCAGCAGGATCACCTATGGTGGGCAAGTTTCAGCAAAGCTTCCAGACTAAGATAGACTAGGAAGAAAGGCCTGGTGATCTACTTCTGAAAATGAGCCATTGAAAACCCTATGGCTCACAGCAGAACATCATTTGCTTTGGACGTGTCATCAGGAGGAATCAATCACTAGAGGAGGACATCATGTTTGGTAAAGTAGAGGGCCATAGAGGGTGAGGGAGACCCTTGGTGAGATAGATTGAGACAATGCTGGTGATCATGAGGATGACACAGGACTGGGTAACATTTCCTTCTGTTGTACATGGAGTTGCCTTGAGTCAGAGTCAACTCAAGGGCAGCTAGATATCTATTTCTATCTTAGGTGTTTCAAATTGTTTTCATGTTTATTTCATTTGATTCCCAAAAAATCTTAGGAAGCATGACTTATCCCCCTTTTATAGAAGAGGGGAGGAGTTACGTGATTTTCTCTGAAAAATTTAGACCAAACTAGAATGCACATTTCTTATCCTTCCCCCTGAACACTTGCTACTCAAGGTGTGGTCCACCCCAGCGACCTTAGCCCTGCCCGGTGCAGGGCCTACTGAGTCAGAACTGCATTTTAGCAGGCACTGGGGAGGGGCTTGGGTCACAGTAGGGGCCGCTGCCCTGTGCCACTCTCCCCCTGACCGCACTGGACCTGAGCCCTGATTCTGAGGGGAGCAGGGTCGACTTACTATCCCTGGGGAGGGGGTGACAGATGGTGGGAAAGGGGTCCAGGGAGGCCGAGCCAGAGGCCTGTGGGAGCAGCTGCACCTCCGAGGGTCAGACGGCAAGTCTGGTAGGAAACTGACCCAGGGCGGGCTCCGCGGACGCTGCTGGAGCAAACGGGCACGCCCGCCAATCTGGGAAGCTGCATCTTGGCACAGTCGGCCCTGCCCTTTCTTTCTGACTTTGATCAGCAACTCTGTCCTGCCCACTGGACACTCTATGTAGGATGTTGTCACTGTGGGAGGACAGGCGGACACACAGATCTAGGTCCACGATGGCTCAGGTAGGGCCCCTGTCAGAGAGGATACTACTCACAGTCCTGCCATGTCCCATGTCAAGCTCCGCCCCAGGCCGCTCCGGGAGATGTCTTGGAGGTGCGGCTGGGCCACCGGCTCTGCCCTGGTTGCGCGACCCTGAACGCTGAAATGCGTTCTTTTACAAGAGGCTCTGACCCCAGCCCAGGTCAGAATCCAGGCTAGGGTGATACGCGCCTCCCTGCCGCAACCTCATGTCTAAACCTTCTGCCTGCGCTGGCCAATAGGCAGCCTGGGAAGGAGCCCTGGTGGCGCAATGGGTTAAGCACTCGGCTGCTAACCCAAAGGTTGGCGGTGCCAACCCACCAGTGGCTCCTTGGAAGAAAAGACCTGGTGATCTGCTCCCAAAAAGATTACAGCCTAGGAAACCCTATGGGACACTTCTACTCTGTTATATAGGGTCCCTATGACTTGTAATCAACTCAATGGCACGCAACAAGTCAAGTGCTTAACTGTTTAGATAGATCTAAACAGCTCCCAGCATAGTGTATGAGACATATGACTTGCTCCATAAATGGTGTTATTTTTGCTTCTGCAGCACTGAGCCAGCAAATGATAGGTGCTCAGTAAACGTTTCCGAAGCAGTGAAAGCATGAGTGTCTGTGGGGTGGGGAAGTCTTCTCCCCCTCCTGCGTGTCCACTGGGGGACTGATGGGCATTACCGTGGTTCATTCTCTCTCTCGGCTCTCTCCTCACAGGCTGCAGCCTCTGCATTTGTATTCTGTGTGCTTGCTGGGTGGACTGTTGATCCCCCTTGTCCTCTGGGGCCCCGTCTGGGAAGTGCCCACGCTCCACCTGGATAACTGCGGGCAAGCCCGGTGGACGAACCTCTGCTGCTGAATAACCTCGTCTCCGTCCAGAACTCAGTGAATCTCCAGTGGCTGGCTGCGAGGGCAGGAGGTGCAAGAGCTGTGTCTCACTTCTCATGGGTTAGCCACCTTCCCAAGGGCCAGGCTGAGTTCTGATTCCTTTCTCTGGTATATTCTCTGGAATAATTTTTTTAAAATTTTATTTTGTTGTTGTTGTTGAGAATATACACAGCAAAACATACACCAATTCAACCATTTCTACATGTACAATTCAGTGATATTGATTACATTCTTCAAATTGTGCAACCATTCTCGCCCTCCTTTTCTGAGTTGTTCCCCATTAACATAAACTCACTGCCCCCTAAGGTTCCTATCTAAACTTTTTAATTGCTGTTGTTACTTTGATCCCATATAGATAGCTCTTAAAAGAGCATAATGCTCAAGGCATACTTTTTTACTAGCTAAGCTAAACTATTGCTTGGTTTTAAGGAGACTTCAGGAATATTTTTGGTTTAAGTTTTAAAGATTATCTCAGGGTAATATTTTCAGGGGTTCATCCAGCTCCCTTGGCTCCAGAAAGAATGGAGTCCCTGAGAATTTGAAATTCTGTTCTGCATGTTCCCCCTTTTGATCAGGATTCTTCTATAGAATCTTTGATCAAAATGTTCAGTAATGGTAGCTGGGCACCATCCAGTTCTTCTGATCTCGTGACAAAGAAGGCAGTTGTTCATCTGGAGTAATTCTGATGCTGTCAGATGGTGAGTTGTGGGCAAGGAGCCCAGCCTCTTGTGATGGGGTGGATGTTACTATGCCAGTGTGCACTGGGGCAGTTGCTATGAAAAGCAGAGGATGGGGAGCATGGCCAGTGAGGGGCTGCCATCTTGGTGCATGTCCCAGAGCAACTGACCCCTGCTCCATCACAGTTTCTGTTCCTGTCCTCACCTCCCCATGGGGAAAGGACACTTTCTTCCCCTTGTACAGAGAGCCTATAATGGGATGGAACATTGCACCCCACCCTACCACAGTGGATTATACTTCATTTCAAGCCAGGACTTGACAGAGTTGGCTCAGAGCAATGAACTCTGTATATGCCGTGGCTTCCCCGAAGCCCCAATTTCCTCATAGTGAACTTGGACGGGAAATGAAAGTGAAATAAAACCAGTTACTGTCGAGTCACTTCTGACTCATGGCGACCCCATGTGTATCAAAGTAGAACTGTGCTCTGCAGTGTTTTTATCACTGAGTTTTCAGAAGTAGATCACCAGACCTTTCTTTGAGGTGCCTTTGGGTTGATTCCAACTTTTCAGTTAGCAGCTGAGCACATTAACTATTTGCACCACCCAGAGACTCTGTAAGTGAAAATGCAGTAATTAAATCGTATTATTGCTTCTGCATTGAAAGCCTTATGAAAAGGGGATCAGTGAAGTGTGGCAGGTCCCTAATGATTGCACAAAACCACTTGATCAACTGGACAGCCACTTTCCATTTCTAAATGCCCAGCAGTTTTCACAAGGATATATATCACCGTCTGCCTTCAGGTGGTGCCAGCCTCACGGTCTGGGCTGTTTCCCAGAAACAGACTGGCAAGGCGCAGTCTGGGCTGTTTGTGGGCACCAGTGGTGACAACAGCAGCCACCTATTTGAGTTAAAGTCCACCTTAAAAAACAAAACAAAACAAAACCAGTGGCCACTGAGTCAGCTCTGACTCATGATGACCCTGACTCATGGTGCCCTCACGTGTGTCTGAGTAGAGCTGTGCTCATAGGGTTTGCAGTGGCTGATTTTTCAGAAGTAGGTTGCCAGACCTTTCTTCTGAAGCAACTCTGGGTGGACTCGAACTGCCAAACTTTTGGTTAACAGCCAGGCGCTTAACCATTTGCACCACCCAGGGACTGTGAAGCCCACCTTAGGACCGGGAAAGCAGAAGCTTCTGGGCTGTCGAGCAGTGAGCACTCACATCACTCTCCCCACCATGAGACTTTCTTCTCAACTGTGAACAAAGCTGTGCCCACTGTTGATGTGCCTGGTCTCCCTTGGACAAAGGGGGTGGGGGAGACTCTGGGTGCCTTTCATCTCTGACATGATGGAGTGAGTTGCCCCAGCATTTTCCTCACATTGAAGAAAAATTACAGGTAACTGGCTCATTGAGCACAAGGACGGACAGCCCTCGGAATGACGTGGCTTTGTCAGTTGTGTGTGGGAACTTGGGGGGCTCACACAGAAGCTGGTCTGGAGCCAGGCCTTGGTTCTAAGTGCACATTCTCTCCACCTGGAGTTGCAGGAGGGCAGGCAAGCCCGGGAAAAGAGAACAGCATTGACCCCTCTGATTCCCAGATGCACCCAATGATAATAATCCCTTACATTCGTATAATGTGATATTGACTTCCTACAACTATCCTAGGAGATTAGCGGTCATTTTAAAACAATTTATTGTAGTAGGAAAATATACATGACATAAATTTACCATTTTAAGCATTTTAAGTGTACAATTCAATGGCATTAAGTACCTTCACAATGTTATGTAACCATCACCACTAACTAGTTCCAGAACATTTTCATCATCCCAAACAGAAACTCTGTTCCCATTAAACCCTAACTCTCCATCTCCCTCCCCTCCCCTCCCCTATGCCTCTGGTAACCACTACTTTCTGTATCTAGCTGTAGTGTTTTTTTGTTTTTTTTAAACTGCTGTCCTCACCACCGATGTCTGAATCTTCATTTTGTAAAATGTCAGCAATAGTACCTACCACCCAGGCTGGGTGTAAGGAAGGGATAAGATGACGTGTGTGAAATATCTGGTCCAAAGATACTCAAATTTCCTTTCTCTTCCCACTGAAATTCACCCCACCTGTCTACTGAATTCTTCTTCCTGGTCAAGGAAGGTGAGGCAATGGGTGCGGACCTGGTACATGAAGCAAAGAAGTCACCTTCTCTCTTTTCAGTGCAATGGCTGGATGTGGGACCTTGCCAATGACTTCCACTTCCATCCTGTAACACCAGTGATGATCATCATCCATAGAAAGTGAGTCTAATGGGGGCAAGCTTTTCTTCCCATGTGGCCTCTTTCAGAAACTCTTAAAAAGGCTTCCAGTTCTGTGCAGAGCTGCTTTGAAAAATTAGGAAATTAACTTTACAGAAAAGTCAACTCTGAATTCTCCACTGTTTACCTTCTTCCACATGCTCTTTCCATCTTGGTCGTACACAAGTAAATATGCATTTTTGTAGAGTTATCATCTATGTGTTTATATTATCTAGTGCTCACCTTTTTCCGTTTAACGGTTCTGATAAACATTTCCACATAGTGACATAACCTGCATACTTGTCGGTTTTAGGATTGATGCACCATTTTTACAATTGGGCATCCAGATTGTTTCCAGTTTTCCATGGTTACAAATGGCCCCATGACGAATGTCTTTGAACACACTGCTTTTCTTTTCGTTATTTCCTTGGGGGCATATTTCCAAGTGGAATGAGTAGGTCAAAGGGTAGGAACAATTTTGTGGTGCTTGTTACGCATTGCGTGATTGTGCTTCTGAGAGAGTGAAGTAATTTACAGTGCCCCCAGTTACACAGCAGTGTGCCTGCTTTCCCACAGTGGGTGTTTGTCCCTTTAATTTTTGTCAGTTTTAGCAAAGCTTTAAGGCTTCAATAATTCATGGAGGGACGTATAGTCTGTGGATTACCCATGCCGTATTTACAAGATTTAGTCTTTTTTTTAAAATCCATGTTCAATTTAAGAAACCTTGGACAATATAGGGTGGGGAGAGGGGAAAACAATCACCCTAGTCCTGTCCCATCTCTCAAGGAGAGGTGAAATCACTGTTAATATTTTGGTTCTTGCTCTTCAGATCTCTTTTCTGCACATTTTAAACATTCTGTATACACCCTTTAGTATCTTTCTTCTAATAGTTTTATGACATAAATATTTCTGTATATTATTTTTTTAATAAACATGATGTCCGCATAATGTCCATCCATGAAGGATCTATAATTTACTTTCACTTTCCTCTATTGTAAAATACTTGGATTATTTCCCATTTTATGCTTTTATAAAATAATGGTCTGATATTTTCATGGTAACCATCCATCAATTCCGATTTTTTTTTAGAATACGTATTCTCAAGAGGAACTACTGGGTCAAAGCGTATAGATGTCTCTTGGGCTTTTGAATCATAATGACAAATTGCTTTCCTTTACGGCTGTGCCAATATTCAGTCCTTCTAGCCTTCTAATTACACCATTGCAATATAGAATATTAATAACAAAATACAACAAAAAACAAACTTTGTTATTTTGATATAAAAAAAAAAAACCACACACACACACAAAAACAAACCAGAACTATGGTTTTAATTGTAAGTCTTTGATGACTAGGGGTAGAGCCGTGTTGCCGGTATGTGTTCGCCAGCTCTGGCTCTGCTTTTGTGGTTACCTGTTCATGGCCTTTGTTCCAGTCTCAGGCTTACCTGAGATGTTGTCCACTGTGGCCGCAGCCATGCAAGTCGTCCAGCATCCTAGGCAAGTGAAATGCCTCCTAGTTTTAATTTACTCTAATGATTGAACACTTAAAAAAAAAAAAAGAGGCATATCTGCCTTTTTACATCCATATCTTAAACACACAAAGCTTTCTAAATTCAAATGTAAAAGATTTTTTAACTGACCATTAAAAACATTTTTCCATGGTTTTTCTCATCAAGCATACTGTTGTTGTTGTTAGATGCCTTGAGTTGGCCCCAACTCATGGCGACCCCCTGATTACACAACTAAGGGCCGCCCGGTTCTGCGTTATCTCCATGATCAGTTGCAGATCTAACCACTGTGATCTGTGTGGGTTTCCTTGGCTGAGTTTTGGAAGTAGGTGGGCCAGGCCTTTCTTCCTTAGTCTGTTCAGCATCATAGCAACACACAAGCCTCCACTGACAGATGGCTGAGCATGAGATGCATTAGCCAGGAATTGAACCTGGGTCTCCCACATGGAAGGCAAGACTTTTACCACTGAACCACCACTGCCCCTCCCTGCCACCATTAAGCATAAAAACCAATTGCCATTGAGTCAATTTTGACTCATGGTGACACCATGTGTGTCAGAATAGAACTGTGCTCCGCAGGGTTTTCAATGGCTGATTTTTCAGAAGCAGATTGCCAGGCCTTTCTTGTGAGGTGCTTCTGGGTAGACTTAAACCTCCAACCTTTCTGTTAGTAGCTGAGTATGTTAACTGTTTGTACCACCCAGGGACTCCTCCATTAAGCATAGAGGTGGTCTACTGGTATGGCAAAGTTTGAGTCTGAAGACGTGGCTTCTGACCATAACCGGTAAATTACTAGCTACAGGAGGGACCCAGGGTAAGATGCTGCGCTCCCCTCATCATTTTTCATATCTATAAAATGGAATTGATAATACTGCACATCAGCGTTGGAGGAGAAAATGAGATCATATATATGTGTCTTAGTTATCCAGTGCTGTTATACCAGAAATACCACAAATGGATGGCTTTAACAAACAGAATTTTATTTTCTCACAGTTTAGGAAGCTGAAAGTCCAAATTCAGAGTGCCGGCTCTAGGGGAAGGCTTTCTCTCTCTGTCAGCTCTGGAGGAAAGTTCTTGCGTCTTCTGAGATTCTGCTCCTGGGCGACCCTCATGTGGCTTGCATCTTTCTTCCCCCATCTCTACTCTGTTCACTTGTTTAATTTCTTTTATATCTCAAAAGAGATTTACTCAGGATACACCCTACACGAATCCTGCCTCATTCACATAACAAAGACAACGCATTCCTAAATGGGATTATAACTGTAAGCATGGAAGTTAAGATTTACCACACACATTCTGGGGGACACAATTCAATCCCTAATAGTACGGGGGCTGGCCGAGTGTTTGTTCGTCAGTGCAGCCCACCTGACAACTCAGTTACTGTCTCCTTGAGATCAGATGCGATTGCCATGGTCCCCAGCCCCTCCGCCCCCAAGCAGTGGAAGCCCCTTGCCCCTCCCAGGCTCTGCAGGGACTGGGGGGAAGGGTGTCTAGATACCCGATGTGAGTTCTGATAGGTAAACTCAGGAAACTAGTGCAGGGGTCGGACATCACACCATCTTCTCTGGACTGTCCTGTCCCACAATGGGCCCACAAAGGGTCCCCTCATACCGTACCCAGGCCCTGTGCTTGATTTCCCTTCTGAACATCCTTCTCACCAGGTGTTGGTGCATAGTAGATCTCAGCTAGGGTTTCCTGGACTGGGGGTATTTGCACCCCTTGTTTGCTCAGCTCTTCTCACACACTTCCTGCTTCACCACGTCTGAATTCCGTCTCCTCTGAGACGGGTGAGTGGAGACCCTGAACAAGTGCCCAGTACTAGGGGTCGCCTCTACGTACAAGCCAACTGGGGCGGGGCGGGGGGGCGAGGCCCAAGTGATACCCCTGCCCATTCCCCCAAAACAAAGCTTCCTAATTTAATGTTCTATTTTTGTGGGGGGTTGGGGGAGGTGCAATTTTAGATACCATAGTAGAACTTAACCATGTTGTTGATAGGTGCCATCAGTTGGTTCCGACTCACAGCGACCCCACGTACAACAAAATGAAACACGACTGGGTCCTGCGCCAGGCTCACAATCGTTGCTGTGCTTGAGCCCATCCTGCAGTTAGTGTGTCAGTCCATCTCCTTGAGGGTCTTCCTCTCTTTCGCTGACCTTCTGCTTTATCAGGCATGATGGCCTTCTCCAGGGCTGGTCCCTCCTGATAACACGTACATGACACGAAGTACGTGACACGAAGTCTTGCCATTTTTGCTTCTAGGGAGCCTTCTGGCTGTAGTTCTTCCAAGACAGATTTGTTCATTCTTCTGGCAGTCCACGGTATATTTGATATTCCTCGTCAACGCCATTATTCGAAAGCATCAATTCTTCTTTGGTCTTCCTTATTCATTGTCCAACTTTCGCATGCATATGAGGTGCCTGAAAATACCATGGCTTGGGTCAGGTGCACCTTAGTCCTGAAAGTGACATCTAAAAAAAAAAAAAAACCCGTTGCTGTCTAGTTGATTCCAACTCATAGCAACCCTGTAGGAAGAGTAGAACTGCCCCATAGAGTTTCCAAGGTGCACCAGGTGGATTCGAACTGCCGACGCTTTGATGAGCAACCATAGCACTTAACCACTACGCCACCAGGGATAAAATCTGATCATCCCAGTTCTATTTATTTTGGGAATCAAGATTTAAAAAAAAAGACTTTGCACACCCTTTTGTGAACACTTCCGTAGAAAGACCTCCCACCTTTATGTCTATGTCATATGTACCCACGTCTCCCCTCCCATCCCTCAACCTAGGATGAGACCAGTGAGAGTGGCTGGAATCCGTGTGACCCCCGCCACCACCCCCGCTCACCTCAGCAGGGAATCAGGAGAGGAGGATGAGAGTAAATGCAGGTGGCTTTGGGAGAGTGGGCTGGACATTGAGCACCCCTGGGTCACTGATCCTCCTGCTGCCTTGCAAGGGGCTCTCTGAGAAAGAGCTGAGAGCTGCTCAAGCCCCGGGCTCACTTGGGGTTAGCTCTTCCTCCCTCCCTACAGTGCAATAAAACACTAAGTGCTCTAAGGCAGAAGAGCAGCTGGGCCACAGAGCTTGGAAGAGGCCTCAGCTCTGGGATGGGTGACTAGGGGGAGCTTGGAAACAGGGGCAAGTGCCAGCAGGTGTAGAGGGACAGCTGGGTGGCCCCCGCAGGCCCTGCGGTCCTGGCAGAGCAGAAAGGGCAAGCCCCTGCAGGCTTCTCAGAGGAGGGATGTGGAGTGCAGTAATCTGACTGCTGGTTCAGGTGTCAGCGAAGAAAGGGCAAGAGGAGTCTGTGGGGAGCCTGGCTGGGACACTTGGCTGAGAGAGGCCTTCGAGGCACCCAGAGTCTTCTCAGACCAGAGGCAGACACTCTTTGCTGCCCCTTTCTTCTCTTGGGCTATGGCCCTTGAATAGGTTTTTTTTTTTTTTTTTTTTTTTTTTTTTTTTTTTTTTTTTTTTTTTTTTTTGGTAAATATGTATGTAACAAAACATTTGCCATTTTAACATTTTTTACATGTACAATTCAGTGACAGAGAGACACTTTTAAAAAAAATATTTTATTTTTGTTGTTGTTGAGAATATACACAAGAAAATGTACACCAACAGTTTCTACACATGTAATTCAGTGACACTGATTACATTCTTGAAGTTGTGCAACCATTCTCAGCCTTCTTTTCCGAGTTGTTCCTCCCCCATTAACATAAACTCACTGACCCCCCCCCCAGGGTTCCTACCTAATCTTTTGAGTTGCTGTTGTCAACGTGATCCCATATAGACAGATCTTAAAAGAGCACAATGCTCAAGGCAGACATTTTTTACTAGTTAAGCTAAGCTATTGTTTGGTTTTAAGACTTCTGGGGGTATTTTTAGTTTAAGGCTTAAAGATTATCTTAGGGCAGTAGTTTCGGGGTTCATCCAGCCTCCATGGCTCCAGAAAATCTGGATTCCAAGACAAAATCTCTTGAGACACTGAAGGTAGTGGTCAGTGCTCGAAGCTCTGGGCCTTTCTTGATCCCATTGTCCTGGGAGCAGCTACCCCACCGAAGAGCCAGGAGATACAACTGACAGCCTGAGTTGGCCAAGGGAGTGCCTTTGCCATCAGGCCACTGCGCTATGGCAAAGGTCCTGGTGAGCAATTCTGGGGCTCAGGGGGGCCCCAGGAGGAACAGGAGGGGAGGGGAGGGTGTCCTACTTTACATCCACATCTCCATGTACTTCTGTCTCTGTACCTCCAGATCAGGATGCTTTATTAGGTTGGTTGTAGCAGAGACTCGGCAAGTAGAGACTTGTGTGACTCCTGAAAGCAGGTGTCAGGGATGGGGCTCAAGTCCCCCGGGGATTGCACAAATATTTACTTGGCGGATTTACATGGCACACACCACCCACCTGGGACAAAGAGTTCTTGGTGCCTCCCACTCTAGACCTGGCTGGGAACCTGCTGGAACGCTCCTGTGACTGAGGAGCCCCTTACCCCAACGTCAGCATCTTCCCTAGAGGCTGTCTTGGAAAGGAGATTTCGGTCCCTTGGCTGAAAGCCAGCACTATCCAGGCTGTGCCTATTCAATGACACTTAGCTTTGAAATGGAGGGAGGTGGTAAAAAGCAGGACTTTTTTCCTTCAAGAGTCCCTGGGTGGTGCAAACGGGTAATGTGCTCGGCTGCTAACCCAAAAGTTGGAGGTTTAAGTCCACCCAGAGGCACCTAGGAAGAAAGGCCTGGCGATCTACTTCTGAAAAATCAGCCATTGAAAATTCTGTGGAGCCCAATTCTACTCTCACACACGTGGGGTTGCCATGAGTTGGAATGACATGCAACTGGTAGGTATTCCTTGATGCACCACCTTCCCTGTTGCACTACTCTGTCCCATACTCCTGCTCCTACACGAACTACCTGCACCAAAACATTTGTCTCAGGCTCTGCTTCCAGGCAACCTCAGACTAAGACTGATAAAGCAGGCTTTCCACCACTGGGGGAATGGGAAAGGGGAGGGAAGACCTGGATCCAGTCCTCCCTTATCCTCCTTCCTTTTGCCTGGAGTGGGTACTCCTGTCCACCTTGTGTCCCTCCCCCCGCCTCTGACAATTCACTTCTCTCCTAAATCAAACACCACTTATGTCCAAACAGTGCTTTGTAGGTGACAGAGGACATTGGCAAGTGTGATCTCCTTTTGAGCTGCACAATCGGCTTCAGCGTGAGGCAGGCAAGGACGTCATTCCTATCCTTTCTGACAGATAAGGAAACTCAAGTTAAAGGCCCAGCTCAGGGTTGCATGTGTAAATGATTGAGACTAAACGCTAACGCAAGGAGCCCTGGTGGTGCAGTGGTTAAGCACTCAGCTCCTAACCAAAAGGTTGGCAGCTCAAACTCACCAGGGGCTCCGAGGGAGAAAAGATCTGGCAATCTGCTCCCATAAAGATTACAGCCCAGGAAACTCTATGGGGCAGCTCTACTCTGTCCTATAGGGTCATTATAAGTCGGTATCGACTGCATGGCACACAACAGCAAATGTTAACTCAGTACTTCATCCCAAGCCCAACCCTCTCCCCACTCCACAACAGCTGCCCTACACACACTAAAAACAAAACAAAACAAAACAACACCCCAGTTGTCATGGAGTTGATCCAACTCACGACTCCATGTGTGTCAGAGTAGAACTGTGCTCCAGAGTTTTCAACAGCTGATTTTTCAGAAGTAGATCACCAAGACTTTCTTCCAAGGCATCTCTGTGTGGACTCAAATGGCCAACCTTTCAGTTAGCGGCTGAGCGTGTTAATTGTTTGCACCACCCAGGGGCTCCCCACACACATCAGCTTCTCTTAAAAGGAGGACTGACAGGAAGTTCCTCTGAGCGTCACTGTTTCAAGCTTTTCAAGCTTTTCGTGTACACAAATTTTGTGGTGAAGGGAGCTGAAGAGCCCCCTCCTTGTCAATGTCTTCTTTGCAGAAGTAAAATTGTCCTCCTCCTCCTCGGGGTCACGCTATTCTTGGCGTCTTTCACTGCCACTGCTCTGCTCACACTGGCTTATAAACTTCCGGTCGCAGCTCCATCAGAAGCAAGGTAACCACGGTCCCCTAGCCCGGCTTGCTGTCCTTGCCTGCCCTCAGATCCGCTAGGACCACAGGGAGGGCTGCTGAGTGCAGCAAGGCCGTTTGCTCGGTGCGTACTGGCTGCAGGAAAACCCTGGTGGGGAATTTTTCAGCCTGGTTGGGAAAGTTTATTGCATTTTTGTTTCCAAACGTCTGAACCTTCTTTCAACTTGCACTGGTGTCCTCTCTGAGTGTACAAGGAACTCACGTTGCCCGTGGAAAGGCTTCTCAGAGGAAAGGAGCGCCCCCACGTGGCTGTAGTAGGTTTCTCCTCCAGTGGAGAAACTGCTGGGACGCTCTATTATTAGATGGAGAGACTGAAACTGAAGTCAGGGTTACTTCTTCAAGGTTGCACAGGTAGGAAGTGGCATAGATGTGATTTGAATTTAGGACTTTACCCACAATGCTACTTTGCCTCCCTAGTGAGATAGGTTTAACATTTCTTCCTTATAACCACCTTGTGTATTCACAGGCAAAACTGGTATGATTCTCTGCTAATCTATTCTCAATACAGCAGTCAGAGTGATACAAGTGAAACTCAGATCATGTCAGGCATCTGCTCAGTGTCCTCCAGTGGCTGCCCGTTGCTCTCAAAATGCAATTCCCTGTCTGACTTCATCTATCACTCTCCTACTTGCTTGCTCTGGTTCAGCCACACTGGTCTCCTTACCTCCACACACTAAACATGCTCCCCACCTCAGGGCCTTTGCACTGCTGTTCCCTAACCTGGAATGCTTTTCCTTCAGAATCTATGATCTTGGAAGGGCTTGCTCCTCCAAGTCCTCCAGGTATCTGTTTAAATGTCACCTTCTCAAAGCAACCTCCTTTGACCTCCCCGTAAAATATAGTCCACCTCCCTTCAGGTTCTCTATTGTCCTCACTCTGCTTTATTTTCCCTCTTAGTTCTAGGCCACTGGGCACACTATACATTTTTTTGTTTAGCAGTTAATGTTTGTCTTCTTCAACTAGAAGGTCAGTTCCATGAGCGTAAGCACTTCGTCCATTTTATTCTCTGCTGTATTCCAAGGGCTCAGAACATGGCCTCGCACATATGAGCTCAGTATGATCAGTATTTGTGAGGAGGTGGAATGAACGAATGACTCCATTCCAAGCCCCCTGACCAAGAGAGCATTGTGCCCTACGCATCTTGCTATCTGCCTTTGGGACATATCCGGATGACCTAGGATGAAGCTCACTCTTGTCTGTCTAGCCCAGTGGTTCCCACATCAGAGCCACGTGAAAGCTTTTGAAACCCACCGATACTTCCAATCCATGCATCCTTCCACCCCACCTATGCCTCCAACCCACCGACTGAATCAGGTTCTCTGGGGATGTGGCCCAGGCTACTGAATTTTGCCAAAGCCCCCAGGGTGTTCTAATCTGCAGCCAGGGCCAAGGAACCACCATCTAGGTCTCAAGAACTCTTCCCTCCTCTGATCACCACAGGGGCAACTAGGAAACTGAGAGCTAAGAGTACTTCCAGCTTCAGTGAGGAACAGTATTGATTTAATTGAGCAGTGGTTCTCAATTTAGGCTGCCATTTGGAATCCCCAGGGAGCTTTACAAGTCCTAATTTCTGGGTGCTACTCTGGGAAATTATGACTTAATTGGCCTAGGTGTAACCTGGGCATCTCCTGCAAAGGATACTCTTTAGGCAGATGCCCTCAAACTGGAATGGGCATCAGGATAACCTGGAGGGCATGTTAAAAAAGATCAATGGAGTGGCCACCCAAGGTACAACAATTGGTCTCTATTCACCTGAAGCAGCAGAGGAAGGAGGGTCAGGAATCAGAGGAGGAACTGAGATGTGTGTCTAATTGCTTCCATGAATAACTGCCTCCTTTGCCACCACACTAGAACAGGATGGTGCCTGGCTACCATCACTGAGCATTTTTATCAAAGATTCTATAGAAGAACCCTGATTAGAAAGGGGGGAAAATCGACATTACTGGCATGGATTAAAAAACGGAAAATAACGAATGTTGGAGAGGCTGTGGGGAGATTGGAACTCTTGTGCACTGCTGGTGGGAATGCAAAATGGTACAACCATTTTGGAAAATGATATGGCGCTTCCTTAGAAAGCTAGAAATAGAAATTCCATATGATACAGCAATTCCACTCCTAGGAATATATTCTAGAGAAATAACAGATGTCACACGGATAGACATATGCACACTCATGTTCATTGCAGCATTGTTCATGATAGCAAAAAGATGGAAACAATGTAGATGTCCATCAACAGATGAATGGATAAACAAACTATGGTACATATACACACAATGGAGTACTATGCAATGATAAAGAACAATGATGAATCTGTGAAGTATCTCACAACATGGATGAATCTGGAGGGCATTATGCTGAGTGAAATAAGTCAATCACAAAAGGACAAATATTGTATGAGACCTCTATTGTAAAAACCCATGAAAAAGTTTACGCACAAGAAGAAACAATTTGATGCTTACGAGGGAGGGGAGGGGTACAGATGGAAAAACACTAAATAGACAATGGATAAGTGGTAACTTTGGTGAAGGGTAAGACAGTACGCAGTACTGGGGAAGCAAGCACAACTTGTACAAGGAAATGTCATGGAAGCTCCATAGACACATCCAAACTCCCTGAGGGACCAATTACTGGGCTGAGGGCTGTGGGGACCATGGTCTCTGGGAACATCTAACTCAATTGGCATAACATAGTTTATAAAGAAAATGTTCCACGTTCTACTTTGGTGAGTAGCGTCTGGGGTCTTAAAAGCTTGTGAGCGGCCATCTAAGATACTCTACTGGTCTCACCCCATCTGGAGCAAGGGAGAATGCAGAAAACCAAAGACACAAAGAAAAGATTAGTCCAAATGACTGATGGACCACAAGTACTACAGCCTTCATCAGACTGAGTCCAGCATGACTAGATGGTGCCCGGCTATCACCACCGACTGCTTTAACAGGGATCACAATAGAGGGTCCTGGACAGAGCTGGAGAAAAACGTAGAACAAAATTCTAACTCACAAAACAAAACAATAGACTTACTGGTCTGACAGAGACTGGAGAAACCCCGAGAGTATGGCCCCCAGGCACCCTTTTAGCTCAGTAGTGAAGTCACCCCCGAGGTTCACCCCTCAGCCAAAGATTAGACAGGCCTATAAAACAAAATGAGACTAACGGGGCACACCAGCCCAGGGGCAAGGACTAGAAGGCAGGAGGGGACAGGAAAGCTGGTAATAGGGAACCCAAGGTCGAGAAGGGGAGAGTGTTGACATGTTGTGGGGTTGGTAACCAATGTCACAAAACAATATATGTACTAATTGTTTAATGACAAACTAATTTTTTCTGTAAACCTTCATCTAAAGTACAATTAAAAAAAAAAAGAGAGGGGAATGTGGAACAGAATTTCAAATTCTCATGGAATCTAGAATTTCTGGAGTCATTGAGACTGGATGACCACCCCCACTGAAACTATTACCCTTAGGAAATCTTTAAACCTTAAACCAAAACTGTCCCCTGAAGTCATCTTTAAACCAAACAATAGTTTAGCTTTATTAGTAAAGAAATCTGCCTTGAGCATTGTGCTTTTTTAAAGAATTATCTATATGTGATCAAATTGACAAGGAGTCCTGGCTGCGCAGTGTTTAAAGCATGCATCTGCCAACTGAAAGGTTGACAGTTCAAACCCATCAGCCACTCCATAGGAGAAAGATGTGGTAGTCTGCTTCTGTAAAGACTTACACCCTTGGAAATCCTATGGAGCAGTTCTACTCTGTCCTATAGGGTCACTATAGGCTTGCTATGAGTTGGAATCGACTCAACAGCAATGGGTTTGTTTTGGGGTTTGGATCAAATTCATGACAGCAACTTGAAAGGTTGGATGAGAAGCTTAGGGGTCAGTGAGTTTGTGTTAATGATGGTGAAATAATTTGAAAAAGGATATTGAGAAAGGTGGCAAAAATTGAAGAATGTACCAATGTCACTGAATTGTACATGTAGAAATAGTTGAATTGGTGTATGTTTTGTTGTGTATATTTTCACATACACACACACAAAAATCACTGGGCCCTACCTCCAGAGTGTTCAATTTAGTAGGTGCCATGGACTGAATTGTGTCCCCCAAAAGTATGTGTCAACTTGGTTAGGCCATGATTCCCAGTACTGTGTGGTTGTCCTCCATTTTGTGATAGATGAAGTTTTCCTATGTGTTGTAAATCCTAATCTCTGCCTGTGGTTAATGAGGCAAGATTAAATCATGTTAAAGAGGATTAGGGTGAGATATAACACCCAGGACAAATCCCTGATCCAATGTAAAAGGAGTTTCCCTGGGGTGTGGCCTGCACCGTCTTTTATCTTACTAGAGATAAAACAAAAGGGAAGGGGGGGAGATCTCATTTTACCAAGAAGGCGGTGCCAGGAGCAGAGCACATCCTTTGGACCTGGGGTTCCTGCACAGAGAAGCTCCTAGTCCAGGGGAATATTGATGACAAGGACCTTCCTCCAGAGCCGACAGAGAAAGCTTTCCCCTGGAGCTGATGCCCTGAATTTGGACTTCTAGCCTACTAGACTGGGAGAGAATAAACTTCTGTTTGTTGAAGCCATCCACTGGTGCTATTTCTGTTATAGCAGCACTAGATGATGAAGACAGTAGGTCTGGGCTGGGGCCCGTGCATCTGCCTTTCTAACAAGTCTGCAGGTGATGCTGATGCTACTGATCAGGGCCACACCTTGAAAACCACCACTATAAAGAACACTCTTCAGTATTGTGATGGTTAAAAGTTGTGTCAACTTGGCTGGGCCATGATCCTCAGTGGATTGGCAGTTATGATGTAGTTTGGCAGCTTTTTAATGATGAAATTACCTCCATAATGAGATGCGATGTAATGTGATCACTGCCATGATGAGAGCTAATGTGAGCAGCCAATCAGTTGAAAGGGAGTTTCCTTAGGGGTGTGGCCTGCATCCAATATAGATGGATTTTCTGGCAAGGTTCACTGACTTTTGCTCAGTCTGGATCCTGCAGCTGGATCCCGTTCATCTGACCTCCAATTCTTGGGACTTGAGCTAGCAGCTTATTTGCCATCTTACCTGCCAATTTTGGGATTCATCAGCCTCCACAGCCTGTGAGCCAGATGCCTGCTATCTGACCTTCCAATCTTGGGTTCATCAGCCCCTGTGGCTATGTGAGCCAGGAGAAGCCTCCAGCCTGACCCGCGAACTTGGGACTTTCTAGCCTCTACAACCGTGTTAGTCATTTTCTTTATATAAATCTCTCTCTATATATATTTATACGCTGCACTGGTTTTGCTTCTCTAGAGAACCCAGCCTAAGACAAATATCCTCCCAGGGGCTTGGCTGGTCCTCTCAGAATGTCCCTTCTCTCTCAGGACAGTCTCCATTCTTGGGGTTTTGAGAACATGTCTGGGCACTACATTTTAAGAGCTATCCAGACATACTAGCCACCAGAAACAACTATTTAAAATGAGCACAGTCACCCAATTTTTTTAGGATCAGGGTGAGGAACTTGAGGTAACTTGGAATTTTACCAAGTCTGGCATATAGCAGGACCAAGGTCAGTGTGAAGTCTGTGTCTGTGGGTCATGAATGAGGACATAAGCAAACGTGCCTCAGATTTACCTTTGGATTTACTGATTGTTCCAATGGAAGTTTCACGGATTCCTTTTTCAATGTCCAGAGCAAACATAACCTTTTGCCTTTTCCCTTGTGTTTTTTCAGTGAAAATGTGACAGTGTTGTATTTCTTGGAGTACTGCACCAAGCCCTACTGCCGATTTGGGCCATTCCTTGTGCGCCTTCTTTTGAGCAGTTTCATGTACCAAAACCAGCAGGCAAACATTCTCAAAACCAAGGTATGGCTTCCTATGCCGCCCTGTAAGGGCCTGGGTCTAGTGGGACAGGTGCGGCGCATCTGGCTGGGCTCTCCCAAAGCTATGGGCAAGAGGCGTCAGACTGCACTGT
Organism: Trichechus manatus latirostris; assembly: GCF_000243295.1. Taxonomy (NCBI): domain Eukaryota; kingdom Metazoa; phylum Chordata; class Mammalia; order Sirenia; family Trichechidae; genus Trichechus; species Trichechus manatus. The sequence continues at coordinate 9,170,172 of NW_004443999.1, forward strand.
GTTATTGATGTCTCTTGGTGCTAAAGAGTAAGAGGGGCTCTTCTTTCCTGCCAGGGCCTGATTCTCTGCCTTCCTCTTTTAGCTTCCCTTACAGAGCTCTAGATCTGGAACCCAGTGGGGGTTCTCTGAGCTGAAACTGTCTCCATCCTCGCGTTACTTCTACCATTTTGTGTCCTCAGTGACTTGTGTGTAGCCCAGAGAGGGGAAGTGGGTGGTAGGTCTTCACATTTCTGGTGGGGGCAGAACCAATCAGGGAGCCTTATTTCCTTAAGAGACAGCCTGGGGAGATTAGGAGTGGTGGGAGTGTGTTAGAGAATTATTTCTCCCTCAATCTTTTTTTTTTTGGCTTTTCATTTTGAAATGATTATAGATTTACAGGAAGTTGCAAAAATAGTACAGAGAGGTCCCATGTACCCTTCACCCAGTTTCCCCCACTGGTAACCTCTTACATAGGATGGTACATGGTCACAGCCAGGAAACTGACATTGGTACAATCCATCAACCTTTGGTCCACCAGTTTTACATACCTTCATGTATCTGCAAGGAGTCCCTGGGTGGTGCAAATGGTCAAGTTCTGGACTACTAACCAAAAGGTTGGTGGTTCAAACTCACCCAGAGGCACCTTGGAAGTAAGACCTGGCAATCTGCTTCTAAAAGGTCACAGCCTTGAAAACCCTATGGAGCAGTTCTACTCTGCACTCATGGAGTCACCATGAGTTGGAATTGACTTGACAGCAACTAACAACAATAACAACATTGCCTGTGTGTGCGTAATTCAGATCAAGGTAAGAACTATTCCTTCCCCACAAAGATCTGCCAGGTGCTGTCCACTCTGTCACATAGGCCCACTGAGTCGGACTCACCTTAATGGCACCTGACAACGACAACAATCCTTTTATAGTCACATACCTCCCATTCTCCCTAACCCCATCCTGTCCCTAACTCCTGATAACCATGACTCTGAGCTTTCTGTTTTAGTCAGTGTGGCCAGTGAGTGAGGATTACAAATAAAGAACTGAAGTGACAGTAGTAACACACAGAAAAGTAAGTTTGTGTCAAAAAAAAAAAAAAAAAAAGTTTGTGCAGAAGGGAGTAAATACCAAAAAAATCCCCAAAAGCCAAACCTGTTGCCATCGAGTCGACTCTGACTCACAGCGACCCTACAGGACAGGGTAGAACTGCCCTATAGAGTTTCCAAGGAGTGCCTGGTGGATTCGAACTGCTGACCGTTTGGTTAGCAGCCGTAGCACTTAACCATTACGCCACCAGGGTTTCCAGGGGTAAATACATAAGGGCTAAAATGAGCAGTGAACTCACTTTTCCTTTTCCCACAGGTTCAGGCTCTGCTGGGGTGGATTTGCACCCTGTCAACTCTCTTTGCAGTGGGTCACTCTGCCTTACATGGTGGACGACACCTCTACCAGGCCCTGCACAGGACTGTGTGGTCAACGGCCGTGGGCTGGGCCACCTACGCATGTCAGGAGGGCTGTGGAGGTATGGTGTGGCCATTGTGCTTAAACATGGTTCCTTTAAAAGTTACAAACGTAAAAACACAGTATGCCCAGAGGGGCTTTGTGTTGCTGGAATGGTTGGTGAATGATGATATCTGCTCAAAAACAGGAATTTGTTTATATCCTTGGGATAAACACCCCATTTATCTGTTTTGGAGCCCTGATGGCTCAGAGGTTAAGAGCTTGGCCGCTAACCAAAAGGTTGGCAGTTCGAATTCACCAGCCTCTCCTTGGAAACCCTATGGGACAGTTCTACTCTGTCCTATAGGGTCGCTATGAGTTGGAATCAACTCGATGGCAACGGGTTTGATATTTTTTTAAATCTGTTATAGATTTTTACATTGGTTTATGTACAAATGCAGGTTCAGGAAAAGTTGAATACTCTGCATGAAGCTAGTTTAGAAGTTGAAAGAGAACTCAGGCAGGGTAATGTAGTGAGAAAAAAATCCTAAGGTGGGGGAGGGAGGGGCAAGAGTCTGTTCACAACCACCTGGGCTTCATGTTCCTCATTTGAAGGTATCAGACGAAATAGCCATTAAGATCCCCTGCAGCCCTTTGAAATTGGGAAACTGTCGAGCCCAGCTTTCAAAGTGCAGAGTCAAGCAGAAAAAGGGCTTCAGTGGAAAGAAAGCAATCTCCAGATAGTTGTTAGTTGCCGTCAAGTTGGCCCCGACTCACGGTGACGTTACGTATAACAGAACAAAACGTTGCCCAGTCCTGTGCCATCTTCATGATCATCGGTATGTGTGAGCTCATTGTTGGTGCTATCGAGTCAATCCATCCTATTGCGGGTCTTCCTTGTTTTCACTGACCCTCTACTTTACCAACCATGATGTCCTTTGTAGCGATTGGTCTTTCCTGATGACACGTCCAACGTAAGTGAGCTTAAGTCTCACCATCCTCGCTTCTAAGGAGCATCATTTTCCTGCTATGGGAAGTTTTTTGTTATGTTCTTTTAAAAATTGTAATGAATACGGACCTTCTTAAGAAAATTTCACAGACTTAGGCACAGAACCCAAAGCGGGTAGTGGAGACACCAGTCTTCCCAGGCCCAGAGAGGGTTTATGACGTCATGAACCAGCGTCTCTGTCCTCCAGGTCTGGTGAACAGGGTGCTCTCTTGGGATGTGTGGACTTTCCTAGCCAGCATTAGTTATGCTTGCTACCTGGTACATCCTGTTCTGATCCTCCTCTACAATGGACTTCAGGAAACACTTACTCACTTCACGGACACCAACTTGGTGAGCGAGCCTTGGCTCTTAGCTCTGTTACAGTCCCGCAATTTGTTCCCTTTTCGAGAAACAAAGCAGATAGAAACACTTTTTTTTTTTTTTTGAATAGTCTTAGTGTACTGTTTTAAGGTGGGGGAGGGAAAGAGGATGGCTTCAGCACAGGAAAATGTCTTATTTTTAATGTTTGGGGCAGTTTGTGTTACAAATCCATTTCATATGGCCAGGATGCTACACTTTAAGATCCAAACACAATAGAAATCTTGGAGTAAACGTGTGTCCACTAGGCTCCGCTTTCTTTCCAGTTCTATTTCTTTTCTGGACACTGTTTACTGACCTTCATCACTGGGCTGGCCCTGATGCTGTTCATTGAGAAGCCATGTCAGGAACTGACGCAGTGCCTCCTGAGATTGATGCCTATAGGTTGTGAGTGGTCTGGTTAAAACCCAAAGAATGGATGGCCCCGTGTTTGTGGTGCTGAAGGAAGGCAGGGGTGGTCTCATTTACATAATGAATGCTTGCATTCCTGCAAGGGGCATAAATATGATTTTGTGAAAGGAAAGTTTAATCTATACAAGTTCTATGTGTTTAATACATAAAAGAGTTCTGTGGTAACTTTTTTGGTAGAACAATAATCACCTGTACCCTCTGTTGCAAAACAATCTGGATTTTTTGTCTTGTTCTGTATTTAATTTGATATATCAATGATCATAGAAAACATTCAAATGTAGTAAATTTAATATAATTTGGGGTCTGAAGCTAGGCTATACATGGAATATAATGCTCACTTTCCTCAGTAAAGTCACGATACGTAGTTTTCCATAATTGTTTCTGTATTATTATGATGCCTGTGTTGCCTTGTAACTTCACCCTGGAACCTCAGGACAATATGACCCACCTGCAGGCAGAATTCATGGGTTTGTCAATGCATGTCTTTCAAACACTCTTTTCTACATTATGGTCCATCAACAAAAACTCCTACCAGAGAAGAAAGAGACCTTAGCCTTTGGCTACTATCCCAGCCCCCTCATTTTTCAGCAAAATAGTCTAGAGTTGGGGAGAGAATTAAAAGGCCAAGTGGAGAATCTGGATACCAGGGCCTCAGTCCTGGGTTCTCTCCTAGGGATATAACTTCACATTAACTGTCCACACTTATGTATGCCTAATATCACTTATAATAATCAAAGTATTTATTAACAGTCACGGTGACCCAAGGTGATTATTAGCACGGAATGCTCCGTACCTGTGCATGGTCTCCGTGTCTTCAGGTTCATGTCAGTGATCAGAGCTGTGGCATGTCCACTCTCCCTCAATGATCTCCCTTCTGAAAGGAAGACCTTGGGGAGTAGGAAGTTCTGAAAACTTCCAATCCTTTGATAGGGCAATATGACAGCTAACCCTGTCCTGTTCCAGCCTGCTGAGAGTAATGAGCTGTGTCTCCCTGATGGCTGGTGTCTTAGTTATCTAGTGCTGCTATAACAGAAATACCACAGTGGGTGGCTTTAACAAACAGAAATTTATTTTCTCACAGTTTAGGAGGTTAGGAGTCCAAATCCAGGGCGCCCTCTCTAGTGGAAGTCTTTCTGTCTCTGTTGGTTCTGGAGGAAGGTACTTGTTGCTTCCGAGCTTCTACTCCTGGGCAATCTTCATGTGGCCTGGCATCTCTCTTCACCATCTCTGCTTGCTGGCTTGTTTGTTTAATCTCTTTTCTATCTCAAAAAGAGACTGATTTAAGACACACCCTACACTAATTCTGTCTAATTAACATAACAAAGAAAACCCAAACCACAGGTATAAACCAAAAATGCCAAACCCACTGGGTGAGGAGTTGATTACGAATCGTAGCAACCCTATAGGACAGGGTAAAACAGCTCCATAGGGTTTCCAAGGCTGTAAATCTTTATGGAAGCAAACTGCCACGTCTTTTTCCCGCGGAGGGGGCTGGTGAGTTGGAACCGCCGACCCTTCAGTTAGCAGCTGAGCGGTTTAACCACTGGGCCACCAGAGGTATGGGGGCTAGGATTTACAACAATTTCCGGAGGACACAATTCAGTCCGTAAAATCTGGTCTCTCTGCTGTCAGAATCTTACCCTGGCATATTCAGTCTCCTCTGTGAGAAAATGCGCCTAGTTGCCTTTTTAGGTAAGGCGGAAGTTCATGGAGTTCCTCGGACGCCCCCTGGGGGCTGATTCACCACCTGAGCCCTCTAACTTAATTAGGCTTCCGAGGAGCTATTAAAGGCGCATGGAATTTACAGGAGAAACACTGCAAAATGGGTGGATGCCAATGGGAAATCACCCACCTTCCAGCACTGCTCTGCAGTTAAATTGCCAATGCCGCTAGTTATGAACCTGGAAACCTGGGGCCCATCAAAAGGGCTTTCCAATTACTAATATAGCCTTCGAAATTTTCTTTATAAGGGGTAAAAACATCCTCTCCACTACTGGAGTTTGATAAAACATAAGGTAGGGATAAAAAACAATAACAAAAACAAAAAACCTTGCCGTCAAGTCGATTCAGACTCATACCCTGTAGAACAGAGTAGAACTGCCCCACAGGGTTTCTAAGGGTCTCCTGGTGGATCCAAACTGCCAACCTTTTGGTTAACAGCTGTATATCTTAACCACTACACCACCAGGGTTTCCAAGGTAGGGATAGAGAAGTCCAATTTTGTCCTGAGTTCTGTTTCAACTCAGTATTTCCTAGAACTTTAATATATAAGATTATGGAGACCATATTTGAATCCTTAAATTATAAAAAAGCATATGACATTATGAGAAAACTGGACATTTGAAACACTGACCAGGTACTTGATAATGTTAAGGACTTATTAATGTTTTAATGTGATAATGGTAATTGTGATTATGTAAAGAGTACTTACCTTTTTAATGAATACTGAAATATGTATGGATGAAATGATATAAAAAATCTAGTATTTGCTTCAAAATATAAAGATCGGTCAAGTGGTCATAATTTTGGGGGCTAGATATTCAGCACATGGGAGTTAATTATACTATTTTCTCTACTTTTGTATATGTTTGAAATTTTTCTAATAATAAAGTCAAAGCAAATTTATAGAGGTAGCAGGTTCAGAGCAGAGTAAGCATCAAGTAACAGGTACCTCTTCTAATTCTTTCCAAATTCTGAAATCCATGTTTCACACCCACATGCCAACCTGTGAGTAAAAATAGGCCATATCAACAATAAAGAATTCCTCCCCACTGATCTAAAGGAACTTCAAACCAAAAACCAGTTGCCATCAACTCTCACTCATGGTGACCCCAGGTATGTCAGAATAGAACTGTGCTCCAGGGGTTTTCTTTCTTTTTTAAGCACTGTATCATTTTATTGTATTATGATCACAAATAAAATATTTAGAAATTATAAACATTTTCATATTTATAAGTTCATTGTGGTGAAAATGTACACAACAAAACATACACCACTTCAACAATTTCTACAGGTATAATTCAGTGACATAGACTATAGTCTTCAAGCTGTGAAACCATTCTCCTCTCCTTTTCCCAATTCTTCCACCACCATTAACATAAACTCAATGCCCCCTAGGCAAAAACTCCGCTTTTCTCCCTCCCTCCCACCCCTGTTAACCACTAATAATTTTTGGTTTCTATATATTTGCTTAAGGAGCCCTGGTTGTGTAATGGTTAAAGCACTCTGCTGTTAACCGAAAGATCAGTGGTTCAAACCTACCAGCTGATCCGTGGGAGAAAGATGAGGCATTCTGCTTCTGTAAAGATTACAGCCTTGGAAACCCTATGGGTCAGTTCTACTCACTATCAGTTGGAATCAACTTGAGGGCAGTGAGTTTGGTTTTTTGGTAAATATTTGCTTATTTCATATAAGTGAGATCACACTGTATTTGTCCTTGAGTGACTGACTTATTTCAGTCAGCATAATGTTTTCAAAGTTCATCCATGTTGTGGCATGCATTAGGACTTCGTTTCTCTTTATGGCTGAGTAATGTTCCATTGTATGTATACAGAACATTTTGTTTATCCATTTATCTGTTGATGGACATTTCAGTTATTTCCTCTGTTTGGCTATTGTGAAAGATGCTGCAATGGACGTTGATGTTCAGGTTTCCATTTGCATTCCTGCTTTCACTTCTTCTGGGTATATACCTAGGATTGGGATTGCTGGGTCATATGGTAGTTCTATGTTTAACTTTTTGAGGAATTGCTAAACTGTTTTCCACAGTAACTGTATCATTTTATTTTCTCAGCAGCAATGGATGAGGATTCCAGTTTATCCACAACCTCACCAATACCTAGTGTTTTCCTTTTTTTGATCCTCGCCATTCTAGTGGGGGTGAGGTGGTCCGTGGGGTTTTCAGTGGCTGATTTTTCAGAAGTAGATCACCAGGCCTTTCTTCTGAGGAACCTCTAGGTGGATTTGAACCTTAAACCTTTTGGTTAGCAGCCAAGTGCATTAACCCTTTGAACCACCCAGGGACTCCCTTTGAATAAAATAACCAGTAAAACCAGTTGCCATCAAGCCTCTGGTTGTTCTTTGGGTTCTCTTATTTCTACAGAACCATTTCCCCTCCCCCACCATCACAGAAGCAGACAAAGAAGGGCAGAGAAGGGTAGGGAGAGGAAAACTGCCCCTGTGGAAAACAACCCAGTTGAGTCTCTGCAGCTTGGCCATGAGGGGCTGCAGCAGCCTGTGCAGCTAGAGCCAGCTGGGCCTCCTCTTAGCTCCCAGGCGGCAACGATTTTGGAGGCAATGCTTTTGAAGACCATGGAGGAGCCAGATATCCATCTCATCTGGGCCCCGAGGAGAGACGCCGGACAGTCTGCACCCTTCTATCCTCCACTGTAGTGTCCTTGGCCGTCTGTGTGCCACTGTGCACAGCAGGGTGTGTTTCCTCATCACCTTGCTCTGGCAGCTGGTTGCTCCAGAAGGGTAGGGTGTTTTCTCAATCTCCCTCATTTCAAATGGTTTAACTACATTGGCATGACTCAAAGTCTTCATTATTCTTACATTGTGGGATAGTTTCTGGAGGCTGGGGAGTTCCTGTCAATGACCTTCATGGCTACCTCTTTCCCCATCAGGTTGTGACTTCACTTTGGCCAAGTTCTTCTGGCCCAGGGACTTGAGGAGCTGGTTGTTGCCAACATGAGTCTCCTCCTCAGCAGATGTCTGGGAAGCCCTGCAGCATCTTGGACTTACTGCTGGGCTTGGAGCCAAGGTGTCGCAAGGTAGGCCCCAAACTGGGAAAAACTGGTGAGAATCTTCGTCCAAATCATCTCAAAAGAAAATCAATTCCAAAGTCCACCTGGTAAACTGATGTTTATGATGGAAACTAAACACAGTGCCAGAGAGAAATAAAAGTAAATAAAAACAAATGCTAACAAACTAAATTTAAAAAGAAAAAATGAGACAAAGGAAAAAATGATCAATAAAAGAAAAAACAAGAAAATTAAAAATAAAAAATGAAGAAAAAAGAAGGGTAAAAAATGAGAAGAGAAAAATAAAGAAAAATAAAAATAGAGAAAAATGAAAGTAAAATAAAGAAAAAAGGAAAATATGAGAAAAAGAAAAAACAAAGAAAAGGGAAAAATGAGGAAAAGAAAAAAGAAAGTAAAGAAAAAAAGAAAAAATAAGAAAAGGAAAAAAAGAATAAAGATAAAAAGAAAAAATGGGTAACAGAAAAGCGAAAAGAATAAAGAATGCAAGAAAAATTAGAAAAAGGAAAAAGGGTAAAGAAAAACAGAAAAAATTAATAGCAAATGAAGAAAATAGACAAAAAACCATAATGCCAAGGAGGAAAGAGGCTAACTTTGATCAGTCCCTCACTAGCTTCCTGAGTTAAATGACCCACAAACCTACATAGACAGGGGCTTATATAGGGGCTTGATATTCCAGAACAATGGCTGTTTATGAGGTCATGGCAGGAAAACCAACTATCAAGGCTGGGGATAATCCACAGTGGTTTTCTCACTTTTGGGTCTCAAGAATCCTTTCTTTATTTTGTAAGAACTGTCTATTTTAGTAACTAATAACATCATGCTGGCTACAGAATATCCTGTGGCAAGGGCTTTCCTCATCTATCTGAATATCCCAAATGGCACTTCTTGGTTGTGTGGCTCTAACTTTTAGCTTTGGCTCCCACCTGGATGGATTAAGATGTACTATAGGATTGAGCTGGACCCAAGGTCAAATATCTACTGATTTACCTCTTTCAGCTGACAGCCCCCTTTTTAAACACGTATTAGTCCAGATCTGATTTCAATGGTATAACCATGTCTTAGTTATCTAGTGCTGTTATAACACAAATACCACAAGTGGGTGGCTTTAACAAACAGAAGTTTATTCTCTCACAGTCTAGGAGGCTAGAAGTCCTAATTCAGGGTGTCAGCTCCAGGGGAAGACTTTCTCTGTCTGTCAGCTCTGGTGCAAGGTCCTTATCATCAATCTTCCCCTGGTCTAGAAGCTTCTCAGCTCAGGGACTCCAGATCCAAAGGATGCACTTTGCTCCCGGCTCATCTTTCTGGAGGGTATGAAGTCCCTCTCCTCTCTGCTCGCTTCTCTCTTTTATATCTCAAAAGAGACTGACTCAAGATACAACCTAATCCTGTACATGAAGTCCTGCCTCATTAACATAACTGCCTCTAATCCTGCTTCATTAACATCATAGAGGTTACGATTTACAACACATAGAGTGACCACATCAGATCACAAAATGGTGAACAACCACACAGTACTGGGAATTATGGCCTAGCTAAGTTGATACACATGTTTTTAGGAGACACAATTCAAACCATAACAAAATATCTAGCTCCTGTTTTTGTATCTCAAATAGGATTAGAAGATGTTATGGCTCATGTCAAAGTTCTGACTCAATCCATTCAGTGTTTTAAATGATTCTGCCTGTGGACTCCAAAGAAATGAATACTGAAATTAGTATGATGAGAAAAATAGTTCTTAAAAAATTGAATGGCCCTTGACATCCTTACTACTGCACAAACAGGTACCTATGCCATTTTTAAAACTGATTTTTAATGTTTAATCTTAACTATTCTGTTCCTTCCTTAATTGATATTATAAGTAATTGGTTTTCCTCTTGAGGTAGATGATGGAAAAATTTTTTTGCTACTTTACTTTAGAATCTTTTTCATCATTTCTATTATTATAAAATGCTGTATCTGCCATACTTAATTCCACTTTGAAAGAATAATTTTCAAAGGTTAAAGAAGCCTTTGGTTACCAGAAGTTAGAATTCTAAAATCTGCTTAACATTGCTTCTGGAGATTATGTATCTTATAAGAAACATAAACAAAAAAGATTCATTGGTGCCCCAATGGAAAGGACTATACTTAGTCCTCTTTACTAATCCATGTGCTGCCAAATTACAGGGAGTTAAAACCTGGATTCATCTATCTAAACTAAAGAAAGCCACACTGCCCACTGCTACCCCTGTGGACTTGTCTACCCTCTGGACAACCAAAAGTTACTTTAAAACGCTCCAGTGGTCAGAAACAGATGACTGCACCAGAGGTAGACTGCTGAACCTAAGATCACGGAACAAAATTCATGCAAGTTACTACAAAGTTAGGACTTGGTTTCATGATTTTGGGGATCCTTTTCCTTTTACACTTATTGCACATTTGCAAAATTATTTCATGGTGGGTCTAATGACCCTGCATGTAAACACCTGAAAATGTTGCACTCTACTTGATACTTGTAGCCTTTGAAATAGCTTTATTTTACAAATTGAGATTTATCGATTGGTAACGCTTTTCTTTACCATTTAGTTTCTCATACATTCATACGGCTGATATTTTAATTGTTTGCTTATTCCTTGTCATCCTTGCCCTGGAACTTGGTCTTGTCATACTGTCACTTAGATTATTTTAACACTCCAATGCATATGCCAATAAACGAAGGCAGAATTTGCTTTATCATAGCCATTATTTTTATGATATTTGCTTTATTATATTACTTTTGGCCAGTGTTCCTGCATTATGACCAGTTTATGGAATCCTTGAACTTGAAAGATCTATCTGTAACTTGTCAGCTACTACTGAAAAATTAGCTAATGATATTGCTGATGGAATGGAAGCTCAACAGAAATCTTTAAACCCCTTTGTTAAAGTAGTGCTAGAAATGGAATAGCTCTTGATTTCCTCCCAGCACCAGAAGGAGGAGTCTGCACCATCACTCATGCCTCCTGTTGCACATGGATGAATACATCAGGAGAGGTAGAAAAGGACATAGACATATACATAAGAAGGCCATTTGGCTTCATGTGCCACCTGTGCCTGATTCTCCCTTTCTTGATATTTTTAATTGGCTGCTTGAAGGAGCAGCATCGTGGATTTGCTCTGTTTTACTCAATGGTTTGTTGGTACTTATCACAGTCATTATTATTTTAAGAATAATTAAATGTTATATGAAGTGTTTCTCCAATGTTATAACTTAGGAAACCAATTTGATGCCTATGAAACGAATAATGTGCATCGAGAGTACTCATATTTCAGACAGACTTGAGTTCAATCACTGAGCTGGCCCCTCAGAAGCCAGATTATTCCTCCAGTGTGGCCCTGCCCTACACAGACCCTAATGACTGGACCACAAGAAGCAAGAGGCTAAAATTATAGCATGGTGAAGACATCAGATGGTCCCTGGCTACTTTCCACATCCGTAGTGTGTGGGGTCTTAAAGGCTTGTTAACCAAGCAACCATCCAAAACAACCACCTGAAGCCCATGCAAAAGAAAGCATTCTTTTTGACATGGTCAAAAAGGTGATCAAAGAATTTCTCTTGAAATCCTTGATCAAAAGGAGGGAATGTATAAGGGCTTTAAAAATTGAGGTGGCTGGTATATCATAGGCATATGGCCTTGGGCCTCTGGCTGGGTGGAACCAGCTGACTAACTTCTTCCCTTTCATATGCATATGGCCTTGGGCCTCTGGCTTGGCGGAATCAGCAGACCTTGGCCCTTTATCAGTAATCTTTCGACCCCCTTTCGAGCACATAGTTCCACAATTATATGAGTGTACAAAACCCCTTTAACCCACATATACTTTGTTAACCAATCCCAATCAAAGTCCTGCTTCAAGATATCCTGCCTTCCACTTTACTGATTGCTCACCTACCAATCAGAATATTTAAGCTAACTTCCTGATTCAACGCTACAACTATGGTCATGTTACTGCAGCTTTTTGGAGCATTGGCTTTCACTTTGTGAGATGTAATGTGTCCTTGGCTTAAGCTGTCTTTACTTTCAATAAATCTCTCTTGATTTTATTTTTAAATAGAATACTCGTTGTTACTCTACGACAGTACCAATTTACACACCCATCAGCAGTGTATGAAAGTTCTGTTTCCTATCGAGTACCTCACATTGCCTGCATTTTAAACCTTAACCTTTCTGTGGATGTGTAGTTGTGGTTTTATTATGCATTTCCTAATGAAGTAGAACACCTTTTCACATGCTTCTTGGCCCTTTCCTTTTCTGTGAAGTGTCTGCTGAAGACTTTTACCCATTTTTCTATTGGGTTGCCTGCCTTTTGCTTATTGGCTTATAGATGTTCTTTATATATTTTGGTTATGAATTTTTTGTTGGACATGGCCCTGCATGCATTTCCTCTCCTCCCTACTCATCACTGTTAGCCCTCTGATGCTGCCTCCTACTATTTTACCCACTGCTCATTCTTTTCCAGCCATTGGACTTCTTGTTCCTTGAACATACCAAGCACACTCTCACATCAGGGATCTGCACTGGCTCCTACTTCTGCCTGGAATGTTCTTCCCCAGAGATCCACATAGCTCCTTCTCCCACCTCCTTCAAGTCTTTACTCCAGTGTCAGCTTCTTAGTGAGATCTTCCCTAATCTCCCTATTTGGTCTTGCCACACCTCTTGCACATCCTATTTGCCACCCTCATGCATTACTTTCTTTTATTAAAAAAAACAAAAACAAAAACAAAACTTTGTATTACGGAAAATTTTAAACATAAACAAAATTAAAAAGAATAGTATAATGACCTGGAATCATGTATTTATCATCCAACATCAATAATTGTCAGTATTTTTGCAATCCTGTTTAATTTTATCCATAAATACTTCAGTCTGCATATTTAAATAAGTACTTTTCTTTTGGAAATACAGCTACCACGCCATCATCAAATCTAACAAAATTAATGGTATCAGATTATACCAGTCCATATTCAAATTTCCCAGTTGTCTCAAAGATGTCTTATAATAGTTGATATGTTTGACTAAAGGTCCAAACAAGGTCCAAAAACAAAACCAAGCCAGGTGCTGTCAAATTGATTCCATCTCATAGTGACACCCTGTGTGTCAGAGTAGAATTTCACTCCATAGGGTTTTCATTGGCTAATTTTTCAGAAGTAGATCACCAAGCCTTTCTTCTGAGGTGCCTGTGGGTGGACTTGAACGGCCAAACTTCTGGTTTGCAGCTGAGTGCATTAACCATTTGTACCACCAGGGGCTACTAAACAAGGTCCATACATTATTTTTTATTCCATAGCAACATTACCATTCAAAATACTAGACATTTTACTTATTTGCTTATTGTCTGTCTGTCTCTCCCATTAGATAAGGACTGATGAGTGGGTCTGAGTCCCTTGGCTCAGCCCTGTTTGTGAATCCCGGGCCATATGCATATGAGTGGATAAAATGGTCAGAGTAGACACATTTCTGAAACTTCTTGACATGGAGGCCCAAGTACTGTGGTTCCAAAATCTATTGGTAAAGTCCTAACTGGGGCTAAGTAAAATTGAGAGGACATAGGAATACAAAAGTTGATAGGATTAAGGTGAAAGTTTGGATGAAAATTTGTATGTTTGAACAGGCTTTCTGTGAAGTGGTTGTATCTCCTTTACCTGGAGGTATTATGGCACTAAATATTGTGTCTGACTGGGAAATACTCCCCTACCTAATACATTGTAAACAGAAGGCATGTAAATCCATTCTTCCGCTCATATTGGTTGGACGTGCCAAGTGGGAACCAATAAGATTGCCTGGGCCTACACAGGTCATTAATTTCAAACAGTACAGAGTAGAAGCTGGAGTGATGGTACGGACAAATTCTATGTACCAAAACCCTGGGAGGAGCGTAGACTGGGGCTTCTGACAAAAGCCTGTGAGCGCAATAGATGGACCCCAATAGAATGGGAGAAAAATGTAAAACAGAACCTCAAATTCCTTTAAAAGAAAAGAAAACAACAACAACAACAAAAAACACAAAACTGACTTACCGGACCGGTTGAGACTGAAGGACTCCCGGAGACTACTGCCCTGAGATACTCTTTAAACCTTGGAACGAAACTAGCTCCCGAGGTCACCTTTTAGCTAAATAACAGAATTGTTCACAAAATAAAGACTATCACCTATGAGTACTGTGCTCCTTTAAAAAATCATCCATATGAGACCAAATGATCAACAATTACTTTAAAACAAAGATGAGAATGTAAGGGGGCAAGGAAATTAGATTAATGGAAACAGAACAATCAGAATGGAAGTGTTGAGAATGTTCACGTATTGTGAAGGATGTAACCAATGTCACTGAATAATTTGTGTAGAAATTGTTGAATGAGAACCTAAACTGATGTGTAAGCCTTCACCAAAAACACAATAAAATATCATTTAAAAAAAAAAGCTTGTGAGCACCACTCAGTGATGACCAGAAAATTTCCATCTGAGAGACAACTAGCTTGCTATTGGGTGCTAACTGAGACTGCCCCGAATGAAGGACATAAAATAATTGTGAAACACCTATAATGTCTTGGGCAATGTCAGAGAAATGCTCTAACGGGGAAGGCAGTGACCAGAAGAACTCCGTAATAACATGTAAATGGTTTATACAGGAACATATTACCAGAGGAATGGAAGGAGGGACTTACCAGCAGGGGGCCTCTTTTTCCTTCTGACCAACTTTGGAACCACTGGAAGACCTGCCAGATTTCACTGTCCCTTGAGTGGTGCCCTATGAACAGCTCTTAAGACTGACCAAGAAGAGCTGCTGGGTTTATAGATGGCAGTTCCAAGGTGACCAGACAGCATTCTGATTGAAGAAAGTAGAAATAAATCAGCTCAGAGGGCTAAATTGCATGCTATTTGCTTCTATGTTTGTGTTTTTATTGACTCATGAGTGGTGGCCAATGGCCTGGCATATGGTTAGCTGGTATAGGGCACGGCTCTATGGGACTCACCCTGGGAGTTTAAAGGGTGCATTAAAGCAGGATGTGTTGATGCCCCTTCCAGAAGTGGAAGTAGATATCCTGATGTGCTCACTGGAGGTGGCCATCTGGGTCCATGAGATGAGTGGAAATGGGGAAGGTGTAGCAATGCAGAGGTGGGCTAAATCTAGACATATTTCTCTTATGTTCTCTGAGGCGCGAAATGCCAGTAAGGACTGTTCTGCCTGCCAACAGGAGAGACAGAGTCGGCTATGGGGTAGATTCCCCAGGAGCTCGGGGAGCCCAGCACATAGTTGGCAAGTTGAACTGAGGCTAGTAGCCCCTGGAGGCTACAAATGGGTCCTGACAGGAATAGACCCTCACTCTGGACTTGGTTTTGCCTACTCAGTGGTACGTGAAAATGCTCATAAAACTATAAAGGGACTGAAACAGAAGATATTACACCAATTGGAACTAATGAGTCACATTTCTTTAGATCAAGAAACACACTTTACAGCCCATAATATCCAACACTGGGCAGAGAGATACCATCCTCAGAATGATGGTTTGATAGGGAATTGAATGGGCAATTGAAATATTTGTCGTTTAAAATGAGGGCTGGGGGGGAGATAAAAATAGGAAGGGCTGGCTGGCACATCTTCATGAGTGTGTGTTCATGCTCAACATGAGGGGTCCATAGAAGAGTCCCCACTAGACAGATTCCTCTGCTTTTCTGGCAGATTTAGGCGAGAGGGGTAGGAAAGGAAGCTATATGATTCTTCCCACGGGGAGGGTGCTCATGTGACTACACAATTCTTCCCATAGGGGTAGGGAGAAGACGGTGGTACAACTATCCTTGTTTCTTTTTTTCCCCATGTTACCTCAACTTTCTTTTTTCCTACCTAATGCAGTGGTTCCAGGACCAAAGCTGGAACTCCAAGTACTGGACACAGGGAAGATTCTTAATCAAGAAATCGTAACAGTATCTTTAAACCTTTTTGTCAGAATTCCTAAGGGCTTGGAGAGATTAAGCGATTTGCCTAGGGTCACACAGTTAGTCAGCAGCAAAACTAGGATTCAAACCCCATGTGTCTAACTCCCATGCCTGTGCTCCTAACCATGCATAAAACTGCCTCCCACATTGTATACCCAGGGCGAGAGCTCTACGTCCTGATTCTACAAGTGTGGCTAACGTAAGCCCGTGACTCTCTTTCTTTTTTTTTCAAATTTATTCATTTAATATTCATTCATTTTGTCTTCTGTAAAATGGGCTAATAATAGTATCTACTCCTGGAGTTATTGTGAGAGTTAAATTACATAAACCACGTAATGGACATAAAGCACTTAGCACCATTTTGGCATATAGCAAACGCCCAATAACTGTTAATTTTTAAAAAAATATTTTACTTAGTTCTGGTGGCAATACACACAGCCAAACATCCATCCATTCACAATTTCTGCATGAACAGTTTGATAACGTTGGTTACATTCTTCACACTGTGTCACCATTCTCATTGTCTCTACCCATGTTGTTTTATCACCATTAATGTAGGCTCCCTGCCCCTTAAAGTTCTCATCTGTGCTGTCAATTTATGCTCATATAGATAATTCTTTTTAAGAGCGCTATGCTCAAGACTGGAGCCCTGGTGGTGCAGTGATTAAGAGTTATGGCTGCTAACCAAAAGCTCGGCAGTTCAAATCCACTGGCTGTTCCTTGGGAACCCTATGGGACAGTTCTACCCTCTCCTATAGGGTTGGTATGAGTTGGAATCGACTCAATGGCAACAGGTTTTATGCTCAAGGCAAACATTATTAATTGACTAAACTGTTGTCTAGTGTAACAATGGCTTCATGGGATAGTTTTGGATCAAAGTTTAAAGTTTATTTCCAGACATTAGATTGGGGGATTCTCCCAGTCTCAATGGATCCAGTAAGTCTGGTTTCCATATGAGTCTGAAGTTCTGGTCCATAGTATTCCTCCTTTTGATCAGGATCCATCTATTGAGTCCTTGATCAAAACATTTGGTAATGGTAGCCAAGCACCATCCAGTTCTTCTGGCTGTGACTCCCTTTCTGACTGAGGACATTCAGTCCCAACACTGAGTGCACTAGCTTAGGAAAATAACTTCAGGACAAAGAAAATGTCAAGATGACCCACATGCTTGGTTTGAGAAAATCGTGATGTATTTATGAATGGGTCCATTTAAAGTATGATTTGAACACCTAGTTAAATAATAGTTCATTCTCTGATACAAGACATTTTGAATGATAGGCTTTAATGTAATAATATTATGACTTGTGAATTGGAACATTAAATTAAATGACACATTCTTTCCTGTCATCTGTTGCTTTATTCTTAGGTAGAAAAAAAACTGGATTTCTATGGAAAGAAGAGGTGTCTGAAGCCCTCATGTGGATTTGCTGTGTCATTAATAAGCCCATCTTCAGGGAGTGGGAATAGGAGGAGAAACAGAATTTGTAGGATTTGTTGTTGTTAATACTGATGAGTCCATTCCAGCTTATGGTGACCCCACATGTTACAGGGTAGAACGGCTCCATAGGGATTTCTTGGCTAAAATCTTAATGGAAGCGGATTGCCAGGCTTTGTCTTCCACAGTCTGTTGGGTGGGTTTGAACTGCCAATCTTTAGGGTTAGCAGTTGAGCGCAAACCATTTGCGCCACATAGGGATCTTGTAGGATTTTTACTCACATATCAAGACCTGACCCTCAGTAGGAAAGTGTTCAGGACACTGGTCTCTGGGATGGGACAGCCCTCTGTGTGAATCCTGGATCAACTGCTTACTAGCCAGGGGAACTTGGGCAAGGTGCTTAACCTTGCTGAGGCTGCAAAGTTGTTACAGTTACAGAGACCCTTCAGAAAACCTTCTCTTGTGATCTCGCGTTTGACCTATGAATTATTTAAAATTGTGTTGTTTAAATTCCAAATATTTGTGGAGTTCTTAAATTTCCCACTGTTAACTGATTTCTAATTTAATTCCATTGTGGTCAGAGAACATACTTTATATGATTTCAATTCTCTTATATTTATTGAGTCTTGTTTTTTTTTTTTTTTGGCCAAGCATATAGTCTATCCTGGATGGTGTTCCAAGTGTGTGTGCAAAGAATGTATATTCTGTGGCCGTTGGGTGGAGTGTTCTGGAAATGTCAGTTAGTTCAAATTGGAGGGTGTGATATATCCTTACTGATTTCCTGTCTAGTTCTATTTCTCATTTCAATTCTGTCAGTTTTTATTTATACATTTTGAGGCTCTATTTTTAGGTGCAGAAACTGGTGGTGTAGTGGTGAAGAGCTACGGCTGCTAACCAAAAGGCTGGCAGTTCAAATCCACCAGGCGCTACTCGGAAACCCTATGGGGCAGTTCTACTCTGTCCTTTAGGGTCGCTATGAGTCAGAATCAACTTCATGGCAACAGGTGTTTTGGTTTGGCATTGTTCCATGGCACATGCAATTATAATTGTTATATCTCGTTGATATAGTGACCATTTTATGATTATGAACTATAGTTCTTTGTTTCTAGTATTATTTCTTGTCTTAAAGTCTATTTTATCTGATAGTAATATAACTATTCCAGCTCTCTCTCGATTGCTGTTTACATGGCATATCTTTTTCCATCCACTGCCTGGTCCTGCGCCACCCCCATGGTTGGTTGTGGATCAGACCATTGTGATCCATAGGGTTTTCATTGGTTAATTTCAAAAGCAGATTGCCAGGCCTTTCTTCCTAGTTCACCTTAGTCTGGAAGCTCTGCTGAAACCTGTTCAGCATCATAGCAACATGCAAGCCTCCAGTGACAGGTGGGTGGTGGTTGTGCATGAAGTGCATTGGTTAAGAATCAAACCTGGGTCACCTGCATGGAAGGCAAGAATTCTACCGCTGAACCGCCACTGCCCCCATGACTGTAAGGTAGTATGTGATTATTTCAGTCTGCGTTTCCTTGTGTGCCATGAAGCTGAACATTTTCCACATGTCCGTTTAGTTGCCTCTTCAGAAACTGCCTACCATATCCTTTGCCCATTTTTCTATTGAGTTGTTTGTCTTTTGATTATTGATTCTGAGATGTGCCTTATATATCCTGAAGATTAATCCTTTGTCAGTTATCTGTGTTGTCAATTCCAGTCTGTGGCAACTTCGTATATGATGTTTTTCGTATGTCCTTTGAGTTCTTTTTAAGGTGGATTTGTGAGGTTGGGGAACCCTGGTGGCGCAGTGGTTAAGAGCTTCGCTGCTAACCAGAAGGTCGGCAGTCTGAATCCACCAGCTGCTCCTTGGAAACCCTATGGGGCAGTTCTACTCTGTCCTGTAGGTTCGCACGGCAACAGGTTTGGTTTTTTTTGTGTGTGTGAGGTTGGAACGGTTCTAAACGGGCCAATTTTGCCTTTCCAGTGGAGATCTGGCAACGCCTGAAGACATTTTTGTTTGCCCTGTAGTGGGTAGGAGTCTCAGGGTGGTGTGAATGGTGAATGTGCTTGGCTGTTAACCAAAAGGTTGGAGGTTTGCATCTACTCAGAGGTGCCTTGGAAGAAAGGCCTGGCAAGCCACATCCAAAATTCTGCCATTGAAAACCCTATGGCACACAGTTCTACTCTGACACACACGAGGACACCATGAGTTGGAGTCCACTCGATGACGATTGGCTTTCAGAGTGGGTAGAGGCCAGGATGCTACTAAACATCTTACAGTGTAGAGGACAGCCTCCACAACCAACCATTATTTGGTAAACATAAAGAAAAAAAAGTAGTGCTGAGGCTGAGAAGCTTGGGGTTAAAGAATGTTGGTGATAACTGCTGTGTTCACATGCGCCAGGAACTCTCCTGTGAAGCTCATGTGAATGTGTAAAGGCCCTCGAAGACTTAGCATTGTGTTTGGG
The DNA here is from genome assembly GCF_000243295.1 of Trichechus manatus latirostris. Lineage (NCBI taxonomy): Eukaryota > Metazoa > Chordata > Mammalia > Sirenia > Trichechidae > Trichechus > Trichechus manatus. The sequence continues at coordinate 9,189,968 of NW_004443999.1, forward strand.
GCTGTCAGCACTTAGATAAGTAACACTGGATCTTATTCTACTGAACTTGGTAACTATGTCCCGGCAGAATGTGGCGAGTCTATTGCAGGAAACTTGACCGAGTCACCAGACAATCTAATATTTGCTCTAAGCACAATAGGAGGAGGAGGTGCTGTCGGGGCTTTCTCAATCAGGCCCCATTTAGATGCTAATGAGCCCTCATATGTATTATTTTTATTATGTGTGGTTTCAAAAGCATACTATTATTTTTTGTTCTCAAGCAAGTTATCAGTTGTTTGTTGTTCATTAAAAAAATTCATGCTATCAACATTGGCATGGAGTCAGCATGCCTCTGTTTCCATATCTGTAAAGTGAAAGAATTTAACAAGATTACAAAAAACCCACTGTTGTCGATTCGGACTCCTAGCGACCCTATAGGACAGAGTAGAACTGCCCCATAGGGTTTCCAAGGCTATAATCTTTATGCAAGCAGACTGCCAAGTCTTTCTCCCATGGAGCTGCTGGTGGGTTTGAAGTGCCAACCTTTTGGTTAGGTTCTCAAATGCTGTTCTATTCAGCCTGCTGCAACAGAATCATCAAATTTTTAAAATATACAGGGTCCCAGGATATTCTCCTGAGATTTGGAGGTTGGGGTAGGATTCAGGAATCTGTATTTTTTTTTCTCAGTACTTCCCAAAGGATTCTAATGAGCAAATGTGTTTTTGAACCACTGGACTCAATGAGTGAGAGAATTTGTTCTACATCATGGAGTCTGAATTTATGATATTCATGTGCAAATAGCAGCTTCTCTGAGACATGCAGTCTTTTGCTCAGAGTAAGATTTCTCATGCCTGATCCATACCAAACCAAACCCATTGCCGTTGAGTCGATTCCGACTCATAGCGACCCTATAGGACAGAGTAGAACTGTCCCATAGGGTTTCCAAGGCTGTGAATCTTTTGCAGAAGCCGACTGCCACATCTTTCTCCCTGGGAGCGGTTGGTGGGTTCAAACCACTGACCTTTTGGTTAGCAGCTGAGTGCTGAGTCACTTTTGGAGCTGTAGTCCGTCTTTCAAGCCACCAGGGTATCCTTTGGCCAGAGATCGCTTCCATCACATGTTCATCCAGAAATTTGGGGCACTGGCTCTCTGACAGATGCAGTGGGCACTCACTTATTCATTCATAGATGCAGGTGGATACTCATTTATTCAAGGATGCAGGTGGACACTCATTCATTCATGGACACAGGTGTTCACTCAGTCTTCATTCATGGACACAAGTGGGTGCTCATTCATTTGTGGACACAGGTGGTCACTCATTCATTCACGAATGCAGGTGGGCACTCACTCATTTCTTCGTATGTTCAACAAATATTTCCTTGTTTCTGCTACGTGTCAGACACTGTAAGAGGCACTTGGGAATACAGTGTTGAGAAACACAGATTCAATTTCTGCTCTCTTGTCCTGGGCAAGGCTAATAATCATACCCAAAATACCTAATTACAAACTTAAGTGAGAACTATGAAAACCTAACCTTGACAGGGAGGTCAGAGACAGAACTCCTCTCCTCCCAGGAGCTCAAAGTCCTGATCATGGCAAGGATTTCTCTGTCCTGCGGGTCTGCCCCTGAGTGAGGCTGTAATGTCGCACCATTCTCCTTCTGGTTTGTTTCAGATTATTGCGTGGAACTTTTTGTAAACCAAGCTCACATTTTTCTTCTTACTCAACTGGACCTAGGGAACCACCCATGTGGTCACGGCTGAGGCTTGAGGATAGGTGGCAATGTAGCAGGAGTTGGTGTAATGGGGTGGTGCAGCATCTGCTCCAGAAATGTAATTGTATTTTCAGATCTGCTGATATATTCCATTTCCACATGATGATGGAGTACCTATGCATGCATCCACCCTGTGACTTGCTGGATTCAATTACAGACAATTCATGATGGACCGCTTAAGTCACATGGCCATGCTCAGATATTCTGTTGCTATCCAGGCCCAGTAGCAAGTAAGCAGCTGTCTTTCAAAAGAAGAATATTAGTAGCTAAAGAGGACTTGGCTTTGATCTATAACCCAGGGGCCTATTAGGACTTGTCATAGGCTCCATATAGCATCCTGAAGTGCCACAGACACTTGGAGTACCATTGAATTTGCTTAGTTATAGGGGCCAAATAGCAAAGCTAGACCAAATGGAGAGCCTTCTCTTATACAGGACCTTCAGGAACAATTCCTAAAGCCACAGCTCAGAACCATGAGAGGTACTGCCTCGTCTACAACCGGGAAGCCAACTGTTAAATTGGGCAATAAATTCTGCATTGCTAACTCCGGAACCATGCTTCCACGGCTGTGCTTTGGAAGAAAGAAGAATCTACCGTAGTCAGGAAGCAAATTCAATCAGAAACAGCCATGACTAGGAAGGTGCCACAAAAAAAACCAGGCATGTTCAAGATCTTTTCCAGCAGAAACTACAGACGCAGCGAAAGTATTTTGTCTATCTCACTTCCGCCTTCCAAATCCCACGTGAGTGCCTGTTTGACTGAATATAAATCACAGTCAATACCCTGGCTGAAAATGAGTCTGAGAAATGTAATCTTTCACTTTCTAGCCTCTACTGTACAATAGTTAGAGGCTGGGTATCTAACCCACAGCTGCCGCAAAGAACAGCTCTGTTAGATTACTTCAAAACATTGACCAAACAACTGCAATAACAACAGTTTCAGACCTGTAGAAGCAGCAGTGTTGTGGCAAACCACCATCACCTTTCCTGCTTTGATGGGAGGAATCAATTTCTGGGCTCTGCTCCAGCTGATTTCAGGAAATGGATTTGCAGAATCCAGAAAAAGTTTTAGCTGCGCGTGTTCAGCTGACCACAAGAAGGCAGCACTTGAGAGCCCCGTGCCGGGCTCGTTGCCTTCTTGAAACACACCAGAAGCTTCCTAGGAAACTGCAGACTTGCTAAATGGTGAAGTAGAAGAGTCAAAAAGTATTCATGGTTTCCTCTTAAATGGCCAGCTTCCTTGGAAATCTTGGATATGATGAGGATTCTCCTAATAAGATTTTCACTTTACCCTTTTGGAGCTATATCTATTATTTCTAATCTACTGTATCTATTATTTTGAACTGAAAGCAACTTATATCTTTTTAGTGATTCCCACTGCCTTCTTTCTGAGGAACTTGAAATAAATCTTATGCTTTATTTACTTATTTTTCAATTTTCAAGATGAGACCTGTCCTTCAAACTTAACCTCATAGTGCCTGAGTCTTTAATACCCAATGCAGCTTCTCACCTAGGCTAAGGGCCAGTGCTGATTCCTGGTGAGGAAAGCCCATGGAAGGTCCTGGAATTCCTGGGCTAGAGGATGCCTGGGAAAATGCTCAACTCCAGGATCTCTGAACCAAAGCCGGCTCCAGGATACAGCCCAGAGATATCACTAACCTAGGGACAAACATGGACCCACATCACCCTTGGGAGTGATGAAAGGTCTGAGTGCTTTCTGGGGTGGCTTTAGGACTAGATGTCTGTCTTAGTGCCTTAGTGCTGCTGTAACAGAAATACTGTGAGTGTCTTTAACGAACAGAAATTTATTTTCTCACAGTTCTGGAGGCTGAAAGTCCAAATTCAGGGTACTGGCTCTAGGGGAAGGCTCTCTCTCTGTGTCTGCTCTGGGGAAATCTTTGTTTCCCCAGAAAATCTTTGTTTGAGCCCTGGCATTCCTCAGTTCCTAGGTGATCTCCACTTGGCATCTATCTTCCTGCATTTGTGTGTGCTTGTCTCAGTGTCTATGCTGCTCCTTATAACTCAGAGGTGATTAGGTTTAGGACACACCCTACACAGATTGGGCCTCATTAACATAACAAAACCCAGTTCCCAATAGTATTACACCTACAGGCACGGGGATTAGGATTCCAACACATATTTGGGGGGGACACAATTCAATCCATAACAATACTCAAGACTAAGTTCCCTCTGGCATTTCCCGGCTCTCAGGTCGATTGGCCCCTTCTGGAGGCTTAATTGTGCATCTTTGGATCTTATAATGCAATGACGTAAGGTGCGTGAGGAAGTTCTCCTTGGAACCACAGTGAGATAATAGTGAGCTGATGTGGTGACGCTGGCTAAGGCAGACCCCAGGGAGAAGTTAAAGGAGGTTTAGCTAAGCCAGTCATTCTCAAAGTGGGGTCCCTAGACCAGCATCATCAGCATCACCTGGAAGCTTGTTACAAATGCAGATTCTCAGTTCTCACCCCAGACCTTTTGCGTCTGACACTCTGGAGGTGGGGGCCTGCAATCTGTGTTCCAATGGGCCTTCCAGAAAATTCTGACGTATGCTCAAGTTTGAGAGCCAGCAAAGCAGTATTTATGTGGAAATGGTCATGGCTGCCAAGCCTGGTGAGCTTGAAGTAAATTAAACAGGAAATGAGAGTGAGAAGATAGACAAAGAGTAACAGCAGAGAAGGAAAACATTTACAAGCAAGCACAGAGTGAAAGAGCTTCCCCTCCCCTGCCCCTCTGCTCCAGGGTATTATCAGCAACCTAATATCTATCGAGAGCGTTCAACTCTACTGTGTCAAATTTATTTGGCTAAAAACAACCCTTGTGGTAGTGACCTTTTCTTCAGCTAATATGACTCCCTGCAGTGCCTCCAAAGCACACAGAGAAATTGGAGGGCTGATGAAAACCTTCAAAGTCCACTAAATACTAAGCCCTTCCCAAACACTGTGTACTTTTCAGAGACAGTTTCTCTTTATTGGAATTTCAGATTATTGAAAGGTTATCTGTCTCCTGTTCCTAGAGGGATTAAAATAAAACAAAAGGAAGGAGAACATATTGTGATATGTGTTGCGTGATTTCTTCACTCACTGGCGGGGCTTGTCCAACTGCAGTGATGGGCAGACAGTGGGGAGATTCCAGAGTTAGTGTCTAAAATATCACCATGAGCATAGGAAACTTGTGGAGAATTAAAAAAAAAAAAAAGAGTTGAGAGGAGATTTAGAAAGTTGGATAAGATAAGATATGGATGCCTGAAAAAAATAACTCGTCATCCATTTAATTAAACTGACAATAAAACATTTAGCAATAAAAAAGAAAAAGAAAAAAATCTCAATAGTGACATGCATATAAAAATTAAAATTGGTTTCCAAGGGAAAAAAGGAAACCCTGGTGGTGTAGTGGTTAAGAACTACGGCTGCTAACCAAAAGGTCGGCAGTTCAAATCCACCAGCTGCTCCTTGGAAACCCTATGGGGCAGTCCTACTCTGTCCCACCGGGTCGCTATGAGTTGGAGTCGACTTGATGGCATTGGGTTTGGTTTTGGTTTTGTTTCTAAAAAGAGTTTTTGGTTTTGGTTGGATTTCTGGTAAACTATATTAAAGGACTTTTTTTAGAAACAAAAACAAACAAACCCATTGCCATCGAGTCAATTCCAACTCATAGCAACCGCGTAGGACAGAGTAGAACTGCCCCATAGGGTTTCCAAGGTTGTGAATCTTTTACAGAAGCGGACTGCCATATCTTTCTCCTGAGGAGAGCCGGTGGGTTTGAACCGCCCACCTTGTGGTTGGCAGCCGAGCGCTTTAACCACTGTGCAACCAGGGCTCCTTCACCAGAAACCTATATTCATTTATTTAATACATGCTCTCATCTTAGTACTTAGTAGTCCCCGACTCAGCAATTAGGGACAGAAGCATTTGCTCTGCGTAATCCAGCAGAGTCTTCCCTGGCCGACCATGTGAGCAGAGATGGGCTGGCCATTTATGAATTCAATGACATCTATTTCATCTGCTCTTGGACACCGCTGTTGTTGTTAGTTGCTGTGGGTTTTGACTCATGGCGATCCCGTGTGTTACAGAGTAGAACTGCTCCATAGGGTTTCCTTGCAACCATATTAAGATGCAAACTAGCTCTGAAAGAAAGCAATGCAGAATGTCCCTATTGCGTGATTACTTGCATGATTTCTTGTTAAAGCACAAAAATGCCCTCCAGGCGTATGCAGAGGAACAACTGCCCAATTCTCGAACCCATGACAGTCAGGAACCTGCACCTGCGACTGCGACGTGGCGAGAGGAAATGTGATTTCCTTTCATCCCGCTGCCAGAATTGAGTCTAAGTCATATCTGATGTGGTTTGCTCTTCTCCACCACCGCAAAAGTTAGATTAAAAAGAGAACCTTTACTCGCTGCTGTGAACGGGAGGGTGGGTTTGATTAAGCAAGGCGTGTGTTTTCCAGAGGGAAGGGAGAAGGATGTGTCATCAGGTGTGAAAATGAGCTTTTTAACAAGCGTTAACATGGACTGAGGACCTGCCCCGTACCTAAAGATGGGCTACTCCCCTTAGAGTCATTATTTTACTCAACACTTAAAACAATCCCAAAGTACCATTATGATTGTTTGCATAATACAGCTTTCAGTATGGATTACATCTCAACACAAAGAAGACAAAAATACAACTGGACCAATAAGCAACATCATGATAAATGGAGAAAAGATTGAAGTTATCCAGGATTTCATTTTGTTTGGATCCACAATCAATGCCTATGGAAGCAGCAGTCAAGAAATCAAATGACGCATTGCATTGGGCAAATCTGCTGCAAAAGGCCTCTTCAAAGTGTTGAAAAGCAAAGATGTCACCTTGAAGACTAAAGTGTGCCTGACCCAAGCCATGGTATTTTCAGTGGTCTCATGTATATGTGAAAGCTGGACAATGAATAAGGAAGACCGAAGAAGAGTTGATGCCTTTGAATTATGATGTTGGTAAAGAATATTGAATATACAGTGAACTGCCAGAAGACTGAACAAATCTGTGTTGGAAGAAGTATAGCCAGAATTCTCCTTAGAAGCAATGATGGTGAGACTTTGGACATGTTATTAGGAGGGACCAGTCCTTGAGAAGAACATCATGCTTGGTTAAGTAGACGGTCAGCAAAAAAGAGGAAGACCTCAACAAGATGGATTTACACAGTGGCTGCAACAGTGGGCTCAAACGTAGCAATGATTGTGAGGATGGTGCAGAACCAGGCAGTATTTCATTCTGTTGTACATAGGGTCGCTGTGAGTTGGAACCAACTCGATGGCACCTAGCAACAACAATCCAAACCTGCTGCCATTGAGTCCATTATGATTCATAGCGACCTCATAGGACAGCGTAGAACTGCCCCATAGGGTTTCCAAGGCTGAAAGCTTTTCAGAAGCAGACTGCCACGTCTTTCTCCTGTGGAGTAGCTGGTGTGTTCAAACCACTGAACTTTCAATTAGCAGCCAGTTGCTTTAACCACTTAGCCACCAGGGCTCCTACAACAATACAGTTGAGGAAACTGAGACTCAGACAGGTTAAGTAACTTGCCCAAGGTCACAAAGCCAGTAACTGACAGAGAAGGGTTTGAATGAAGGCAATCTAATCCGTGAACCTCAGAACCCTAATAAAGAATAGAAGGCAGTCCTGAGGCAGTAGATTCCAGGCCCTGAGGATGAAGACGCTGCGTCACTGAGCAGAGGCTGTGGCCCATCGTACAGCTCCACCCTACTTAACTTTATCCTCTTCTGAGACTTGTTAGTTGGCCACGGGAACATAACCCTCTCTCTCCTCCCCCTGCAGTGAGCTCATGGGACCTTCTGAGCCCAGCCATGGTCTAATCCTGTAGCCATGGAGAAGCTCAGTTCCTGTGATTAGTGGGTAACCTCACTCCTTGGACTTGTCCTGCCAGTGTACATAATATACACTTGAACTATGTCTTCCCTGCATACCTGAGTGGAAGGAAGAGAGCCTTCCACGTGGCAGGCCCTGGAACTCTCCTGATCTCAGAGGGCTGGTTCTGGGCCAGGTGAGTCAGCCAGCACTTAGGGAAGAATAGGAACCAGGACTGTGAGACTTGAGATCACCACATCAATGACACTGTTTTTTAAAAATGGACATGAGAGCTGGAATTTGGTTCAAACCCTGGGCTTGATTCCTGAGTACATATCTTGTTTCTCCAATGAGACAACTCATCCCGGAAGGCAGGGATATTTCTTCTCTTGGAATTACATGCTCTTCACCACCTCTCACACTCCAACACCCAGAATATATCAAGTTCATTTAATGGCATTGGACACTTTCATACAACTTGTCCTTTATTTTTCATATACATAGCAGTGTCTTTCAATTATCAGATTTCTAATAAGGCCCTTCTAGAGGCTCTTTAAGGATCTCTAGTGGTGCACAGGGTTAAGTACTTGACTGCTAACCAAAAGCATGGCGGTTCAAACCGACCCAGCAGCTTCGCATGAGAAAGACCTGATGATCTGCTTTTGTAAAGATTACAGCCAAGAAAACCCTATGGGGCAGTTCTGCTCTGTCACATGGGATCACTAAGAGTCAGACTGACTTGAAAGCAGGACCAGGCGGTGTTTCATTCTGTTGTTCGTAGGGTTGCTATAATTGGGAACTGATCTGACAGCACCTAATGACAACAACAAGAACTGTATAACAATAGAGGCTCTTTAGAACCCTGGGTGGTGCGAACAGTTTGCACTTGGCTACTGTTAGGTCTTGGGAAGTCTCCTACGTCATATGCAGGAAGGTTGGAGGTTTGAATCCACCCAGAGGCACCTTGGAAGAAAGGCCTAGTAATCTACTTGAGAAAAATCATCCATTGAAAATCCTGCGGAGCACACTTCTACTCTGACACACATGGGGTTGCCATGAGTTGGAATTGACAGCAACTGGAAAGAGAGGCTCTTTGGGACAATATTTTCCACCGTTAAGGAAAAGGTGCATAAAAGAAACCTTTTTTTAAATTAAAAATGAGCTGCTGTGCAAAAGATAGCTGCCATTCAAGACATTAAAATGCAGAATAGCCCAGCAAGAACACCATTCTCATCACATGCGAGATTGCACAGTCAGCCATGCAGGGGAAGCGGCAGCACTTTCATTCTTGAATTCTATTATTTTTGCAATGAGTTTTGAAATAGGGAGTTGGAACAGCTGCTATGGTGTGACTTTCCTTCCTCTGCCCCAGCTCCCACCGGAGGAAAACCCTTTACTCTTCTCCCCTTTGCTCTTCCCCCAGCACTAGGCCTCAGGTCTCTGAAGGGCAGATTGTAGTCAGACCCTGTGGAGAGACGTTCTTGTTAGGCCTCATGGAGTCTCCTGTGTTACATGCAGAATTCTGATGCCATTCCTTGCTTGGCTGGCCCTCTATGATGTAGTGTGGCTGCAGCAGGGTGGCGCCAGCAGGCCTGTGGCGTGGAATAACTGGGGGGCTGACGGGGGCAGCCTTTATGGGCAGCAGAACAATGAAGGCCAAGTGGGCCTCATTGTGGACGCACTGCGCAGTGGAGAGGACAGCATGCAAAGGATGCTCTGTTGCTTCTTTTTTGTGTTTAATTGGGAGGGTCAGTGTGTGACCTGCCTCTTGGGGATAATGGCATTTCCTTTTGTTTGCCCAGCCCATCGTGTCTGGGAGACTATGAACTTTCTCTTACACAATTCTCGTTGTTGGCATTTTCCAGCAATGCCCCTTTCTAAAATCCAGTTGAAGAGCTGTGGAGGACTGGATAAGATGATGTAGGAAGAGGCCCTGTGGGTGGCTAAGAGAGAGGGTCCCATTCAGGGCAAGGCTGGATGTTCACTTGGACACATGAGAAACACCACTCATGTGGCCTGACTGAGTGCTAAGGAATGGAGGGGACCAAAACGAAGACTGGTGCTCCCAACCTGCCTTCACCCCTATCTTTGCCCTGTCTTCATGTCCAGACAGGTGCAGCTACCCACCCAACCTCTCCCTGGGCTAAGCATTTGCCTTGGGATCAAGGCCTTCTTGTTTTCAGCTCCCAGGGTCATTGATCGATTCAACAACTGTGCAACGATGTTGTATTGGGATGGTGGCCATACTTTTCCTGGGTTTCTTGACCTGCTCTCCTGAATCCTTGAGGAAATGTGGCTGGCCTCCTGCTCATCCTGGAATACTGATTGTTTTCAAACCCTTGACTGTCCTGATTTCCTTTCTAATGTCCATGTTCTTCTTTACGTTCTCTAGTGAGCATGGTGCCAACACACTCACTATCTTGGAGTCCTGATTATCCATCTGGTTTTGAGTCATCCATTGCTCAGGAAAGGGGCTTTCTGGGATGTATATACCGACCAAGAATATTGAAGCTAGGGACAGACATGAGTGCTGACATCAGACATGGGCAGAAGGATTGAGGGAGAGCAGAACATGGGTCTCCATGTGGTGTCTGCTGGGGCAGGAAGCTCTCAGATGGCTTCTTCACTCCCATGTTGGTGCCTTAACAAGGATAACTCTGATGGCTGGGGCTGGCTGGCAGGGCTCCCTTGGGGCCATCTGTCTGGGACCTCAGTTCTCCCTGTTGTCACTGGTTCTTCTGCATATGGTCCTAGGGCTTTCCCTCTCCAAGTGGCCTCTCCACGTGGTCTCCATTGTTCTCTCCAGCAGCATATCCAGACTTCTTCCATGGTAGCTCAGGGCTCCCAAGCACACAAAAGCAGAAGCTACCAAGTCTTCCTAGGTCTTAGGCCTAGAACTGGCACAGAGTCACTTCTATCGCGGTCTGTTGGTTCAAGCCCATCACAAGCCCAGATTAAAATGGAGGCAACTGAGCAAGGGCGATGGCTCATCGAGAGGCACAGATCCAACAGTCCACCACAGTCCCAGCACCCACTGCAGAGTAATGGTGCCCCACAGTCTTGTGTTTGGATCTGACTTCTTTTGACTTTGTTCCCTCTCTGCAGCTCCATCTCTCGTTCTCACTTTCCCAACACATATGGATGAATTGAATGTCAAACCCCAGAGCTCAGTATAGTTTACCGGTGTGGTGCAGACACTGAGGACTTTCTCTTTCCTGAAACATTTATATTGATTTTGTGGTAGCCTGAGGTATAATGAATTATGTAGGCATTGCAGGTCTATGCCCTCCACCCCATTCCCCGCCCCCAGCCTTGTAAATCAGGGTGAAACAATGGAGATAATGATTGTAGGATCAATAAAATACCTAGCTGACAAATAGGAGAGAGAAGATGTGGATGGGGAGGGAAGCTCTTTCATATTTCTGATCACAAAGCTGGCAAGATAGGACATTGCATTCTTTTCCACAGTATGCATTTCACAGAGAACTTTCACATAAATTATTTTGCTTGCTCTTCCATGTAACAGACAGGGCTAGTAGAGTTATCCCATTTTCACATATGAGGGAACTGAAGCTCAAGATCACCCTGCTAGTCAGTACCTGACCAGGTTGAGCACTGGGCCCCCATCTTCTCGTCTAAGCGTGGGACTGTGTAGTACCATGCCCTGCTTTTCTTGGATCAGTGTTTTTGTTTTGATTTTTTCAAAGCAGCAGAACCTTTTTTCTAAAGAGAAGCAGAACCCCAGTAAATAAAACCATTAAAGGACAATCTGAAGTAGCTGCAGTAGGGTAAGAAGCTTGTATCCCCATGATTATTTAAAAAAAACTTCGAACGCCTATTGTGGGCCAGATACTGTGCTAAACTATCTAATTCAATCCGCACAGGTACCCACAAGATAGGTGTTACTCTCCTAATTTTAGAAATGAGAAGCTGAGGATCCAAGAGGGTGAGAAACTTGTCCAGGTCACTCAACTGGCATGGGGTGGAGTCAGGAGGCAGGTCCAGGCCAGCCTCCAAAGCCACTGCTTCAGCCTGTGAGGCCAAGGCATGCCCTTAGCACGCTGGGCAGGAAGGACATTGTCCCAAACAACATATTAAAAAAAAAAAGTTTCTGACTTCAAATTCTTAAAGAATACAGACTTATTGGACCCATTGAGATTGGAGGAATCCATTGGACCTATTGAGACTGGAGGAACGCCTGAGACTATTGTCCTGAGATACTTTTTAAACCTTGAACTGAAACTGTCCCCTGAAGTCACCTTTTAATGAAATAGTAGGTTAGCTCAAAAAGTAAATAATGCCACCTTTGAATATAGCACTCCTAAAAAATTATCTATATGAGGCCAAATGGGCACCAGTTACTCTAAAGCGTAGATGAGAAGCTTAGGGAACAGTGGGACTAAGTTAACGGGAATGGAACAACTAGAATGGAACCAACGAGAATGTTGACACAATGCAAAGAATGTAACCATCATCACTGAGCATTATGTGTAGAAACTGTTGAACAGGAGCATGTTTTGCTGTGTATATTTTTCCCCAAAATACGATAAAATATTTCTTAAAAAAAGTTTCCGAGGGTTCTAGAAGAATCACTGGGAGTGAGGGGAGGCAGCGTGGGGTTAACTGACCCCCAAGGCTCTGTTTTCTGCACCTTCTGTTTTTCTGGCACTGGCAGTGAGGAGAGGCAGGGACAAGAGACCAGCTGTGGCCAAGTCGTTGACAAGAGATGCCAAAGAGCGCAGCAGGCATCGGGGAGAGTCTTCTAAAGGAAGTGCTCCCCAGACACCCTCCATACGGTTTCTGGCCAAACAGGTAAATTGTAAATATGGTTTCATCCCCGCTTTTCCCCAGCTGGGCTTTGTTTGGTGTTTGCAAAGGCTGGTCACTATTAACCTACGTGCATCAATTTAGGCATACACTTCAGCAGGCTTCCTGGAGACAAACAGACCTAGAATAGTGTTGCTTTATTATTTGCCAGATAAATAGCTGGAAGGTTGTATTAGTTAAAAAAAAAAAAAAAAAGAGGAAGGCTTCCAGCCGGTAAGGCAAAAAAAGTGATAGAAAATACATTATTTTGCAAATTAAAATAAAGTTCATCTGATTAGAAGCCCCAAGGAAGAGCTATTCATAAAATACTGAGAGCAAGTATGTGCTTAGATCCTTGCTCCAAGTACAGACAACCTTTAATAATTCAGAAGAAGGTGCCCCAAGACAGTCAAATTACACAGAGAAGAGTCGGAGAGCAAGGTTAGAACAGAAGGAAAGTATTTTCTAATGAGTTCTACACAATTTCTTGTCAATGGCACAGAGCAGGACATCCCATTAATTTAAAACGTGGATGGTTGTAACAACAACCAAAAAATATATGTGTGGTTACACATGTGTGCATATATGTGTATAGGTATGTATATGTGTATATATATGTGTGTATATATAGATGTATATATGTATATACGTGTGCGTTTGCATATATAGGTTGTCATTAGGTGCCGTCGAGTCGGTTCTAACTCATAGCGACCCTATGTGCAACAGAACGAAACACTGCCCGGTCCTCTGCCATCCTCACAATCATTGTTATTATATATATATATACATTTATTATACGTACATATATAATAAAGCACATAGCAGCCACAGCTACGGATACTTCTTAGACATAACCAAACACCTCGCAGGGTAGGTTTTCTGGGCTTGAAGGCTTAGGACCATAGTCTCTTGGGACAACTTGGTCAGTTGGCATAATATAGTTCATAAAAGTATATGTTCTGTATCTGAGTTTGGTGACTACTCTTAAGAAGTACTCATAGCGGTGCCTGCCATGTGCTTTATTATATATATATGTATACACACATGTGTATATATATATATATACATATATGTATACCTATAGATACATTTAATTTGGTGAATAGTGTCTGGGGTCTTAAAACATGCCAGTAGCCGTCTAAGATTATGTATAGAAACTTTACTCATCTGGAGCAAAAGAAAAAGAAGGAAACCAAAGACTCAGAAAGAAAGTAGACTACAGGACTTACAGTCTACATGAACTACGGCCTCATCTACCCCAAGACCAGAAAAACTAGATAGTGCCTGGCCTCCACTAATGACAATTCTGATGATGGCCAAAATAGATGGATCCTGATAGAATGGGAGAAAAACGTGGAACAGAACTCAAATTCTTAAAAAGTCCAGAGTTACTGGGGCCAGTTGAGACTAAAGGACTCCTGGAGACTATTGCCCTGAGATACTATTTAAACCTTGAAATAAAACTAGCCCCTGAGGTCACCTTTTAGCTAAATTACAGATTGGCTCATAAAATAAAGAACATCACCTCTGAGTGCTGAGCTCCTTTTAAAAATCATCTATATGAGACCAAACAGTCAATAATTACGCTAAGGCAAAGATGAGAAGGTAATGGGACAGGGAAACTAGATTACTAGAAACAGAACAACCAGAATGGAAATAATGAGAAGGTTGACACATTGTGAAAACTGTAACCAATGTTACTGAATGATTGTGTAGAAATTGTTAAATGGGAACCTAATTTGTTGTGTAAACTTTAACCAAAAACACAATAAAAAATTAGTTTTTCAAAAAATGTGAATTGTTGCTTTCATTTGTGGCTAATTTGGTAAAAACAAAACAAAACAACAATAACAACCTTCCCTCAGATCTTTCTGGGAAGCAGGAAAATATTATTTGAGGGAGAGAGTTGGGGATAGTAAATGAGCAGATGTTTTCGTCTTTGAATTCCATTTAAAATTTCCCCACTGAGAAGGAGACTTTTCACTATGTACACTTTTGTACTTTTTTGAACTTGAATACATGAATATAAAAAACCCTTTGCCATCGAGTCAATTCTGACTCACAGCAGCCCTTTAGGACAGAGTAGGACTGCCCCATAGGGTTTTCAAAGAGTGGCTGGTGGATTTGAACTGCTGACCTTTTGGTTAGCAGCCAAGCTCTTAACCACTGCGCCACCAGGGCTCCTTATGAATATAGTCCTACTCAAAAAATTCTTGTTGTTAGCTGCTGTCGAGTTGGCGCTGATTCATGGCAACCTTATGTATAATACAATGAAACATTGCCCAGTCCTGTGACAGTTATCCATAAAGTTTTCATTGGCTAATTTTTGGAAGTAGATCACCAGGCTTTTCTTCCTAGTCTGTCTTAGTCTGGAAACTCTGCTAAAACCTATCTACCGTGGGGGACCCTGCTGGTTTTTCAAATACCAGTGGCATAGCTTCCAGCGTCACAGCAACACGCAGGCTACCACTGTATGACAAACTGACAGATGGGTAGTCTGTCAAATAATAGATACAACTGAAATTAAGAAAAAATTTTTTTTAAATTACCTACTTGTTGTTCAAACGGCACTGCTGACTTCCTTCCCCGAACACTCTTCCTCAAAGGTTATTCGCCACCCAGCCTCTCTCTTATCCTCACCAGCCAAGTGCACAATGGGAGTTCACTCTGCCTTCTATGTTGACTTGTATCAGTCTTCACTTTATCTGGTCTCAATCATTTGTTGAACAACTTCCATAGGCTCTATCCTTTGTTACCACTTGCTGTTGAGTTGATTGCAACTCACGGTGATCGCATGTGTGCAGAGTAGGATGCACTTTGCAGGGTTTTCAATGGCTGTGACTTTTCGGGGGCAGATCGCCAGGCCTTTTTTCTGAGGTGCCTCTGGGTGGGTTCAAACCTCCAATCTTTTGGTCAGTAGTCCAGTGCTTAACCCACTGTGCCACCCAGGGACTCCTATCCTGTTAGATGCTGTGATAACTAGATAAGACACATCCTGACTACAGGGTTTATTGAGGCAAGGTTTAGACTTAATAATACTAGAAATTTATGACTGTGTAGTTAAGAATTAACCTACCCAAAGAGAGGTCTGCCCTTTGCCCCTGTGTCCTGGGAGGTCATCACTAAGCCCTTGAATGTCATGAATGTCATGCCTAATAAGAGGATCTTTGTCTCCTGAAGTCGTTGGGCCACATCAGAAAGTCTAACAATGTGATTTAGAGTGGGGGTTTGGGGTCATGTGGTATCAGCTCAACCTCCGGAGGGGCTAGAGACTGAGACCAGCCATGCGGGTGGTCAACCATGTTTACGTGACTGAGCCCCAGTAAAACCTCTGGGCATCAAAGCTCAGGTGAGCTTCCCTGTTAGGAATACTCCAGGCATGTGGCTTCAAAGAAATGAAAGATTACTATTAGCTAGAGAAGTTTACTAAATCCCATGAACGGGCATTATTTTCTGCAACGTGTGAGGAGAGGGAGTGGTTGCTTAAACAGAATTCGCCAAGACCTACTCTATCAAGTGTACAATTTTATTGAAAATGTAGCTAAGAAGACAAGGAAAGCCAGGGTTATCATTGAGATAACAATGTACTAAACGTTCTCCCTTTCATGGAGGCGGTGGGGCATGAGCGACATGAGGTCTGGGAAGGTGTGGATGGTAGGAAGACTCTTCCTGAGCCTGGGCTGAGAGCCTCGTTCTCGTCAGTGAAAAGCTGGCCCTGGGAAGGCTCCCAGGAGCCTCATCTTTGGGGGACCACTGTGTTCTCTCCCTTCCATGGGAAATTAGGAGACAATCTGCCAGGTAGCCTGTGACCCTCTCCAGGCCCCCTGCGATCTTGTTCAATCTTAACAAACACACAACTCTGATGTGCTGGCACTTCTGGCAAGAGCATATCTTGGTAAATGCAAAATTGCTAATGAAATTAAGTGACATTCTGCTTTGCATCTCTTCCATGACCAATTTACCTCAGCAAATTGGCAGTCTATTGTGTCCTCGGGCAGCAGCCTGGGATGCTTCTTACCCCAGGCTTCAGAGCCTCTAAGGGGAGGAGGAGGCAGGCAGGTAAGAAGGGAAGAATATTTATGGCCTATTGTTTACTTCCATTGATGAAGCCAGTACCTCCTTCTATACCCACTGTTCTCATCCACATCTACCTATACACCTGTAAGGACTTTCTGCACTGGTTCAGACTTCATTTGTAGCAAATGACATACACCTAGTTCTACCTCGCTTAAACCAAAAGTGACCTTATTATAAGGACATCAGGGGTCTCATGGAAGCCAGGACAGGAATAAGGTTATGACTGGAGCCACTGAAGCAAGGAATGCAAACATGGTCAGGCCTCTCTCTCTGTTCCTCTCTGTGCATCCCTTCAGGTTTGTCTCTTTCTCTCTCTCTCCCTCCCCTTCTCTCTCTCTCTCCCTGTCTCTGTTTCTGTCTCTCTCTCTCCTCTCTCCCTCCCTCTATCTCTCTCTTCCTTCTCTCTCCCTCTATCAGTCTCTCTGTCTCTCGCTCTCCCTCTCCCTCTCTATCTCTCTTCCTCTCTTTCTCCCCTTCTCTCTCTCTCTCTGCAAACACACCTCCTCTCTGGGTCATGGAGGAAACATGACTACAGGTTGCCTCCACTCCTGAGGGAAAGAAGCCCGGATTCTTGAAGTCCCAAATCCAAAAATGCTGGAGAAAGTCTCATTGTGCAAGCAGAGTCAGGTGCCCACCCTGGATGGACCATTGAGGCCGTGGGGATAGGCACTGTATGGTCAGACTTCTAGGCCAGGACCCGGATGGGGTCAGGAGCCTATGGTAACATGGCCGCTGCTTCTGCAGTCAAGCGGCTAGTGAGCCGGGGTGGGGACCAGTTCCTGGAAAAGAGGGGTTCTGTGTACACAATCCTCAGATGTCCACTATGGTGCCCAACCAGCCATCCACCCCCATTCCCTGCACTCTATGCTCTATTCTACTCGCTGATGAATTGCTCTTCCTGAAGTGTACCCCCCATCCCTACCCCACCGTGGCTTTTCTGCTTGAAACATTGTCTGGCTCCCAATTAGGTCTCAGAGACCTAGAATCTCTGAATTATAAAGGTCTTTAGAGTTCACCCAGACCTACTCTTTATCAAATGCATACATTTCTTCTCCACTTTCTCAACAACCTCTGCTTGCATTCCTCTAGTGTCCAGGAGCTCACTACCCTCCAAGACAACCTGTCTTATTTCCTGGCGGCTCTGACTGTTAGATGTATCTTCCCTCTAAAGTGATGTCCTTCACTCACTGGTCCTGGATGTTCCTTCCGGGGTCTAATGTCTAATGTCCCCTTCAACTACTTTAAGGTTGTTATCATTCCTTCCTGACTTCTCCTTCTGCCTCCCTTCTTAGTTACAACCTAAATAGCGCTCTTTTCTTTTTCTCCTAACCTGTTTCTAAAGTCCTAATATTTCCCAACCCTCCCTCTCCATTTTCAAAGCTCTTCTCTTGATGTGCTGTGGTTTGTCAAGGATCCTCTTAAAGAGTTGCGTTCAGTACTGAAAACCACGCTCCGGGAGATCTCCACAGCCCGCCGGAGGTGGTCCCATTGCTGCTGGCTTTCTGAAGATGCCATTTCCTTTCATTATTCTTATGTGTGGGTACCTTCATCACACCTGTGGTTACATAAGTTTTCAGTCCATGAAACTTCCCTTAGTTCACACTACTTATTCCAGTTTCCAGCAGATGGAATCAGCCTTCTCTGTGCCACTTCCTCCCTTCACACCTGTCTTGTTCAGTCTTGCTGTAGAATCTAGAATTAATACTGGCTAAAGGCAGAAGTAAGCTCTGCCTCATTGGCCTGGTGTTGGCTAACAGGTGCCCCAGTTCTTAGAACTCCCTCTGCTTTGTATCTGAGACCTGATCCCCATTTTACACTATGTAGGCTTCTGGCTGGAGCATTGGTGGTGCAGTGGTTAAGACCTCAGGCTGCTAACCAAAAGGTTGTCGCAGCGGCGACGGTAATCGGGACGGCGAAGACAGTAACCAACTACACAACTCTTACAGAGAAGTGGGGCCAGGAGGGTCACTCTGAGGAGTCGACCCCCACTTCAGTCCCAGGAGTTTATTTTATAGTCAATACAGCAATCAATAAGGCAATTAACAAAACAATGGGCTTTGAGTACGGGCAAGGAAGAAGGAATTCAGGTAAACAAGTCAATCAGTAAAGGGACAATAGGGTTTGGGAGAACACATCCGGACAAGTCTCGACATGTTGGAGACAAGTCTCAACATGCTGTGCAGCATAGAGGCCTGTGGGGGCTGCAGTTGTCAATAGTACAGCCATGTTTAAATGGCATATATCCCCACAAAAGGTCAGCAGTTAGAACCCACCAGCTGCTCCTGGAAACCCTATGGGGCAGTTCTACTCTGTCCTATAGGGTTTCTATAAGTTGGAATTGACTCGACAGCAAACAACAGGCTTCTGGCCAATTGATCCTTATTGTGGGAGCCAGCTTAAGATCTGATCCCCTCTAGAAAATCACATTGATTAAGGATGGGGTTGCACAACTGATTAATGTTAATTGCTGTCAGTAAGTTGTATACCTGTAAAAAGTTGAACTGGCAAAAGCTGTGTGATAGATATATTTACAACAACAACAATAAAAAGAGCAGCAACTGAGGCTGCTTACGTACAACCAAACACCTCATGGGATTTGGTTCCTTGGTTTGGAGGTTTAGGGTCATGGTTTCATGGGCCATCCCAGTTAATTGACCTAATATCGTTGCCCGTTTAGTGCTTCTGTTCTACCTCCTAGTTTGTTGGATAGTGCCTGGGGTCTTAAAAGCTTGCAAATGGCCATCCAAGACACAACACAACGATTGATCCCTATTTGCCTGGAACAACAGAGGAAGAAGGAAAGTCAGGAACTGTTGTTGTTGTTAGGTGCCGTCGAGTTGGTTCTGACTCAAAGTGATCCTATGCACAACAGAATGAAATACTACTCAGCCCTTTGCCATCCTCAAGATTGTTGTTATGCCTGACCCCATCCTAGCAGCCACTGTATCAATCCATCTCATCAAGTGTCTTGCTCTTTTTTGCCCATCCTCTACTTTCCCAAGCATGATGTCCTTCTCCAGGGCATTATCTCCTGATAATATGTCTGAAGTATATGGGACGAAGTCTCGCCATCCTTGCTTCTAAGGAGCATTCTGGCTGTACTTCTTCCAAGACAGATTTGTTCATTCTTTTGGCAGTCCATGGTGTATTTAATATTCTTCACCAACACCATAATGCAAAGGCGTCAATTCTTCGGTCTTCTTATTCATTGCCCAGCTTTCACATCCATATGAGGCGATTGAAAACACCATGGCTTGGGACAGGAACACCTTAGTCCTTAAAGGGACATCTTTACTCTTTAACACTTTAAAGATGTTTCTTGCAGCAGATTTGCCCAATGCAATGCGTCATTTGATTTCTTGACTGCTGCTTCCATGGGTGTAGATTGTGGATCCAAGTAAAATGAAATCCTTGACAACTTCAATCTTTTCTCCATTTATCATGATGTTACTTATTGGTCCAGTTTTGAGGATTTTTGTTTTCTTTATGTTGAGGTGTAATCCATACTGAAGGCTGTAGTCTTTGATCTTCGTCAGTAAGTGCTTCAAGTCCTCTTTACTTTCAGCAAGCAAGGCTGTGTCATCTGTGTGTCGCAGGTTGTTAATGAGTCTTTCTCCAATCCTGATGCCGAGTTCTTCTTCATATAGTCCAGCTTCTTGGATTTTTCGCTCAGCGTACAGACTGAATAAATATGGTGAAAGGATACAACCCTGATGCACATGTTTCCTGACTTTAAACAAGTATCCCCTTATTCTGTTCGAATGAATGACTGTTGATTTATGTACAGGTTCCTCATGAGCACAATTATGTGTTCTGGAATTCCTGTTCTTCATAATGTTATCCATAATTTGTTATGATCCACACACTCAAATGCCTTTGCATAATCAATAAAACACAGGTAAACATCTTTCTGTTATTCTCTGCTTTCAGCCAGGATCCATCTGACATTAGCAATGGAATGTGGGCTAACTGCCTCCATCAACAACTGCCTCCTTTTGTGTTATGAGACCAAAGAACTGAATGGTGCCTGGCTACCGTTACTGAACATTTTGATCAAACATTCCATAGAAGAATCCTGATCAAAAGGGGGGGACATGCAGAACAGAATTTCAAATTCTCATGGAATCTAGACTTTCGGGAGCCATGGAGGCCAGATGAACCCCTGAAACTATTGCCCTGAGACAATCTTTAAACCTTAAATCAAAAAGATCCCCTAAAGTCTTCTTAAAATCAAACAATAGTTTAGCTTAACTAGTAAAGAATGTTTGCCTTGACCATTGTGCTCTTTTAAGATCTATCTACATGGGATCAAACTGACAATAGCAACTCAAAAGATTAGATAGGAAACTTAGGGGGCAGTGAGTTTCTGTTAACGAGGGAAGAACAACTCAGAAAAGGAGGATGAGAATGGTTGTACAACTTGAAGAATGTAATCCATGTCACTGAATTGTACATGTAGAAATTATTGGCTTGGTATATATTCTGCTGTATATATTCTCAACAACAACAACAAAAATAAAATAAATTATTAAAAAAAAGAAAAGATCCTATTCCCTCTGGGGCTTTTGAATACAAGAATCAGAATCCCTAAGAGAGAAATGGAATAGTTTTTTTTTTAGTCCAAAAGCTTGGGTTTGAAGAGCCAAATAGTCTTGAGAACTGCTGACTCTCTTTCAGTACATCTCTGTTCCCATGTCCTCCAAACATCTCTGTAGTACCCATTATACCCGATCCCACTGAGTTTATTCTGACTCACAGTGACACTATAGGGCAGAGTAGAACCGCCTCATAGTGTTTTCAAGGCTGAAATCTTTACAGGAGCAGACTGCCACAACTTTCTCTGTGGAGCAGCTGGTGGATTTGAACTGCCGACTTTTAGATTAGCAGCTGAGTGCTTAACCACTGTGCAATCAGGGCTCTTTTCTTCTGTAGTACAGTGCACTGAAAATTTTCCCCAACCAACTTATTTAACATATTTCACAATGTATGTAATTATTTGTACATGTCTCAATTCCTTACTTGATTTGTAAGCTTTTTGAGGGCCAAGCCCAAGATTTCTTTCATTTTGGAACCCCTAAAGTTCACAATAAGGAGCCCTAGTGGCACAGTGGTTGAAGCACTCGTCTGGTAACTGAAAGGTAGTTGGTTTGAACCCACCAGCTGCTCCATGGGAGAAAGATGTGGCAGTCTACTTTCAAAAAAATTATAGCCTTGGAAACCCTCTGGGGCAGTTTCTAATATACTCGTATTCCCATATACTCTGTCCTATAGGGTCACTATGAGTAGGAATCAACTCAACAGCGAAGGGTTTTTTTAATGGGTTTAAAGCTCATGATCAGTGCTTATAGAATGAATGAATAGATAACTGAATATTGAAATCAAATCACTAAATGGCTTTCTGGTTGTCCTACCTCCCTACCATCATCTCAGTTTTGGAGGGCCCAGTTTCATTGCAGTTCACCATCCTATCTGAGTTTCAGCCTTCTATTAACATCTTTCTACTATTCTGATCATTTTCCCACCTTTCATAAACTGTTCTAAATTACATCTTTATACTCTCGACTCTTTTCTATCTCAGGGCTTTAGTGATTGCTGATTCCTCTGCCTAGAATTCTCTTACCTCAGGGCATGGCATGGCTAACTCCTTCTCATCATTTGTGATGGATTGAGTTGTGTCCCCAAAAAATGTCTGTCAGCTTGGCTGGGTCATGATTCCCAGTGTTGTATGATTGTGTAATCTGATGTGATTTCCTTATGTGTTGTAAATTCCCTTTGATGAGGTTATACAGATGAGGTTGACAAGATTGCAATCTCTTTTGAGATAGAAAAGAGAGAAGTGACCAGAGACACATGGGAATGTCATACCACCAAGAAAGCAGTGCTGGGAGCAGAGCGCATCCTTTGGACCTGAGGTTCCTGTGCAGAGAAGCTCCCCGACCAAAGGAAGACTGATGCATCACCAGAACCTTCCTCCAGAGATGACAGAGAGAGAAAGCCTTCTCCTGGAGCTGATGCCCTGAATTTGGACTTGTAGCCTACTGGACTGTGAGAGAATAAACTTCTCTTGTTAAAGCCATCCACTGGTGGTATTCCTGTTAGAGCAGCACTAGATGACTAAGACATCATTCATAACATTTTAAGTGTTCAAAATTATCCAATTATTTACTTGTTTATTGTCTCTTTCTCTCTACTAGAATAAAGTGTTATGCAAACAACGACTGTGTCTGTCTTGTGCTGAATCTCCAGGTTCTAGAACAATATGAGTAGTGAGTACTCAATAAATTGATGCTTTTTAATGAGTTTCTTTGAAGAGTAGCAAACCCTGAATTTTAAACTTAGAATTGACATTCAGCAGGGTCAAATCACCTAGTCGTCGCGTTGTTGCACTGTTATAGGAAGTATTCATAGTTTTGCTCCACCTCTCCACATCCCACTCTTTTAATCTCTTCATTTGTACCCCCAGACTCTGTCCTTGCCCTGCCATAGACAGTCAAACATGAGTTACCAACTTTGGGGGAAAAAGGGGTCACTGCAGAGTCTGAGACAAAGGGGGTAAACTCTTGACCTCTAAGAGCAATTTGCATAACATACTTTATAAAGAAAATGCTCTATATCCCACTTTGGTGAGTAGCACCTGGAGCCTTAAAAGCTTGCAAGCAGTCATCTAAGATACATCTATTGGTCCCATCCCACCTGGAGCAAATGAGAGTGAAGAAAAGCAAGACATAAGGAAAATACTAGCCCAAAAGGACCACATGAACCAGAGACTCCACCAGCCTGAGACCAGAAGAATTAGATGGTGCTTGGCTACCACCAATGACCACCCTGACAGGGATCACAACAGAGAGTCCCGGACAGAGCAGGAGAAAAACGTAGAACAGAATTCAAACTCATGTAAAAAGACCAGACTTAATGGTCTGACAGAGAGGAACCCCTGAAACTGTGGTCCCTGGACACTCTGCTAATCCAGAACTGAAACCATTTCTGAAGCCTGCTTTTCAGACACAGACTAGACAGGCCTATAATACAAAAAAATTAACACACATGAGGAATGTGCTTCTTAGTGCAATCAGATATACGGAACCAAAAGGGTCGTTCCCTGTCCAAAAGCAGGACAAGAAGGCAGGAAGGGACAGGAACTGAACAAACGGACATAGGGAACCCAGGGTGGAAAGCAGAAGCATGCTGTCACATTGTGGGGATTGCAACCAATGTCACAAAATAATACATGTATAAATGTTTTAATGAGAAATTCACTTGAGCTGTAAACTTTCACCTAAAGCACACACACACACAAAAGGGCAAAGGCACCATCCAGATGCATACCGAAAAGATATGAAGGGGAAGCTGCTGAGCATCATCAAAATTTCCTTGAATCCCCTTCAAAATTCTCTAACCTCAGGTGTGAGGAGAAGGGTTAGAAGAGAATCAGTAGAGATTACAAAGGAGGTCTTTGCATGCAGCCCCTTCCTGCTGAGTCCTGAAGGTAGAGAGAGCTGCTTTTTTTTTAACACATAAAATTAACCATCACTTCCCCCTTCGCACGGAAGCTCACTTCTCTAACGATGGCATCTGTTAAGCCTCATCGCTTGGCCTCATGCATGCATCTATTTGGCCTAGCTATCTTTTAAAGATACAAAAAAGTTCTTGTTAAATTTGATTTGGGATTCAGGCTGTTGTCATGGAAGAAAATGAAAGTCAATAAGCTTTCCATTGTGTAAATATTATGTAATTTTAAATCACTTTTGAAGGCCTTTTCTGGATCTATGGGGGTAGGATTGTATGAATAAATTAATACCTAAAGGGTTCCCAGACCCCTCTTTTGTTGAATGATTTATTTTCAGCCCTTCTTCTGTGGGTAGAGTGTTTCTAAAATTTATTTTATTTTATTTTTTTGATGTTGTTGAGAATATACACAGCAGAACATACACCAATTCAACAATTTCTGCATGTATAACTCAGTGACATTGATTACATTCTTCAAGTCATGCACATGTTCTCAACCTCCTTTTCTGAGTTGTCCCTTCCCCACTAACATAAACTCACTGCCCACTAAGTTTCCTTTCTAATATTTTGAGTTCCTGTTGTCAATTTGATCTCATATAGATAGATCTTGAAAAAGCACAATGGTCAATGCAGACATTCTTTACTAGCTAAGCTAAACTATTGTTTGGTTTTAAGAAGACTTTAGGGGATCTTTTTGATTTAAGGTTTAAAGATTATCTCAGGGCAATAGTTTCAGGGGTTCATCTGGCCTCCATGGCTCCCGAAAGTCTAGATTCCATGAGAATTTGAAATTCTGTTTCTCCATTTCCCCCCTTTTTTATCAGGATTCTTCTATAGAATCTTTGATAGAAATGTTCAAAAATGGTATCCAGGCACCATGCAGTTCTTCTGGTCTTATGGCAGAAGAGGCAGTTGTTGATGGAGGCAATTAGCCTACACGTTCCATTTTGAGAGAGGTTCTTTTTAAGATTGATAACTCTAGAGAGGAAGTCTGCCATCTGGACCTCTGAGAGTCAACATCCTTGCCAGCATCCCCAGAGCCACAATGGTGTAGGATAATGAATAGAGTGAAAGGTTTTAAGGCCATTAATGCTGAGTGATGACACCAAGACTTGTTTGGGAGTCAGGAAAGTCAAGATCTCAAAAGCTCAGGAGAGGTCCAAAAGAGAGAGAACTGGTAGACCCAAAGAAGCCAGGGGCTGGAGGTTAGACCTCTAAATGACAAGTGTGAGTATGAAGACCGGAGGCCACAGCAAGCCCGCAGGTACTTCAACGGGAGCAGTGAGGACAGAAGCCAGTGACTCAGAGGGTGTCCCTGTGGAAGAGAGGTCACACCTGAGGACCAGATAAGATAGGTTACATTTCAAAGGATGCTAGAACAGGAATGAGACAGATCAGGAGTGAGAAACAGATGTGAACAGCTTCTGCCTCCCTTAAACTTAGTTGCCATCTGGGAGAAAAGAGTGGGGATAGAAAAGAGTTTTAAATAATCCCTAATTGACTCAATTTTAAAACTGAAAGTGGCTATATTAGGTTGTTTCAAACCAGGCAGAAGGGGGCTTTCATATAACTTTTCCAAGCTGTAGGAATATAAAGTTACATTTTTTGTTCCCGAGGCCATGATTGTGAAATCTCTACAGTATATTAGAGGCCACAACTTTGTTTCTACAGGTGAGGAAACTGAGGCCCAGAGAGTAAGATGGTGGGTTCAAGGTGACTATGCTATGTGTAAAGGAGCCCTGGTGGTGCAGTGGTTAAGCACTCGGTTGCTAACCAAAAGGCTGACAGTTCAAACCCACCAGCTGCTCTGGGGGAGAAAGATGTGGCAGTCTGCTTTTGTAAAGATTACAGCTTTGGAAATCCTATGGGGAAGTTCTACTCTGTCCTGTAGGGCTGCTATGAGTCAGAATCAACTCGATGGCAACTTTTTTTTTTTTTTTTTTCTTATGTTATGTGTGGACACAGCCGGGAGGACAGCCCAGATCTCCTCAGTCTTGCTCCAGGGTTCTCAGTACCACAGTGCATTGCCTTTTTGTAGCTATCAGACTTGTGCAGAAGTACTGTGCCTCACCTGTGTATCAAACATAAGAAAATGTCTCCCTAGCTTTTTTTATTTTTTAAACAGGGCATCAAGTTAAATTTATGAACCAAATTTTAAAAGCTGTCAACATGACGGTCCAATACATGGGAGAGAAAATCAAAATAAGCATCTATTGTTAATGAACATCATCTGCCTTTCTACCCTTCTTGTTCTCTTTGTTCTTCTACTATTCCTGACACTTTTCTTAGCATAAAATTCTTCATGGCTGGTTGTAACAACTATAAGGCAAAGGGAGATATCATAAAAATTTCTGATTATCATGAGAGTCAGCTGGGGTAGAAGGGGGTGGTAGCTTGAGAAACAGCTTATTTTGACAAGAGCATCCAGGCAGCAGTGTGGGAGATGGGTTGTGGAAGAGGGAGAGGCAGCCCCAATTTTCATTCTTTGATTATGATATCCCTGGATAACAGTGCAGTTCTTCTGAGGCATATCGTTCCACAGACGCAAAAGATGGAGAAGGCAGAGAGTGACTCAGAACGCTAGTGTCTGGCACCATTAACCGGGTGCCTCTGACTCAGATCTAAGTGACTTATTCCGGTGGAGCAAGACAGGCTCCAGTGTTTTGCTAGGGCTGACCAAATGACAAGCTCTTCATCAGATGCTTCCTGTTTGTGCTCCACATAAGAACGAGCCCTACCGCACCCCATCAAGCACAAGTAAACCAGGATGCCCAGATTCCGCAGTGTTCATGACTTGGAACTACTGTTGGTTTCCAACACCATTAGCCTGTAGGGAGTATCTTGAACTTGCAAACTGCAAGTTCCAACTCCCACCTGAGAGGCTGTGTCTGCTCATGCAGTCTTGGTGGTTTTGAAGTCAGAAAAGAACTGATGAGAGGTCATGTGCTGTAGTAAGGAAGAATGTGAGTCTGGATTTAGCAGGCCTGGATTTAAGTTCTGGTTCTTCATCCCTTAGCTGTGTGACCCTGGACAAGTCGCTGAGATTTACTTTCCATTTTCTATAAAACAGGGTTTTTGTAAGAGTGAAATGTGTAAAGACGCGCTTGTTATTGTTAGTTGCCGTCAAGTTGGCTCTGGTTCACGGCAACCTTATGTACAACAGAACAAAATGTTGCCCGATCCTGTGCCATCTTCATGATCATTGGTATGTTTGAGCCCACTCTTGCAGCTGCTGTGTCAATCCATCTCACTGAGGGTTTCCCGAATTTCTGTTGGCCCTCACCTTTACCAGACATGATGTCCTTTTCTAGCAATTGGTTCTTCCTAATGACATGCCCAGAGTAAGCAAGTCAAAGTCTTGCCATCCTAGCTTCTAGGGAACGTTCTGGTTGTATTTCTTCTAAGACTGATTTGCATAGCTGATACAAAAGAAACATGCAAAATATGATAGCTAGTATTGCCCCTTATAGCAATTCCTCACCTCACTCGTAAGGGCCACCTGCTAAGGGGTTTCTAAAGTAGCATACATACCTTTTATTATGGCCTATCGAGTTTACCTGATACACTGTATGTTGATCATGTCTGCATATTTACAACTTTAACTAGTTCCAAGAACTACGCCTTACTCACCTCTGGATTCCTAGTGTTCAGTGGAGTAAATGATTTACTAAATAAGGAAATGAACAAACTCCTGTATGGGAGGTTCTTAAGTTCTATTTCTAATTATCACACCCAAGGGGAGTAAGGGTGTCTGGGAATTATGAAGAGAGGGCATGTAGTGTCAGCCTGTGTTTGGAGGGTTTCATATGAAACACTAACATGCTTATTTCTCCATGGAAAAAGGAGAAATAAAACCAATACTATGTTTTGGTTTAAAATATATAATAAATCTAAGAAAACTCAATAATGATCAGGACTCAGGGAGAGGAATGACTGATTTCTAACACTAGTTAATCTAGATCTCCCCAGATAACAACAACAAAAAACCCAAAAAACAAAAAGACCCTTTGCTGTCAAGTGGATTCTGACTCATAGTAACCCTATAGGACAGAGTAGAACTGCCCCATAGAGGTTTCCAAGGAGTGGCTGGTGGATTTGAGCTGCCAACCTTCAAGTTAGCAGCTGAGCTCTTCACCACTGCACTACCAGGGCTCCTCCAAAGCAGTCATTGAATCCTGCTCCTTTTCACAGGTCTTTGGAGGAAACCAGCCAGTCAGAGCTAAGTTCCTGTATTTCATATCAAAGCACTGCTGGAGATGGAGAAATGATGCTTTAGGAACACAGAGTAGAGACAAGGAGAGTAGCTGAACCCCATTTGGGGAGTGGGCAGAGACTGTTGGGGTGCCTGATGATACTTTGAGAACACACTTGACTTTAATGACTTCCTTTGTAAGGACAAATCAAACAGATAAAACTGGGAGCCAGCAGCATCAAGAATCGGTCCAAGAGGGATCCTCAAGATCACTTCTGTCATAGCCACGTCCATGGTGAGAGAACATGTGGACGCTGTGCCCTATGACCGGTTGGGTATCACTGTTTCTCCTTTTTCTCCTTCATCAAATGGGCTTCTTTTCTTTTTTAAGGGCCTGGTGTTAAGGATGCTAGGCTGCTAACTGAAAGGTCAGTGGTTCAAACCCACCAGCTGCTCCACGGGAGAAAGATGTGGCAGTCTGCTTCGGTAAAAATTTACAGCCTTGGAAACTCTATTGGGCAGTTCTACTCTGTCCTATAGGGTTGCTAGGAGATGGGATCGACTCAATAGCAGTGGGTTTGGTTTCGGTTTTGGTAGTATTAAGAAGAAGGAGCCCTGGTGGCAAAGTGGTTAAAGCGCTCAGCTGCTAACTAAAAGCTTGGCGGTTTGAACCTACCAGCTGCTCTGTGGGAGAAAGTTGTGGCAGTCTGTTTCTGTAAAGATTTACAGTTTTGGAAACCCTATGGGGCAGTTCTACTCTGCCCTGTAGGGTCATTATGAGTTGGAATCAACTCAACGGCAGTGGTTTGGTGTTAAGGAAGCGCAGTTTGAACAGTGTTGAGCAGGGTTTTCTTTTAAATTGTTACAAATGTATATGTAAATTGAGTCAGATTTTTGACAAGTGGTTTTTCCTTGCTCTATTTTCCCTGGAGAAGTTAGGAGCCATTCACTAACATTTCAGTAGAGGCTCTATGATTGTTCAGAGTCTTTCAGAGGAGATACCAGCTATGGGTAAAATTTTGACCTAGATAGATTCTGAATTCTTTTCAAGTCTTAGATGTTATGATCCTAAATAGAGCAATAGGCCAGTAGCTGGGTGATTCAGGTACCAAAATCACCCATGACTGAAACACACAGATTGTTTTGTTTGAAAATGGGATTGTTGGAAGAGTGTTACACCAAGAACTGCCTCAGTTCTTCACTTTACTTTGGATTGACAAGGTTTAAATAACTGACCATTATTCTCCAATGTAATCCGCCTGTCACCCAGTGGCTAGCTGGTCCAAACAAGGAATCGCACCATATTGGGGTTCAGTGATGGTTTCTGCTATTTGCAGAGTAGGCACTCTTCAATAGCCTTATTCATTCAGCCCTCTGGAGGGAAAGTCTATGTTGTTGGTCCACGCATAAGCTTCATCCATGCCACCATGCCCACTTTATTCAAGGGCCCATCAAGAGAGCATTTGAGATGGCTGGGAAAAGAGACTGACAGATACTCATGGGGAACATCATTTTGTCCATCTCTACTGACAAAGTTTAATGAAGCTCAACATTATTCTAACTGAGACAGGAGAAATGTTTACAAGGTCCAGCTCTAGTATCACAAAGCAGGATAGAGAAGGGTGGATTTGGAGCTGAGAGGCAAGATATTGATAATCGGAACATTAGGCTTCCAACAACCAAAACAGCTGCTGTCGAGTCAATTTCAACTCATGTAACCCCATGTGCATCAGAGTAGAAATGTGCCCCTTAGGGTTTTCAATAGCTATTATCTTTCGGAAGTAGATTACCAGGCTTTTCTTCTGAGGCATCTCTGTGTGAACTTGAACAGCCAACCTTTTGGTTAGTAGCTGAGGGCTTAACTATTTATTGGGCCAGTTTTTGTTCTTTAATTGAGCACCTACTGTCAAGGAGCAGAGCTGAGCTGCGCTGGTGGAATTGAGCTGAGTTGTCAGATATCCAAGTAGTCCATTAAAATAACAAGTCAAAATGAAAGTAACAATCAAGCCTTTAATCACTCACTGTGACAGTATAAGCAAAAGAAACTGTCTTAGTCATCTTGTGCTGCTGTAACAGAAATACCACAAGAGGATGGCTTTAACAAAGAGAAATGTATTTTCTCACAGTCTAGTAGGCTACAAGTCCAAATTTAGGGCATCAGCTCCAGGGGAGTCTTTCTCTCTCTGTCGGCTCTGGAGGAAGGTCCTTGTCATCAATCTTCCCTTGGTCTGGGAGCTTCTCAGCGCAGGAATTTCTGGTCCGAAGGACGCACTCTGCTCCCAGCATTGCTTTCTTGGTAGTATGAAGTCCCCCTGTCTCTCTATTGGCTTCTCTCTTTCATATCTCAAAAGAGATTGCCTCAAGACACAATCCAATCTTGTAGATTGAGTCTTGCCTCACTAACACAACTGCTGCCTATCCCACCTCGTTAATGTCATAGAGGTAGGATTTATAACACATAAGAAAATCACATCAGATGACAAAATGGTGGACAATCACACAATACTGGGAATCATGGCCTAGCCAAATCGATACACATATTTTTTGGTGACACCATTCAATCCATGATAGAAACCCATAAAAGAAGGCTACGGCTCACCCTTGTTCCATATTTCCCAGGAATGGTGCCTGAGTGAGGGTCAGGCGGATCAGTGAAGATGTGGGGACCTGTCCCACTGCCAAGGGGGGCCCCAAACAAAGGCCCCTGCAGTTTTCTGAATCCCAGGGCTAAAGAGAAGTCGAGGGGGAAAGGTTAGGAGTAGAAAAGTACTGAGTTAGAGTGGGGAAAATGTCTTGAAGTTTCTCTCCCTTCCCCCTGATAAGGAGGCTTCAGCAGAGGCACCTGACGGAAGGCCCCTGATAAAGAATCCTCTGTATGGAGGCACCTGGGATAAGAATGCAGCTATGTGAAAGAGCATGGCTGGTAGGTGAGCCTGGGGTCTGAGTCTTTGACTGAAACTCCCTTCCGAGACTGCAATGCACTGGCTATGCACCAATGTTTGAGGAGGTTAGAGAGAGCAGCTCTCCCCCTGAGGCCTGCCAGGTAAAGCCTTTGTAATTGCCTATGGTCAGGCCTGAAAAATCACGCACAAGTTTTTAGCCAGGAGTGGACCCCTTACCTACTACCTGCCAGGCACTGTATTTGCTGCCAGGGACCAGAATTGAAAAGATTCATTCTCTTCCCTAGAGAATCATATAGTTCTGTGAGGAGATAGAGAATATGTGAGAACGACCATAAGAAGGGGGTGGCTAAAGTCCAGTAGGAACACTATAGGTGAACGGAACCTGAGCCTTGGGGGAAAGGGTTTGACGTTTTTCTTCAAGGGTGTGGTGGAGTCTTCATAGAATAACTGGGACAAAGGAAAGGCATTATAAACAGGGAGCCCAGCATGTAAAAAGGTGAGGCAGTAAGACAATATGGGGTGCTCAGAGCAGTATGAGTAATTCAATAATGCTGGAATACACATTTCAAGAAGAGGAAAGGTAAAATAAAGATTTACTAATTTAAGCTAGAATGTAAACTTGAGGGCAAGGATGTTTCTTTGGTTCACTGATGTTTCTCAAATGTCTAGAACAGGGCCAGGCTGATAGCAGATGCTCCATAAAGATTTGTGAATAAATAAATGAATGAAGTAAATAATGCATAAATGATGAATGAATGAGTGAACTAAAGGTAATCCAGGATCAGGAACGAGGAATTCCAAGATTTGGAAACTTTGAAGTTCGAGTTCTATTCCAGACTCTACCACTTGACCTTACCTGGGCTTTGCCTCCTCTTGTATAAAATTAGGTTATTTATTGATTCAATTAATATTCGTTGAAATACAACTATGGTCAAAGACGTTCGTAGCGCTGAACTCAGCGGCTTCAAAAGCTCCGCCTCTTCCAAGCCCCGACCACCCTACAAATCTATCTTTAGGCTCCGCCCCGTTTCGGCACAGCCCGCCCCCAGTGCAGAAGCCCCGCCTTCCCTGTCTCCGTCATCCAATGGCCAAGATACACGGTTAGCTGAATGCGAGGGAACTTTAGGTGTCTTCTTGGCGCCTGACGAGAGTCTTGAGGAATTCTGTTCCTCTTGAGTAGTCACTTCCCCGAGTTGCCCCTGAGACATGCAGAATCACACGCTCCCCCAAGTTCCTTGGAAGTGTTCGACTAGGTTCCCTGAGCCCCGTCGCCGCTCTCCAGAGGAGCACCTCCAGGTCCTCACTGGACGAGCTCTCGCCCCGCAGCATTCTGGGAGCGGTAGTTTTCTTCCTTCCGGCTCCTCCCAGATAGACTGGGGGCCAAGACTCATGGGACTACGATTCCCAGACGCCCGAGCGAGCCTCGGGTCGCGTGGCCCCCGCCGTTAGGCGGGCTAGCCCTGGCCCTCCGGGCGCGGGCTGGTGGGTGGGGGCTGTGTCGTGCTCTGCAGCTGCCCGGTGATAAGCAGAGCCCGCGGGTCGCCTCGGCCCCCCGCGACCCCGCCATGGTGCGCGCGGGCCCTGTGGGGACGCATCTCTCTGCATCCGGCTTGGACATATTCGGGGACCTGAGGAAGATGAACAAGCGCCAGGTAGTGGAGACGGGCGGGAGGCGCTCCCAGGGCCACGTCCGGGCTGCGTGGAGTCGGGGCATGTCGGGCTAGGGCTCCGGCAGGCTAGCTCCTGCGACTGGGGCCGGGCGGCGACCTGAAGCTTCCGCGCCGGCTCTCAGAGGTCTGGGTTCAAATTTGCACAGAACATGTGTGGGTACGTGTGGATGTTTTCTTACACTGACAAGAGCACAGTCAGGGCAGAATGGCCAGAAAGGGGAAGAGAATAGGAGCCCTGTCCTAAGGATGTCAGATGTGGTTGAGAAAGCGGGGAGAGATGACAGGGCGTGAGTGACAGCTGTCTGCACATACCTCTGTGGGGCTTCAGAGGCCTGACGCCTGGAGTAAGGCTGTCCGCGGATCGCGGTGGTAGGAAGGAAGGAACTTTCTAACAAGGGGAGCTGTCCAGTAGTGCATGCCCAAACGGTTTCTTCCGATCCTGGTCAGTGTTTTCTCCGACCATCTGTCAGACTAGGGCTTCTCGTACTTAGAGAGCACACAAGTGATGCTCAGTAATTGTGGGCCGAATCAGTGTTGAGAAAGGGATTCCAGAGATCTTGTCTCATTTCCTTTTCAGATTCCATCGTTCTGGCTGCACTTCAGTATGGAAAGCAGTTTGGGTGGCATCTTTGGTGTGGGGTGGGCGGGGATTTCTCATTCCTTTGTGAGAGGACCTCAGAACAAAACTTGGTCTCTCTTTAGCCAGTGACTGGCCAGCATCAGTGTCTTTGGGTCATTATCTCCTTACTATAAGGCAAGAGTGAGTAGGGAGTGGACAGGAAGCCCCCTCAGCCAGGAAAAATGCAATTGCTAAAGTTTCTACTACTACTATTGTTGTTAGTTGACTCATGGCAGCCCCGTGCTACTAGAGTTTTCAAGGCTGTGATCTCTCGGAAGCAAATCGCCAGGCTTGTCTTCTGAGGCACCTCTGGGTGGGTTTGGACCACCAGTCTTTCAGCTAGTAGTCCCTCGCTTAACCATTTGTGCCACCTGGGGACTCTTCCTCCTCATAATAATAACAATGATAAATTATGTTAAGAAAAATGGGACCTTCCTACTGGGGGTTGTTAATTGTCTTTGAAAATAGTATTAATTCTCATGGTTTTGACTGCATCTTGTTTCATTTGTTCTATTGTATTGAGGAATGGGATGATGGGGCTATGGCAGGCTACAACTTGTGCCTTTGGGCATATGTGTTGCTTTTCCTAAATTTTATTTATTTTTTTGTGGTTGAGAATATACACAGCAAAACACACGCCAATTCAACAGCTTCTACATGTGCAATTCAAGGACATTGATTACATCCTCCCAGTTGTGCAACCATTCTTGCCCTCCTTTTCTGAGTTGTTCCTCCCTCATTAAAATAAACCCACTGCCCCCTAAGTTTCCTATCTATCAAGTTGCTGTCAATTTGATCCCATATAGATAGTTCTTAAAAGAGCATAATGCTTAAGGCAGACCTTTTTTACTAGTTAAGCTAAACTATTGTTCAGTTTTAAGAAGACATCAGGGGATATTTTTGATTTAAGGTTTAAAGATTATCTCAGTATAATAGTTTCAGGGGTTCTTCCAGCCTCCATGGCTTCAGAAAGTCTGGATTCCATGAAAATTTGAAATTCCATTCTGCATTTTCCCCCTTTTAATCAGGATTCTTCCATGCAGTGTTTGATCAAAGTGTTCAGTTATGGTATGTGGACACCATTCAATTCTTCTGGTCTCATGGCAAAGGGGGCAGTTGTTCATGAAGGCAATTGGCCACACATTCCATATCCTCCTCCTATTCCAGACTTTCCTTCTTTCTCTGTTACTCCAGGTGAATAGAGACCAATTGTTGTGCCTTGGATAGCTTTTAAGACCCCAGGCACTACCAGCGAACTAGGAGGTAGAACAGAAGCACTAAATGGGCAATATGATTAGGCCAGTTAACTGGAATGTCCCATGAAACCATGAACCTAAACCTCCAAACCAAGGAATCAAATACTATGAGGTGTTTGGTTGTACATAAGCAGCCTCAGCAGCTACTCTTTTTTTTTTTTTTTTGTCATTGTAAATATATCTACCACACAACTTTTGCCAATTCAACTTTTTACAGGTGTACAACTTATTGACAACAAGTACAGTAATCAGCTGTGCAACCCTTGCCTTAATCAATGTGACTTTTCCGCCAAAGTTAACCCTCCTTTTCCCCCTCCCGCCCATCCCTAACCACTAATAAACTTTGGTCCATTACATTTGCCTTTTCTTGTCTTTTTATGTAAGTGGGATCATACAGTATTTGTCGTTTTGTGATTGGCTTATTTCTCTCAGCATAATGTCTTCAAGCTCCATCCATACTGTAGCTTGTATCAAGACTTCATTTCTCCTACTGGCTGAGTAGTATTCCATTGCATGTATGTACCACATTTTGTTTTTCCATTCATCTGTCGATGGACATTTAGGTTGTTTCCACCTTTTGGCTATTGTGAATAGTACTGCAATGAACATCAGTGTACAAGTCTCTTTTTGAGTCTCTATTTTTAAGTTGTTTGGGTGTATACCTAGGAGTGGAGTCACTGGGTCATATGGTAGTTCTATTTTTAGTTTTTTGAGGAACCGCCACACTGTTTTCCACAATGGCTGTACCATTTTGCATTCCCACCAGAAATGGATAGGCTTTCCAGTTTCCCCATATCCTCTGCCAACATTTTTTATTTTCTGTTTCTTTTTTTTTAATCTTAGCTATCCTAGTGGGAGTGTAGTGGTATCTCATTGTGGTTTTGATTTGCATCTCTCCGATGGCTAATGATGCTGAACATCTGTTCATGTGTTTGGTGGCCATTAGAGTGTCCTATCTGATGAAATGTCTGTTCAGTCCTTTACCCATTTCGTGATTGAGTTATTTGTCTTTTTGTTGTTAAGTTGGTGAAGTTTTGTATATATTTTGGTTATTAGAGTCTTGTCGGTTGTGTGGTTTCCAAAGATATTCTCCTGGTTGCTAGCTTGTCTTTTCACTTTTTTGGTAAAGTCTTTCAATGAGCAAGAGTTTTTAATTTTTATGAGGTCCTATTTATTTATTTTGTCTTTTGCTGTTTGTGCTTTCGTTATTAGATAATCCATTGTTGAAAGCTAGGCCCGACAGCATTGCCCCTGCTTGTTCTTCTAAGAATTTTATGGTTTTAATTTGCACATTTAGGCCCTTAATCCATTTTGGATTTTTTTTTGTGTGTGGTGTGAGGCATGGATCCTGTTTCATTTTTCTGCATGTAGAAATCCAATTTTCCCAACATCATTTATTGAAGAGACTCTTCTTTCCCTCGAATGAACTTAATACCCTTGTCAAAAATCAGTTGACAATAGATGTGTGGGTTTATTCCTGGATGCTCAATTCTATTCCATTGGTCTATGTGTCTGTTGTTATACCAGTACCAGGCTGTTTTGATTACTGTAGCAGTATAGTATATTTTAAAATCAGGAAGTGTGAATCCTCCTACTTTGTTCTTCTCTTTCAGCATTGTTTTAGCTATTTGAAGCCTCTTGTCTTTCCATATGAAGTTGAGGATTGGTTTTTCTATTTTTGTAAAGAAGGCTGTTGGAATTTTGATTGTGTGATTGCGTTGAATCTATAGATTGCTTGGGTAGTATTGGCATCTTAAGAATATTAAGTCTTCCAATCCATGAACATGAAACACCTTTCCATTTATTTAAATCTTTAATCTCTTTTAGCAATATTTTATAGTTTTCATTGTATAAGTCCTTCACATCCCTGGTTAGATTTATTCGTAGATATTTTGTTCTCTTAGATGCTATTGTAAATGGAATTGTTTCCCTAATTTCTCTTTCAGATTTCTCATTGCTGGGGTATAGAAGCCCAGTTTTTTTGACTTTTGTTTGTTGACCTTGTATGCTGCAACTTTGCTAAATTCCTCTATTAGCTCTAGAAGTTTTCTTGTGGACTCTCTGGGATTTTCTATATAGAGTGTCATATCATCTGTGGATAGAGATAATTACTTCTTCTTTTCCAGTCTGGATACATTTTATTTCTTTTTCTTGTCTTAATTGCCCTGGCTAGGACTTCTAATACAATATTGAATAGAAGTGGTGAGAGTGGGCACCCTTGTCTTGTTCCCGATTTCAAGGGGAAAACTCTGTCTTTCTCCATTAAGTATAATGTTGTCTGTTGGCTTTTCATGTATACCCTGAATCATATTGAGGAATTTCCTTTCTATTCCAATCTTCTTGAGAGTTTTCATAAAGAAAGGGTGTTGGATTTTATCAGATGCTTTTTCTGTATCCATAGAGATGATTGCGTGGTTCTTTTCCTTTGTTCTATTGATGTGGTGTATTATGTTGATTGATTTTCTAATGTCGAACCATCCTTGCATTGCTGGATTAAATCCCACTCGGTCATGGTGTATGACTCTTTTAATATGCTGTTGGATTCTGTTCAGTAGTATTTTGTGAGGATTTTTTCATCTATATTCATAAGAAATATTGGCCTGTAGTTTTCTTTCTTTTTCTTTTTTTGTGGTGTCTTTGTCTGGTTTGGGTATCAGGGTTCTGTTTGCTTAATAGATTGAATTAGGGAGTATTCCTTCCTTCTCTATCTTTTGGAAGAGTTTAAATAGTATTGGTATCAATTCTTCTCTAAATGTTTGGTAGAATTCCCCATTGAATCCATCTGGTCCAGGACTTTTTATTGTTGGGAGGTTTTTGATCACTGATTCAATCTCTTGTGATGGGTCTTTTGAGACTTTCTATTTCCTCTTGAGTCAGTTTGGGTAGGTTGTGTGCTTCTAAGAATTTGTCCATTTCATCTAGGTTATCCAGTTTGTTGCCATACAGTTGTTCATAATATTCTGTCATGATTCTCTTTATTTCTGTTGGGTCAGTTGTAATGTCCACTTTTTCATTTTTTATTTTGGTTATTTGTGTCTTTTCTCTTCTTTGCCAGTCTAGCTAAAGGTTTGTCATTTTTATTTATCTTTTCAAAGAACCAGCTTATGGTTTTCTTGATTTTCTGTATTATTTTTCTGTTTTAAATTTTATTGATTTCTTCTCTGGGTTTTGTTATTTCTTTTCTTCTGGTGGGTTTAGGCTTAGTTTGCTCTTCCTTTCTAGTTCTGGAGTTGTTGAGTTAGGCTATTAATTTGAGATCTTTCTTTTTTTATGTAGGCATTTATTGCTATAAGTTTCCATCTGAGTACTGCCTTCACTGCATCCTGTAAGTTTTGGTATGTTGTGCTTTGATTTTCATTTGACACTAAGAAATTTTTGATGTCTGTTTTGATTTCTTCCTTGACCTATTGGTAGTTTAATAGTGTGTTGTTTAATTTGCATATATTTGTGTATTTTCCAGGTTTTTTTCTGTTACTGATATCCAGCTTCAGTCTTTTGTGGTCAGAGAAAGTACTTTGTATGATTTCAGTCTTTTAAAATTTATTAAGACTGCTTTGTGGCCTAGAATGTGGTTTGTCTTAGAGAATGATCCATATGCACTGGAGTAGAATGTATATTGTGCTGTTTTTGGGTGAAGTGTTCTATATATTTCTGTTAAGTCTAGTTGGTTTGTAATGTCATTCAGGTCCTCTGTTTCATTGTTGATCTTCTTTCTAGATGTTCTATCCAATACTGAAAGTGGTGTATTGAACTATTATTGTAGTACTATTTCTCCCTTCAATTCTATCAGTGTTTGCTTTATATATTTAGGTGCCCCAGTATTGGATGCATATATATTTATGATTGTTAAATCTTATTGATTAATTAACCCTTTTATCGCTAATAATGTCCATCTTTATCTTTCTGACAGATTTTATCTTAAAGTCTGCTTTGTCTGATATTAAGATTGCCACCCCAGCTCTCTTTTGGTTATTATCTGCATGGAATATTTTTTCTATCCTTTCACCTTCAACCTATTTGTATCCTTGGGTTTAAGGTGTGTCTCTTTGAAACAGCGTATAGTTGATCATGTTTTATGTTGCTTTTTTCTCTTCCAAGGAGAATTTCAGATAAGTGCAGTAGTGTGGGAGAGTTTGGTGACTTGGATATCATGAAATTTGTTTTAGGATCTGGCTGTTTCTAGGGGTGCTTAGCTGGTGAATACCTGTGAATTTCTGTAACTAAGATGAGCTGTAACAGATGATTAAAAACTTGTTGCTGTTGAGTCGATTCTGACTCGTAGCGACCCTACAGGACAGAGTAGAACTGCCTGATAGGGTTTCCTACGCTGTAATCTTTAGGGAAGCAGACCGCCACATCTTTCTCCTACAGAGCAGCTGGTGAGTTCAAACTACTGACCTTTCGGTTAGCAGCCCAGCACTTAACCACTGTGCCACTAAGGCTTCTAACAAATTATTACTAGCTTCAAAAACCGACTGCTCATGAGCTGAGCATTGATGCTGTTCACAAAAAAATCCTCCAGGAAATTGTGCTTTATTTAAAAACCTAGACTTATTGGCTAGGTTTTTAAAATGTCTCTAAAATTGATACTGATTACTAATGCTTATAATTGCAGATTATCAGAGAAGGCCTCTGATGAGTGTATCAATCCCTAAGCCAGTTTGACTTTTGAAAGCTCTGTGTGTTCCCCTGCCTCTGTGATAAGGCCTATCAGTAGCTGGTTGCATTGCTCATGATTTGCTAGTCTTCTCATTAAAATTCAGAAGGTCAAACCCACTGCCTCCTGGTACTTTTGACAAATTTCTGTCCTTTTGCTTATCCCTTTTCTGCCCAAAATAGCATCTTTATGACACCTTGTCAAACATGCATGTGCTACCTGTCTTGGAAGCAGGACCACCATTCTCTGCTGCCCCTGCTTGCTATTAATTAAGGCAATAGCCATATGCAAGATAAGGACTCTTTGTTGCTGCAGTGAGGAAGAGAGAAAGAAATACAGCTACTGGCATTTCTGCTGCTCTGGTAGCCAAAATAACTTGTTTGAAACGTTGGTTCAAAACTCTCAGACATTGGCTGTTTCCTCCTTGGTTGACAATTACTGAGTGTGGGCTTGCTTCTCATTAAGCGCTGAGCATACAAAGTTGGTAGGCAAAGGTAAACAACAACAGAAGGCCCCAGTGAAATGTGGTAGTGTGTTTTTTAGATCCAGTTCAGTCCTGTCAGTGGTTCAATCAAAATCACGCTTCTAGATTTCAGGGTTTCAAACCTAGACTCTGCTTAGTAGGCCCCGTAAAGGTAGGGTATTGGAAGTGTGACCTGTGGTTTTCCAGTTAACTTGATTGTGAGGTTTTTGTGTAATTGGACATTTCTTAGCAGACAGATGTGTTGGTCAAAGGAAGTTCTTTTGGGGAATTAATTTTACTTCCCCTCAATGAACTTTTCAAGCATAGAAAATCATGTCAGAAAATATATTCTTAGTATGAGATCTTTATTAGCAAAGTGGAAAGATTTTATAACTTGCTTTTTCGGGGGGAATTCAGATGATTTGAAATCTTGTCTGAAACTGGTGGGGGCTTTCCTGATCGTATCTGTAATTCATAGTGAAACTGGTTATTTATCAAATGTTTTAGGTCAAGTGGAGCAGGTGGAGAAGGTTTTGAATGTGAACTGATGTTACTTACAAGGCTGACTTCACTTTAGAAGCAACGCTTTAATGTATCATAGCCTAGCACTTTAACAATGCCCGCTTAGCCCTCCAGTTTCTTTTTCACTCTCACGGGGATATAATGATAGTTTCATAATTTGCTATTGACACAGTAGCCAAGTAGTTTAAAAAGTGGTGTATACCTTTAATTTTGAATTACATTTTGTTTTCCATTTTCATTTGTTCCATCCAGATATCTTAATTATCTTCATTTACTTTTTATGTCCCCACTTTCATTTGTCTCCTTCATAATTACCTTAAGTTACATAATTTCCTATGGTTGTAATATTAGCAGAGAGATGGCTTTGGGCCCTGCTCTTCCCACCTTACATCATATCAGAGTATGTTTTCATATTTTGTCACACTCTTCAGTATGATCATTTTAATGGCCATATAATATTCTGTGGAGTTGCACTTCCTTTAAACTACCCCTCCACCCTCAGATTTGGGAACTAACTCATGCTCATTATGGTAAGTTTAAAGAATAGAAAATAGTTTAAAGAAGAAAATTCAAGGACTCATAATTCCACTGCCCTAAAACAACCTCTGCATCTTGAGAGGTCTCCTTGTGTTCATTTTACAGTATTGAGATCCTACTGCAGTCTACATTTTTTACTCAGCATATCTTAAGTGTTTGGTCATGTCATTAAAATTCTTTATGCATTGTTTTAAATAGTAGAATAATATGCCATAACTTACTCAGTCCTTTCCCTGTTGTTGCTCATTTATTACTTTTTTTATCGGAATAAGGCTATGATAAGTATCTTTGGGCCATAGTTCTCTGTATGCCTTTAGTTTAAACTGAATTTCTAGAAGTAGGATTATTGCACCAAGAGTAACCTGTTGATAATACTGCCAAATTGCTTTCGGAATGGTTATATCAACTGATATCCCTACCACAGTGTACCTTTGCTAGCACTGAGTATCGGTATTATTATTTTTAACAATCTTTAAATTTGTTAGGCAAAAGGGAAAACGGGGGGGCAGAGGGAAGATTATTGGTTTGAACATTTAAGATGTTTATTTGCCATTTTTACTTCCTTTTTGATAAACTGTCGTTTTAAGCTTTTACCCTCTTTTCATTGGAATTTTGTGTTTTTCTTACTAGTAGTTTGCACCCACCATGTATTAAGGATGTTTATTTTGTCACTGTTTATTCAACAAATTGAGAACTTACTTTTTGCCAGATCTGTGCTGAACATTGAGGTTACTGGTATGAACAAGGCTGAAATGATCCCTGCCATGTGGAACTCACAGTCTAGTGTGACAGACATATTAAATATTTATATACATAATTATGTTGGTGATGGATGCTATAATGAAGTACAGGATGCTGAGAGAATATGTAACAGGAGGACCTAGGCTGGCCAACAGCAGAAGTTGGCAAACTCCAGCCTGCTGCTTGTTTTTGTAAATAAAGTTTTATTGGAACATAGCCATGTTCATTCACATATTGTCTGTGGCTGCTTTCCCGCTACAGTGGCAGAGCTGAGTAGTTTCCACAGAGACTGTATATATAGCCCATAAGCCTAAAATATTTGCTTTCTGGCTCTTTACACAATGAATTTGCTGACTCCTAGTCTAGAGAGTCAGGGAAGGCTTCCTTTGGGAGCTGACATTTAAAGTGTGACTTAAAGATGAGTGAGTGGTAGGCACCTAAGGGATCCAGGGAGGGAGTCTTCTGGGCAGAGGAGGTTACAGGGTGAATGAAAATCTCATAGTGGAGAGAAGCATGCTCTACAAGCAGTCCTCGACTTAAGACATATTCAAGTTACAACGAACTGCACTTATGACTGGCTGGGTTTTTTTTTTTTTGGTACATCTTATAGTTAGTAATATAGCTCATAGATCTTGAAGAAAGGGAATTGACAGACCAGGACTTAATGGATTTTGAAGAGGAAAGAAATGCTGAAAAAGAAAAATAATGAGGAAGAGGAAGGAGAGAAGTTGTCAAAATTTTTTACAGTGAAAGGATTAGCTGAAGTTTTTTCTAACCTAAAGCAAGGGCTTCAGTTGCTTGAAGATATTGATCCAAACACTGATCGCTTTGCTAAAGTCAGTAGGCAGATTTGGGAAGTAGTGAGATGTTACTGCAAAATTTATGAAGAAAAAAAGAAAAGAACCATACAGACAACTCTCACTAATTTTCTGACTAGAAACACCATCCCCATTCCCAGGGATAACCCAGATGATCCAGAACCTTCCACAAGTAGAGTTGTTAAACCTTAACTGACAAAATGCCAGCGTCATCCAACTCTTCATTGTTGGAGTAAATTTTTTATGATTTGTGTATTTTTTTAATGTATGTATTAAAATATATCTAAGTTGATATGTAATATTTCTAACCCCCAGAGACAAATAAAGATCAGATTTATAAAGATACTGATAATAAAAGGCAATAATAATGAAAACTGAAAAAAGAGACATTCAACTTACTTTAGAACCGACTTAAGACAGAGTCATCAGAACAGAACCCTGTTGTAAATTGGGGACTACCTATATTTGAG
Organism: Trichechus manatus latirostris; assembly: GCF_000243295.1. NCBI lineage: Eukaryota > Metazoa > Chordata > Mammalia > Sirenia > Trichechidae > Trichechus > Trichechus manatus. The sequence goes on from NW_004443999.1 coordinate 9,232,801, forward strand.
TGGATGGTTCAGGTGGAGGGGAGAAGATTGTTGGAGATGGAGAGGTCAAGGAATTGAGAAGCCTGAGTGTTGGATGGGCTGTTCACATGGTTCTTCAAATCACTGAAACAACAGCAGAGGTTGTGAAGAGGAGGACAGAGGCTGGTACCAAAGCCAGGAGGCTCCCTGGAGGATAGTTGGGCAAGTGCTGAGGGGCTTACATTCTGAGTGGTGCCAGGCACAGTGGCTTTAGTCCCTGTAGCCTCTTGGAGGAAGGTGGGCATTCTGACCTAGCAGTTCAGCTACAGCCTGACAGGTGCTTGTGACGTGGGCAGGTGTGGCCTTTCTGCTGAGTCCACAGGGGTTAGCCTGTGTGGAGGCAGCTGTCAGCAGGCAAGAGCTTTGTGCTTCAGCGTGCACAGAGCGGGAGTGAGGGTAAGCCATGGGGGTCTTAAGTCAGTGGTCTGATGGAATGAGTTCAGCTTAAAAGCCCTGTCATAGCTAACATAACACCAGGAAAGTTATATGTTGACTTGTGTGGCCTTCCTGCCCATGTTCTTAACCAAATATTTTTTGTTCACCTTTTAAAGACATTTATGGGAAATTTAAACATCCAGGTGTTTAACTTTTTTGTTCACTTTTAAAATGTAAATTTAAGATGCAGCATGGCCTTATCACTAAATCTCCACTTGAGGCAGGGCAGTCTGTGGCCATGGGGCTAAAGGAGAGTTCTAGGTGAATCCATGCTACCTGTGTCAGGCTCCCAGGCTCAGACCTGTGCTCTCTACCCCCAACAGTGACCAGAGTCTATTGGGGGAAGATTTAGTGGCAAAACTCAAGTAAAGCCTTTTGGGCTTTTAAAACAAACGAAACAAAACAAAAACAGTTGCTGTCAAGTCGATTCCAACTCATGGTGATGCCATGTGTGTCAGACTAGAACTGAGCTCCATAGGGTTTTCAGTGGATATGATCTTTCAGAAGTAGATTGCCAGGCCTTTCTTCTGAGGCACCTCTGGGTGGATTCAAACTGGCAACCTTTTGGTTAGTAGCTGAGCACTTAATCATTTACATCACCCGGGGACTCCTATTTTAGGGCTTAAGGTGGTGGGAAATCTTGGAGTGGCAAGTAGATAGAGCCTTACCGAGGCTTTAACAAAGCCAGTCCCAGTGATTGCTCTGTTGTTTCCCCATTTGCTCCCATTTAAAGAGAGATGACATCTGGAAGGCTCATTCATTCCATGGACAAAAATTTGAATGCTGCCTAACTTTGTACTTTCTGTGGATTAATTCCCTGTCCTAAACACAGATTTTTATAAGCATATCTCCAGCTTAGGGTAGGTGAACATTCTGCCATTGATTCTCACATTTGGTTTGTCCTTTTTCATTCCAGCTCTATTACCAGGTTTTGAACTTTGCCATGATCGTGTCCTCTGCACTCATGATATGGAAAGGTTTGATCGTCCTCACTGGCAGTGAGAGCCCCATTGTGGTGGTGCTGAGGTACATCCTGGAAGCCAGCTTCGTCCACCCCCAGACTGCTGCTCCCCGACTGAGGGAAGAGCCTGCGCGATGGCTGGGAAGCAGTATTTGAAATGGATAACTATTTATTCTTTATTGATAATCTGTTTTGAGACTTGTTCATTTTTTTCTGATTTTCAGTGAAAAATCTTATACTTTTCAGTAGACATTTTAGAGCTTTAATTATGTAGATGTTGGTGCTTCAGTAATTGTGCAACATAAGAACTTGTTCCTATATTTTAAGCGATGTTTTAATCCCCTTAAAGTGACAGTTTACTTATATAATAATATGGTATTAATGCATTATTTATGTACAAATTGTTTTTTAAACACAACCAATTTACAAATATGACTTGGTTTTCTTTGTACCGAATAGGCAGGGAGTGTGTGTCCCCAGCACCTTGCATGATGTCACATATTTTTTCAAGCTTCCTCAGCAACACTGTTGTAGATGGCTTCTCTCTTCTCAAGATAGTTATGCTTGTAAAAGTACAGCCTGTTTATTTTAGAAAAGTTAGCACTATAGTTAACTTCATGCAGCCATAATGTCATCCAAGGGGAAAAAAAATTAAGTCAATTTGAAATTAAATTACCATGTTTGGGAGCTATTAGCTGCTTCAAGATGTCTCTCTGTCCAGTGTGTTTTATATCATGGAATCTCACTGTTGGTAGAGAAAGATGGATAGATGGATGTATGTCGAAGAGTGGGCGATAGCAGCAACTTGGTCAGGGGCACCTTTGACCAGTGCAGGAGCCGAGGCCAGCATACAAGGTTCTTAGCTCCCAAGCCGGTGCCTGTTCCCTCCACTGGGCCCCGCTGCCACATGATGGAATATAATCAAAAGGATGATGCTGCAGGAGTCAAAAGACTCGGGTTCAAATTTTATGTCAGTCCTCAGCTTGGCTCTAGGTAGGCCTCCTCCCTTTCGTTTGTCTGTCATTCCTTAAACAAGCGTTTCAGTGTCATAGGTGCTGGGGAAACACTATAAAACGAAAGAATTGCTGCTAGAATATTAACCAGCTCTAAGAGTCTGCAGTTCTGAATGCAAATGGTGGTATATTTATAGATGAAAGATTTTTCCTTTAGGCTAAATTGTCAGCTTTTACTACAGAGAGTCCATTTTTTTCTTGGTACATTTTTTCACTAATATAAACTGCAGAGGAGCTTGTGAGTGCTGTTTTCATACTTAAATCCAAGAAGAAATCACTTCCTTCCTCACTTATCGTTAGCGCCTTGAGGGGCCAGAAGGAAACCACCATGGCTTGTTTTACAGCTTATCTGATTTACTTGACTTGCTGAACATTGAAACTCTCACTGGCATGTTTCTTATTATATTCTTTATAAATTGCAGAGCTCACCCTTTGAATGCAGGCCAATTCTGATGCCTATTTTGTGTTTCTTTCTAGTGGCAGCATGGAGCCAGCCTTCCACAGGGGAGACCTTCTGTTCCTAACCAATTTCCAGGAAGACCCCATTAGAGCTGGTGAAATAGTTGTCTTTAAAGTCGAAGGACGAGACATTCCAATAGTTCACAGAGTAATCAAAGTCCATGAAAAGTAAAGAGTCTTTACTTCTTGTATTTATAATATTCTGGGAGACAGTTTTTCAATATATATACATACATATAATTTATTCTTGTTGTTGAGAATATACACAGCAGAACATACACCAATTCAACAATTTCCACATGTACAATGCAGTGACGTTGATAACATTCTTCGAGTTCACAATCATTCTCACCCTCCAGTAGCCAGTTTTAATGGTTAATTTGAAAGTAGAATAAGCATTGGATTATGTTCCTAGCTCTGCCATTCATAGATTGGATGACTTTGGACCAGCCGCTTAACTCAGCCTGTGAGACAGGAGTGATAATTCTTTCCCCACCACAACTCATAGGGTTACTCTGAGAACTAAATGAACTAATACTTATTAAAATACTTAAAAAACACATTGCTGCACAGATGTAAGGTGGAATATATTCTAGCATGATATTAGTTATTTGAAGGAGTCTCAAAAAAAAGTCAGATCCCATTGTAACTGAGGATTATTTCAATGTGAGAATTATTTTCTGAAACGCAAAGATGCGAGCTACTTCTCCATGTCACCTTGACCAAAATGCCATTCTCGGCAGTAATGTCAGTCCTGGATGGCGAAAAATCCCTTCCTCATGATTTGGTCATTGTATATTCTGCATTGTTTCCCCCAGCAAATGGACTTGCGTTCATTGCCAGGGATGAGTTAATAAGACTTTTGGGGGGTGCCAGAGATATTTCCTTCTATCTAAAATATTTTAAGTTCCCAGGAGAGAGTGTTCACATAATTAGCGAAAATGTTATGTTTTATATACTTGGTTATTCATTGACCTTCGTGCAGCGTAGTGCAGCATTTTTACCTGGATAAATTGTGGAATTAAATTTAGATGTGTATATCCATCTTGGAAGAAGTACAGCCAGAATGCTTCTTAGAAGCGAGGTTGGCAAGACTTCATCTCACGTACTTTGGACATGTTATCAGGAGGGACCAGTCCCTGGAGAAGGATGTCATGCTTGGGAAGTAGAGGGTCAGCGAAAAAGAGGAAGACCCTCAACAAGATGGATTGACACAGTGGCTGCAACAATGGGCTCAAGCATGACAGCGATTGAGGATGGCGCAGGACCAGGCAGTGTTTTGTTCTGTTATACATAGGATTGCTACGTCAGAACCTACTCAGTGGCACCTAACAACAACATATGTGTGTTTTTGAAATAATGGAGCAGTTCTCATTCCCTCTGTGTGTTGTGCATGCATGCGTGTGTTGTGTGTGTGAGATGTAACTGTTTGTTCCTCTCTAGTATTAGATTCTCATTCCATTCACCGCTTTCAGGTGTTCCCTAAAGATGTTGATCCTTAAGATTGTCCCTTCATTTCCCTCTAAACATTCGAGTGATTGGTTTCAGTTTGTGTTAGCACACTGGTACTGTACTAGTGGTTACCTGATGTCTGCTGGTCAACTCACTGGTGAAGACGCATCCTCAGTCACAGTGTGACAGTACCCTCACCTGGTTTAAAAAAGAATTACTAAAGATGAAGAATTGTTGAAAGTTGAGCCGATGATTATTGTAATTTGCAGGAATTGTGAGAGAGAGACTCCAAGGATTTTTATCCTCTTGATTTCCTTTGTAATCCTGGCTGCAAATCAGCTTGCTCATATTTGACATGGTTTCAGTCTTTTTGACTTTTAATATTTAATTATAATAGTGCATTTTTTCATTTGTCTTATTGTCTTTATAGTTACATAATGCTACAGTGTTACATTTCTAGTGTCAAGGCTATCTGAGCACCAGTTTATAAAATTTAAAACGAATCCCATGTGTCTCTTTAACACACTGGTTTTATGCCATTTCTGATTGCTGTTTCATTGCAAACTGAATTTTACACCACTGGTGGTGCAGTGGTTAAGAGCTCAGGCTGCTAACAAAAAGGTTGGCTGTTTGAATCCACCAGGCACTCCTTGGAAATCCTATGGGGCAGTTCTACTCTGTCCTGTAGGGTCGCGATGAGTCGGAATCGACTCAATGGCAACAGGTTTGGTTTGTTTTTTATACTCGGTGAAGGAAGTAATGCGGCAGCACATTCCATATTTGCAAGGAAAAGTAAGTTTGAGGAGAGCTAAGAGCATACTTGTGTCTGAATTACTGTGTGCTCAGATCGGTGTGACCTGGGACCAAGTTTATGTCTAGAGAGAAAAGGAGTATAATCCGTATAACAAGTTGGTCTTTGAGGGCTTAGAAAGAATGAAAACAGTTCAAGTCCAACAAATAATGCTACACTAGCCTCGTGTCTCAACTTTCTGGCCTATTTTGACTTGAGGCGAACCTGGAAATTGCTCAACGTCAGCAATATTTCAGTGTACTAGGAATCTGGTCTTGCAAGAATTGCACAGTGGTTAATTTACATGATTTTGTCCACTGGTGAATGGCATTAAAATCTTGTTTTCAGATTTAAAAAGAAGTTAGGTACCAGCAGTTTCTTCATCACATATGTGCTGGGAGCTAGTCATCACCTTACCAACGCCCTTCTGCTCTGCCGTGCTTTCTGGTTGTCAGAGTTACTTGCGTGTTTTAGAGTTGAAGTCTTTAAATTTGCACTTCAGTTGAATGGCTATCTGTAAGCAATCATCTCAGGCCAAGGGAGGATCAAGTTATCTTCATTTTCCTAAATGCCCATGGATGACTGTAAAGTCTTCAGTAAACAAATAGCATTCTTTAATGATACTGTACTGAAAATCATTTTTGTTGTTTTGCTTTGCAGAGGTAATGGAGACATTAAGTTCCTGACTAAAGGAGATAATAATGAAGTTGATGATAGAGGCTTGTACAAAGAAGGCCAGAACTGGCTTGAAAAGAAGGACGTGGTGGGGCGAGCAAGAGGGTGAGCACTAACTTCTAAGTTACATAGAAGGCTCAGAAACCAGAAAAATATATAGAAACAACGAAACTAAATTTGTAGGACAACAGATTCATTTGTTACATATATGTATGTGTCAGGAGCATTCTAGGTAGTTTAGTTAGCGCTGTGAAGACTGAATAAAACTTAGAACTTCCTGAGGACCTAATACCCAAGATTGAATCCAAGCATATTATCTATAAGGAACCCTGGTGGCACAATAGTTAAGCACTTGGCTGCTAGCTGAAACGTGGCAGTTTGAACCCACCAGCTGCTCTCCGGGAGAAAAGACTTGGCAGTCTGCTCTCATAAAGATTTACAGCCTAGGAAACCCTATGGGGGCAGTTCTACTCTGTCCTATCGGGTTGCTATGAGTTGGAATCTACTCGACAGCACACAGCAATAACATCTATACCATGGGTCTAACTCTATTTTAGAAATAAACTCTTACCTAGAGATTATTTGTGGATTTTAAGCAATAATAACTAGAAATCCTCCCAGAAGTCACCACTGTGTAACACTTTGGTGAAAGTTCTAAGTGCTGTCTGTGCCTGTATAAGGGGTGTGTGTGTGCGCATATGCGTTTATGTAATATATAATTTTACATAGAATTTGATTTTTTTACCCAAGAGGAAGTTGGAAATAGCTTTCTGTGTTAAATCAATATCTATGTCTTTTTCTTTTTTTTTTAATTGTGCTTTAAGTGAAAGTTTACAGTTCAAGTTAGTTTCTCATACAAAAATTATACACACATTGTTATGTGGCCCTAGTTGCTCTCCCTGTAATGTGACAGCACACTCCTCCTTTCCACCCCAGATTTCACGTGTCCATTCAGCCAGCTCCTATCCATTTCTGCCTTCTCATCTCACCTCCTGACAGGAGCTGCCCATTTTATCTACTTGAGCTAAGAAGCACACTGTTCACAAGTATCATTTTATGTCTTATAGTCCAGTCTAATCTTTGTCTGAAGAGTTGGCCTTGGGAATGGTTTTAGTTTTGGGCTAACAGAGTCCAGGGGCCATTCTTCTGGGGTCCCTCCAGTCTCAGACCACTAAGTCTGGTCTTTTTACTAGAATTTGAGTTCTGCACCCCACTTTTCTCCAGCTCCATCAGGGACTGTCGTGTTCCCTGTCAGGGTGGTCATTGGTAGTAGCTGGGCACCATCTAGTTCTTCTGGTCTCAGGCTGATGAAGTCTCTGGTTTATGTGGCCCTTTTATCTATGTCTTTTTAAATGGCTACATGCTGTTCCACTGGGTATTGTAATTTATTTAACCAGTCCCCTTTGATGGACATTTAGATTATTTTCTGTTTTTCACTACTGAAAACAGCTCTGTGATAAGTCGTTTAATATTCATCTTTGCATAATTGTCCCAGCTTTAATCCTTTTTTTTTTAACTAATGAAGCCTTTTGAGTCATTGGTGAATATTGTCCTTATAGGCCCCTATCAGTGGTATTCCCAAGGAAGATTTGCTTCCTAAGACTGATTTATAATGTTTTCAAATGCTGCTGTAATCGTTAAAAGCAATTTTTATATTTCTTGCTTTTTATCCCACAATTTAGGTTTTTACCATATGTTGGTATGGTTACCATAATAATGAATGACTATCCAAAATTCAAGGTAAGAACGTGTGTGTGTGTGTGATAGTAGAGCTTTAAAATTAATGGAGCTTTCTTTAAAAGTTCTGTAAAGATGCAGTCTTCTCAAAAATGTTTTGCTAGTTAATTTTTCTGCAGTGTATTTATAGTTAAGTACAAATTAACATAATCATTTAAATTATCAGCATTTAAATTATTTAAAATAGCCACTTTCATCTTTTATGTTCACAGTGTGTGCTAAAATGACATCTATACATTTTGTTTTTTATTATTGAAATTTTCAAACACACAGAAAAGTAGAGTAAGACAATAAACCCTGAAACCCTATGTGGCGCAATTGATTAAGCATTCAGCAACTTAGCCGAAAGGTCAGTGGTTCGAACCCACCTAGAGGCGCCTTGGAAGACAGGTCTGGCAACCTGCTTCCAAAAGGTCACAGCCTTGAAAACCCTATGGAGCAGTTCTACTCTGGACACGTGGGGTCACCCTGAGTCGGAATCTACTTGACAGCAACAGCATAATAACCCTAATACTGCCTGTCTCCCAGCTTCAACGAAAGCGGTATCTGTATTTTTTAAAAAGCACAGGAAACCCGTGCAGCAGTAAGTAGTGCATTAACTCTGTTTGTTCAGTGTTTGATCCTTAGCCCATCAATGTATTTGTTTAGTTTTAACCATATGTAGCCTTGAATAGCTAGTTTGGAGGGCAGGGCAAGGCAAGGGGGAAGAGGCCATCTTTTGATTCCGTGCTCAAGTCTAGTACCAAACAGACTTCATCTGAATACATGTCTAGACCAAATTTATTTCCGGCCCTTGCAGTCATTTTCCCTTGTGTTTCCTTTACAGTATGCGCTTTTGGCCATAATGGGTGCATATGTGTTACTAAAACGTGAATCCTAACATGAGAAGCAGTTCCTGCTACTAGATTGAAATGAATTCTGTTGAGAAAGAGAGAAACTAATATATTTGAAATGTTCCACTTTCTGTATAAAAGGAAATGGTACAGAGACATTTTGGTCTTGTCCAAATAAATGATTCATCAGTAAAGATTGTTTTCTTTTGTGGACTCTGATTTGATCTGCTCCATCTATCTGGCGCTCAGTTGGCCTGGCACTCGTGGTGGTCCCTCTAAACAGAAGGATCAGGCAGGCCGTTTATGGGCCTGGCCTACCTGCAGGGACAGTGTATAAGCCACATGGTATTGTCATAACATCTGCATTTTGAAAAGAAAATTCCTAGCTTACTATAATGGCACGTCTTGGGGGGCAGCAGGGGTGGGGAACAGGTTTTAAAGGAGATGACTTCTTATTTATTAAAGTGTAATCTGATAATGAATAAAACCTAAAACCTTTTTAGAAGGAAAGGATAACATCTGTTTTGTTTCTGTGGTGTGATATATCTTGAGGCAGTTGTTAAATTATTTGAATGGTGTTTAATAATTTATAAAAACAGTACATACTCCTCTGAAAAATTGCAACAGCTACGAACGGGAAAAGGGACATCCCCTTTCCTCAGTCTCCCCTTTCCGTTTCCCAGAGACCTCCACTGTTAATTTAGATATTTGTACGTGCATATATAGTCTTTCATTCACGATATTCATCAAGTACTTACAGCCACTGTCCTAGTGCTGGAGAGACCAAGTCTCAGCCCTGAGGGAGCTTACAATATAGTGGGAGGAACAGATAATAAAGAAGTAGATGGTCACTGCTGTGAAGAAGATAAAGCAGGGTAAACAGAGAGTGACAGAGGTCAGGGAAGGCCTCTCTGAGGAGGTAACATAAGCAGAGGTAAAAGAAATGAAAGGAACCCTGGTGGCACAGTGGGTTAAGCACTCAGCTGCTAACTGAAAGGTCGGTAGTTTGAACCCACCCAGCAGTTCCACGTGAGGAAGACCTGGGGATCTGCTCCCGTACAGCACAGAAAACCCTGTAGGGCAGTTCTCTGTCACATGGGGTTGCTGTGAGTTGGAGTCGACTTGCTGGGTACCTAACAGCAAACAACAACAAAAGAAATGAGAGGCTGTGAGACACCTACACCTGGGGGAAGAGCATTCCAGGCAGTTAGAGCGGTTCTCAAGCTTTCATGTGCGTGCAGATCACCTGGGTATACTGTTAAAATGCAGATACTGATTCAGAAGGTCTGGGGTGGTGCCTGAGATTCTGCATTTCTCACAAGCTCCAAGGGGATGCCAGTGCTGCTGGTCCCAAACCCTACTTTTGCGTAGTTAAGTGTTAGAGGAATAGGAAGGAGGCCAGTGATGTTTTGAAATGCACTCTAGTTTTACAAAAATCTTCTCACAGAACAATCTGACCTTGGCATCCTTTTGGTCAGAGCATACAACTCTACCTCAGTGTTTTAGGTTTGCCAATTCTGAGCTAATAATTTAGAATCTGTAAAAGTCACTTAACACCTCTGTGGCCTTGAGCAAACTACTTCCTTCAGCCTCAAGTAGAAGATAAGAACTGCACTTACCTCATTGGGCTGTGGTAATAAGTAGATAATTGATGTAGGCTCTTCACAGTGCTTGACATATATACAGTATGTGCTCGATAAACGTTTCTCATTGTTACTTATGTGTTTCTGTTCTGGGTAAACCTGCGCCGTGTTACACACCTGTACAGTTCCTTTCCCTGAGCGAGCTCCTGATTAGATAGGCAGCAGGAGCCGTCCATGAGGGGCGGCCTGCTCGTCAATCCTTTATCTCAAGTAAGCTATTGCAACAATAATGGACTCGTTCTTTTCAAATCAGCAAAGTGAAAGAAAAAAAAAAAAATCACAGAATACTTTCTAAAAACATTCTCTTGTGCCCTTTAACAAACTATTAAGAAAAATGGATTTTTCTTCCCTTAACTAAAAATGGAATTTTTAAAATGTTGAGCCAAAAGTTTTTTATCATCTTCTTGGAGTTCTGTAGTTGGTTGATACAAACTTTTAAAAAGCCTTTAATACGGCTAAACTTTTCGGTGATTCTTTGCACATGTCTAACATTCTGAAATAACCTTTGCAAGAACACCCAAGATCTGTAGAATGGCCCAGCCGGCGCCGTTTAATTGTGTCTAGCTGGAAAGCCAGACCTCTTCTGGCCTCTGAGATGCTACTAACCTTTATAGTGGGAGTGCTGGGAGTTGGTGCTGGATCCAGGCTCTTTTATATGGGGGTCTCAGCTCCAACCTCAATGTCTGGAACACATCGACAAGAAGCAGGACTGTATCCGAGCAGGCAAAATCAGCGTTGCAATATCTGAATTGCTTGCAGTTTATTCATCAGGTACAACCTCTTCCTGGGAGCTTGTGTGTGCTCACACGACACATTTCTTCATGGTTGGCTAACTCCTTTTGAGATGTATGGTGGACACTGGCCAAACAATACTGAAGCAGGAGAAGACAAAATATAAAAACTAGGTTCAAGGATTCAGGAAGCCACCTGGTGTGGGACAAACAGCCCATGTTTCAGTCTACAAAGGTCTTATTGTGTTACACAAGAGGACGCTTGAGAAGTTAAATGGCACTTGCTATACTGTGTATGGAGTTCCTGGGTGGTGCAAAAGGCTAACGCACTTGGCTGCTAACCGAAAGGTTGGAGGCTCAAGTCCACCTAGATGTCCCAGGAGAAAGGCCTGGAGACCTACTTCTGAAAAATCATCCATCGGAAACCTTGTGGAGCACAGTTCTACTTTGACACACGTGGGATTGCCTTGACTTGGAGTTGACTTGTTACACTGCATTTAAGATCAATTTAGGATTCCATCAAAACTGGAAAGTTACTACCGGGGAAGATTTCGGTTTTTTAAAAAGGTTACTGGTAGAACCTCTGATTTCCTAATCCACTGGCCCTGCCCTTCTTCCCCTTTTCCTTTGACAATTATTGTTAATTTCATGTAAATAAAAACACAGCTTCATGCACGCGTGCACGCACACACACGCACGCACGCGCACGCACACACACACACACACACACACACACACACACCCTGCTCCACCAACCAGATTGCCGACTCTAAACTCTAAGAATTCTGGACCTGTCACTGTCCCCAGTAAAGCTGGGCAAATGAATCATTGTTGTGAAGTGGAGAGAGCCTGACCTTTTTAAGTTAGCAAGGCATGAGAATCTTTACACTGGGGGGAGGAAGTCTGGGGAGGGCCTGGGCCTCTGCCCTTTGAAAAAACCTCTCCAGGTGACTTAAGTGCAGCCAGGGTTGAGAACCACTGAGAAAGAGAGAGACATCCTGCACAAATCAGCTGGGAGTTAATATGATTAGGATGCTTGAGTTTTCCTGTCGTCGTCTTCATGTAGTCATTGTCAGCTTGCATCCAGGAAAAAAACACCGGATCTATGGGCCACCCTTCCGCTACAACTACCCACACCCGACGGATGCTAACGTTTCTAGTAGTGGATATCTGATTTCATTTTTTTATTTCAGTGCCTCATCTCATGAAGTAGACTTTACCCCAGGGCACCGGGCAACCTATTTACTCTCATCCTGAAATTCTAGGCAGAAAGAAACCCATCCATCACCACTCTTTGGGTTCAGTAGGTTCCCCCAGTCTCGCATGAGAGGCGGTGGGGTGGGATGGGGTAGAAAGAGGGACTTGGAGTCACACGTAGCTTAAGCCCTGCTTCCATGTACTTAATATATATATCTAACAGCCTCAGTTTGCTCATCTCCAGAATTAATGTCAGGGCAGGTGAGGAATTTATTGGATGCTTGGTTTTAATCAAGTGGAACTTTACCATTTTTGTCTTCAAGATCACTGGAGTTTGAATACTTAGAATTTATTTGTTTAGCCTCCTAGGTCTCTTGAACATTCTTCCCTATAATCTTTGGCCATAAAATCTGCCCATATTTTCTCTGATTTTGCTATTTCCTTACATGGTTGCAGACATATCTATGACATGGACGTTTCCCCCCGAGAGCCTCTGTTTTTAGCCACATGAAGCTTCTGGATGGTGTGGGGAGCAGAGCCCCATCTACACTTGATCTTGCCCCTGCACTAGTTCTGCACCATTATGGGAATGGGATGTGTCCTCTATGTAGTCCATGTGGCCTTCTGTTGTAGGATTCCCTCTGGGTTTCCTGTCTCCTGCCATCATCAGTCCTGGTGGTGCAGTGGTTAAGTGCTCAGCTGCGAACCAAAAGGTCGATGGTTTGAACCCACCAGCAGCTAGCTTTGGAAACCCTATGGGGCAGTTCTGCTCTGTCCTGTAGAGTTGCTATGAGTCCGAATCAACTCAGCAGCATCAGTAACAAGTCCATCATCATCCAGACACTCTCCACCAGGCACCTCTTTTGGGTTAATGACTTCCCCACAGGTGTTTAGCTGCTGCAATGCTGCGGGAATGTTACTAGGCATGTATGTTTGGAAAACATCCAACTTTGCATTGCCATCTTCCTTTGTACATTTCATTCCTCAAGCCCGTCTATGAGGCAGCAGCATTCCTCCTTTCTTTAAAATCTCAGGTTGAGTTTTGCCTGCCTGCCCTGATCTGTGCATTGGTGTAGAAACGGCTGAGTCTCGTCCCCCACTGAGAGTTACTGGGCACTTCCTCTGTTATTAGCACCCACCCTGCTAATCTGTCATGGCTGGGCACACATTCTCCCCCCTCTCTCAGTTATCAGGTTCAAGGCCTTGTGATCAGATCAGAAGATTTAAAGTCAGATACATTGACTTTGACTTCTCACTAAGGAAGAAACAGATCATAACAGAAGCTGGCTGCGATTTAGAGCCCTTACGTGGTGGCGCTGGGGGCAGTCGATTGGAGCACCATAGTGGATTAAAAACCCAAGGGAGCCTACTGGATAACTCTCAAATGTAACAAATCATCCTTCAAATGGAATGCTTTAGTCCCTGTGAGTGCAAAGCTCTGCCTTGTGGTCCTACTGTGTGTGTTGCACATCAGTGAGATGTCTTATCAAGTCAACATGGGAAACAAAAAAAAATTAAAAGATACTTTTTTACATTTACACCTAAAATGTTATGCTTTATCTTCTGATTTTTAATAGCTAAATGAATAAACTGGTGTGAAACATTTTTAAATTGAATAAAGGGCCCTGAAAGAGCTTCCTCGCATGTATGTAGAAAGCTATTGTTGACAAAGTACTTGTTATTTGCAGTTTGCCCACCAGGTGTGAGGTAGGCTGCTAAGTTGGGAGTCATGAATAATCTTAACTATTAAGAAACTGGAGCCCTGGTGGTGCAGTGGTTAAGAGCTCAGCTGCTAACCAAAAGGTGGGCAGTTTGAAACCACCAGCTGCTCCTTGGAAACCCCATGAGGGCAGTTCTACTCTGTCCTATAGAGTTGCTATGAGTCGGAATCAACCTGATGGTAATGGGTTTTTATTAAGAAACTACAGGAGCCCTGGTGGCACAGTGGTTAAAGTGCTCAGTTACTAACAGAAAGGTTGGTGGTTCAAACCCATCAGCCACGAGATTTGAATCAATTTGATGGCAGTGGGTTTGGTTTTTGTTTTTTTACTAAGAAACTAAGTGGAATAAGGTAGTTCCTGTGGAAAATGTCCTTCTCTGTGGTTTTGAAATTTATTTTAGAAAAAAACTCTTGATTCAATCAAGTATAGGAGACCCAATGGGCAACACCTGCCCAAAAGCAAAGATGAGAAGGCAGGAAGGGACAGGAAACATGGACAAATGGACATGGGGAACCTGGGGTGTAAAGGGAAAGGGAGAGAGTGCTGACACATTGGGGGGATTGCAACCAATATCACAAAACAATTTGTGTATAAATTTTTGAATGAGAAACTAATTTGCATTGTGAACCTTCACCTAAAACATACACACACAAAAAACAAAAACAAAAAACCAGTGACCTCTCCTATCATAGTCTTCTCATGAGGAGGGTTTCTTTTAGACATTTCTGAACTTCCTCCCAGACTGAGATTATAGAGGTGGTGTAAAAATGGCGGCACGGAGTCAGACGTCAGCCTCGCTTCAGGAGGGGAGAGAGTCACCATCAGCCTGAAGCTGATTGCTATGACTCAGAGGTCAGTCATGCCTCCTCTCTCCAACCCAATTTTGACACCAGCCATCCCTCCCACAGCACTGTCTACTTCTCTGCTATGTTTGAGAATTCGTTGCAATGGCCACACAGAACTCACAGACCATACTCAAGATTATAGGATCTATTAGGGAAATAGCAGTTTACAATTCAGGATCAGGAACTACTCCAGATACACTTCTTCAGTCAGGACAGCTTCTTAACCGTGCCTGCAGGCAGGCCTCTCTCTCTCTTTCCCTCCCTCCCCATCATCTCCTCCCTCCACCTCATCTCCTGCCTCCCTCCCTCCCTCTCATCCCCCACCCCCAGCCTCTGCCCTGCTCTAGGGCAAGTGGTACAAAGCTCTTTAATATGTTTAACATATTATGCCTCCCCACTCCCCAAATACAGTTTGATGTAGTTAAGCTGCTAGGTTCAGTCAGCAGAACCATGTAGAACACCTCCCAAAGAAACTAGAGAATGAGCTGGGGTTATCCCCAAGAACATATTTAAATTGTCCCACAGGTCACTGACACTCTTTTTTTTCCTTCAGTTTTTCCTCTGTGCTGAGTAGCCCTGGTACCTAAGGAAGCAAGTTCCTTCTGTCAGTTTTGAGTAAGTAGCAGGAGGGCTCAGATGATAAGTATTCCCTGGCCCCAGCTGTCCATGCCCCTTCCCTTCCCAGAAGCCAGAATTTCCTGAAACAAGTAGCTACGTCATGTTGACACAGGTGGCCTCAGTTCTCAGTGCTGAGAATTAAGTTAAATGAACACCAGGTCTCCAGTCTCAACCCTCAGCCTCACAAGCCTATAGTGACGAGCCCGAAGTGGAAAGAGGTGGGCCAGTGGCAGGGAGTCTTTCCACGGTGTTCTCAGCGCACAGGGTGGGGCCTCAGGGCCAGCAGTGGGGACAGCTAGAGGCAGTGGGGGGTGGAAGGGGAAGCCAGAATCTTCCAAGGCTGCCTCGCTCTTTTGTCTGTCCTGTGTATAATTGTTCGTTTATCCACCGCCACTTATCAACTTGCCCTTTATGTTCTCAACAGTCTGCTAAGCTGTGGGGACTCAAATCCAAGACAAAGTTTCCGTTTCATGTAGCTCTCAGTTCGACAGAGGGGTTCCCAAACTGGAGACTAACTTCCAGGATCAGCCCTAAAAAACAAGCCAAAGCAAAAAAAAAAAAAAAAAAAAAAATCCTTGGGCACCCTCCTGATCTGACCCCACAGTGCCTTTTGGTTTTCTCAGGTCCCTCGGCTCCCCCAGGGGCTCCTTCTGGGTCTCCTGCCTGAGCCTTAGCTCCTAAACTAAGGGGGTCGGGGGAGAACAAAAACCATTGCCGTTAAGTCAATTCCAACTCACAGCGACCCTATAGGACAGGGTAGAACTGCCCTATAGGGTTTCCAAGCCTGTAAATCTTTACAGAAGCAGACTATCGCAGCTTTCTCCCACGGAGTGGCTGGTGGACTCCAACTGCCAACCTTTCAGTTAGCAGCTGAGCACTTTAACCGCTGAGCCACCAGGGCTCCTCGGAGAAACAGACACGATTATTTTGGATATGACTCCATCTTTCTATCTATATTTTGTTTTATCAAACAATATTGATTGCAAAGTCCTATTATGCATACAATTAATCTTGGAGACAGCTACTCAAGCTTTAGAATAAGAGATTATCAGTTGCTGTCTGTAGAGTAAGGAGCCCTGGTGGTGCAGTGATTAAAGCTCTCGGCTGCTAACCAAAAGGTCTCGAGAAAAGACGTGGTAGTCCGCTTCTGTAAAGGAAAAAACTGTTGCCGTCAAGTTGATTCCAACTCATAGCGACCCTATAAGACAGAGTAGAACTGCCTCATAGGGTTTCTAAGGAGCAGCTGGTGGATTTGAACTACTAACGTTTTTGGTTAGTAAGCCAAACACTTAACCACTTCGCCACCAGGGCTCCAAACTAATATCCAAAAGGATAGTCATTAGTAGGGGTTAATGTGTACTTCTCAGAGGCATTTACATTTTAGTGGTGAACTTGTAAGAAGGAGAAAGGCCTTCAGTACCCATGGGAATGTAATGCATTTGGTGTAATTACAGATACCTTGATAGCGCAGGTAGGGAAAATTTGGGGTGTGGAGGAGGGTGAATTCCCAAGTCTATTGAATCTCATGTTTGCTTTGACTACACAACAGGGATTCCTGTGTCTAGTTAACTGAATTTAAACAGCACCTTGCAAAATAGCACACAGCCACAACTTCTACTTCCTACATCGCCTGGAAATTGTCTAATGCAGAATTCCCGCCACCCACTCCATCGCCACACACACACCACACACTCCCCCACATATGTGCATGTAAGTGGTTTTTGATGGATTGTTTGTTTACAGTTTAGGTCCGAAATGGGTAAATAAAAAAGTCAAAATAACAAATTTGTATCATTCAGGCAACTGACAGAATTTACAAACTAAGAACTCCTGGCAGGGACGGTGACAGGTAAGATGTAAAATGGAGATTAAGGGGTTTAAGAGGGAACTCGAAAAACAAATAGCAGAAGATGAAAAGATAAGTAACAGACTGTCCGGGAGTGGAGGAGGCTCCAGACGGCCCCTGTAAATCTTCCTGGTTCTAAATCAGCCACCTGGCCCAGCACTGGCCAGGATGAGTTGCCTGTGTCTTCCGGGGAGCTGGGATGGCTCGTCCCATCAGCAGTGACTCCCACCTATGGGGTGCCTCTCCCTGCCACGTCAGTCACGGTAGACGTCATGGGATATTTACTAGTGGGACCTAAATTCTGGGAGACTCTCTGGCGCTTTGGAGCCACAGTATCCCCTCCGTGCACCCTCCCTCCTTCCATTTCCAGCTTTGGCCAGGTGGGGAGGTGGAGAGGAAGCCGCTAGAGCAGGCCTAGGATTTTCTAACAGCTACTTAGTTTTAAAGGATCCTGGGTGGCAAAGATGGGTAAGCGCATGACTACTAGCTGAAAGGTTGCCGGTCTGAACCCACCCAGTGGCGCCTCGCACACGTGGCCTAGCCATGAGCTTTCCATCATCAGTGGTTTGAGCCCTGGCTGCATTAAAATCACATGGGTGCATTTTTAAAAATCATGGTTCCTGGGCCCCATCCCAGGCTATTTGAAATAGGGTCTCTGGAGGTGGAGATGGCATCATATTTGGTTTACAACTCCCAGGTGGCTCATGGGCAGCCAGGGTTGAACATCACGGAAGTAGAGATACGATTTTATACCTGTGAATGGGAGGTAGGGGGGCTCCATTAAGTAGATTGGGAATCCCTCTACCAGGGATATTTCTAGGGGAAGAGATCCCGACATCCCTAGCCCCCTTAACTGCCGGAATGTTCAGAACCTGCTCTAGCCTCTCACCTGGACCTGGAGCAAATGTCCCCTCCAGGCAGTCCCTAAGTGCTGCCTTCTTCACTTACTCCCTCCTTGGGGCCTTTCGCCAAATCCCTGTGCCCTCAGGAAACACAATATCTGAGAAGGGTTTCAGGTGGGGTGTGTGTGTGAACAAAGGAGCGCTGGTGGTGCAGTGGTTAAAGTGCTGCGTTGGCAGTTTGAACCCACCAGCGGCTCCCTGGGAGAAAGATGTGGCAGTCTGTTCCCGTAAAGATTTACAACCTTGGAAACCCTATCGGATAGTTCTACTCTGTCCTATAGGGTCACTATGAGTTGGCACCCACTCACCAGCAATAGATGTTTTTGGTTTGAGGTATGAAGAAGTTGCGGGCGAAGGTAGGGAGGTTAGCACTCTGTTCCCCACCCATAAAAGTGCCCTGAGGCTAGAGCTTCTCAAACTCAGCAGATCCTAGGAATCACCTGGGGATCTTGTTAAAGTGCAGATTCGAATTCTGGAGATCTCCCAGGGCTTGAGATTCTAAATTTCTAACAAGCTCCCAGGTGATGATGATGCTGTTGGTCAGTGAACCCACTTGGAGTAGCAAAGCCCTAGGATGCTACTACCTTCTTCTCCCTCTGAAGTTTTGGGAGTTAAATATGACCTTACTGGGTTGAGTAGCTTCATCAGAGTTGCCTGGAGGGTACCAGGGATGAGGGGAGCCTGGGACCTTGGCTTGGGGTTGTTGTTTTGGTTATCTGCCATCCAGTCGGCTCCAATTCATGTATAACAGAACAAAATGTCAAATCCTATACCATCTTCATGATGGTTGGTATGCTGGAGTCTACTGTTGCAGCCACTATATACTTTGAGTGCCTTCCAACCTAGGGGGCTCATCTTCCAACTGTGTATCGGATAACGTTCTGTTGTGATTCATAATGTTTTCACTGGCTAATTTTTGGAAGTAGATCACCAGGCCTTTCTTCCTAGTCTGTCTTAGTCTGGTAGCTCTGCTGAAACTTGTCCACCATTCTTGACCCTGCTGGTATTTGAAATACGAGTGGCATAGCTTCTAGCATCACTGCAACACGCAAGTCACCACAGTACGACAAACTGACGGGTGGTGGGTGCTTGGAGTAGCGTGTTGCTATACTGATCTGGCACGGACAAGGCGGTCAGGCTTGACTAAGACTAGAGCCCAGGTGAGAAGGTGCTTCCTCAACTGGCCAGTGAGGCTTCTCCATGGAGAATCAGCCACCAGCTCAAGGCAACACAGGAGGACAGTCCTTCTCCTGTGTGTGCCCTTCTGTAACTGCACGTGGTGCTTTTTCATCCACGTTACGGCCACCCTCCGTGCTCACACTCACCTGGTTACACTGGTACCACCTGTGGTAATCTCTCTTCCTCCACATGCCGGTTCCTACCCACCTTGTTTCCTTAGAGCTCCAGGAGAAGCCTTGGGAGGCAATGAACACCCAACCTCGAGCTCAGAGTAGGTGCTCCATAAATCTGTTTGTTGGGTGAACATGAATAAAATAAGCTACTTGACTGTTCACTCAGTATTCCTGAAAACCAGCATCAGGACGCTGTGGTGTCATTTGATGGAAAATACTAAACAGGGCCCCATGTGGCAGGCAGCTTTGTGTAGCTACCACTAAGCAGGTTTCTTTGCTATTAGCTCTTCCCAAAAGACTGCCTTTCTTAGCGGCTGCATTTCAGTGTTGTCGTCTTTCCAGCTTCTCTGTTCCCCAGAAGAGGGATTAGGCAGGGCCTTAGTGACCTCTGAGGAAGGCTGAGGCTATTTGCATCTCTAACCACAAGGAAATTACCTCTGACAGCCCAAAGTAAAGCAAAAATACCGAGAATGATGGAGCAAAGTTTCTGTACCAGAAGAAAAATGGAACATTAATGACAAGTATTAAAGGCCAGAGGACAGTCGTCAATTGTCGATTACAAATACATACTTAAAGTTGGCATGAAAGTCAGTTGCCTTTGTCCCTTGGAATTTGCAAAAGTGTGTTGGGATTCAATTGGCTGTTTCAGAATTCTTCGATTATGATACCTCAAACTGCTGTACTTCTCATTTCCTGATATCGCTTTCAGAATCATTGACTCCATCTTCATTTTGAAAATCTGTAAAAGGACAGGTAAGCAGCCCATTTAGGAATTGATTACCCAGTTTGTAAATGGTCCAGACATTGGAATTTTCCTGCTACCTGCTACCACCTGAGGTATGCAAAAGAGGAAAAATGAAACTCAAATCAATATTTTTTACTTAATTATTAAAAGTTCTTGTGCCGAAAAATGTGAATAGCAAAGGATACTGAGATTCCTGTCTATTGCTAGGCAACGAGAGGCTTCTAAGTTATCTGTGGCAGAGCGATACCTTCTTCTGTGTCCCGTTTGGTAATATCTGTCACAAACATCCATGACATTAATGTTTCATAGCTAAAGACAGCACATGAGCACAATCATAATTTTTAAAAAACCAAACATGCAGCCGTCGAGTCGATTCTGACTCACAACAACCCTATAGGACAGAGTAGAGCTGCCCCATAGGGTTTCCAAGGAGCGGCCAGTGGATTCGAACTGCCGACCTTTTGGTCAGCAGCCAAGCTCTTAACCACTGCACCATCAGGGCTGCTCAGTAATAATACATATTATTATTCTAAATTAAAAAAAAAATCCATCATGTCCTATGTTTATCTTCAGATATAAAGGGCCTTTTGATGGTTTCACTGTGAGCTTGTGAATTAAAGGTCAGCCCTCAGTAGGGCCTGATCCAGGCCTCTACAATGACAGGTACAATTTGGGAAAGTGAAAGCCCTAAGCAGGGGTTATGGATTGAATTGTGTCCCCCCAAAATATGTGTTGTAAATCCTAACCTCTATGCCTGTGGTTATAACTCCATTTGGGAATGGGTTGTCCTTGTTATGTTAATGAGGCAGGATTAGTATAGGGTGTGTTTCGAGTCAATCTCTTACAAGATATAAAAGGAGCAGATTAAGCAAGCATAGATAGGGGAAGATAGATGCCAAGCCACATGGAGATCTCCAATGAACCAAGAAACAGAAGTTGAAGAGATACAGACCTTCCCCCAGAGGTGACACAGAGAGACGGCCTCCCTCTGGAGACAGCACCCTGAATGCAGACTTTTAGCCTCCTCAACTGTCAGAAAACAAATTTCTGTTTGTTAAAGCCATCCTCTTGTGGTATTTCTGTTACAGTAGCACCAGATAACTAAGACACTGGGTGTTTAAATACATTTTCCCTTACTGATGGGGTAGTGATGACTTTAATAAACACCAAACCTCTTGCTTGAGACGAACACATATCCTTGCCAAAATGTCTAAACAAGACAATTAATTAATGTATTCCTTTAACTTCCCAATTATATACAAAGGCTGACGTCTTTATTTAAGTAGCTGAAATTAAATATATCATTGAACTCTGCAATAAAATAACAAGGGGAATTCAGATATCTATGGAATATTACAGTGAAGACATCAGTGATTCTCTATCTCATTGATATTGGAGATGGTCCTTATGAATGGTTTCCTACATCTTGGAATCCCAGAGCCCTTTGCAAGCCTAAAATCACACTTGTGACTACTTCCCTTAAGTATACATTTTTCACAGCTGCAATGTGGGTAGAATTAGGGACATCAGGTTGGCTTTTGCATAGAGAAGAAGATCAGAACTCTAGGGGAAAGATAGATAAGAAGAGATTTTGTTGAAGGGAAGGGAAGAGCTGGCATGAAGTGCTATTTGGAGCTGCTGCAATACCATCCTGAGTGTCTGGGGAGGGACAGCTGAGCAGGGAGATGACTGCACTTGATGACACTGATTCCCTCTCATTACGACTACCTCTGCCCCAAACACTGGCAGATGCTGGTCTACTGGGTTCTAGTCCAGAAGTAGGCAGAGCTGGCCTGGGGTACAGTGTCTGGGAACCATGGGATGAAGTGTGCTTGATGGTAGGAAAATGGAACCAGGGTCTCTGCCTAAAAAGCAGAGCTGGGGGGAGGCTTCGACAATCTGCAGAGAGCTGCAGCAATAGCTGAATAAAGCTATGATTTTTTTCATAGCTGCAGCCCAGGAAGGTAGGAGGACATAGACAGCCTTTCACATAGGACCTGGTCTAAGCTGTTTACTGATTCTGTGACTGACTCTGCAATATCTCTAAGGTTTTTATAAGACACTGTTCTAAACTGTACTTTCTGGAGTTGGGAAGGGTAGATGCAGATGGAGACAATAGTAAAGCCGCCAGAGAGAGGAGGGAGAGAAAGCTCCCACAAAAGATATGTCTAAAACCCAAAATTCTAAAGCACTTGAACTCTAGGCCAACCAAACCCAAAACCATACCCATTTCTGTCAAGTCAATTCCGACTCACAGTGACTCTGTAGGACAGAGTAGAACTGCCCCATAGGGTTTCCAAGGCTGTAAGTCTTCACAGAAGCAGACTGCCTATCTTTCTCCTGCAGAGCAGCTGGTGGGTTTGAATTGGCAACTTTAGGTTAGTAGCCAAGCGTTTAACCACTGTGCCATCAGGGATCTTTGAATTCTAGGCAAGAAAATTATTATCAGGAAGATCAATCTCATTAATTTACTCCATATAAAATTAAAATAATGTAACAAAGTGAAAAAAATTAAAATAATTATGTTAAGGCAGATGAAGGAATATCATCCATAAAAAGTAACAAGATATGATGAAACAATACCAGGAATAAATGAATGAAGAATGGGGTGTATGAAAAATAAGCAGTTAGAAATCTTAGAAATAAAAATAAAGTAATTATAATTAAAAACTCAATAGATAGGATAAATTATAGACTAGATGCAGTCAAAGAATAATGAGCAAATTAGAAGGTAATACTCTGTAATGTACCTGATGCAGGCCAAAGAAACAGAGACTTGGGAAGAAAGAAAGAGACAGACAGACAGACAGACATGGAAGCTAGACTGAGAGACTCCAACATGTACCAGTAAAGATTGAGGAAAATACAAAAGATGAAATTCCAGAGAAGCATTATTTGATGATATCATACGTAAGAATATTCAGAGTTGAATAAAGGCATGAGCTTTCATATTAAAGGTATTCTCTGTGTATTAAGCAAAATAAATAAACTTAAATCCATACCTAGACACTTCTTTAAGAAACTGAAGAACATTGATGATAAACAGAAAAATCTTTGAAGCTATCAGAGATAAAAGACCTATTACCAACAAAGGAACATTTAGATCAAAAACTTTTCATCAACAATAATAGTTTCCAAAAGTTAATGGAGTAAAATCTTTAAAGTGTTGAGAAAATATCTGCTAACCTTGAATTCTATCCAGCTTTACTATTGTATAAGAGTAGAAACAAATTGTTTTGCTTATAGACATACAAAGACAAAGGGAATTTACTATCCATATCCCCTCACAGAGAAGCACTAAGCAAAAAGAATAATGATTCCAGATGGAAAAGAAAATGGAATTAAGAAACAACAGCAAACACAGAAATAAAAAAAAGGAATTGGTAAATTTAATTAGTTATTGATTACTAAAGTAAGCAAACGAAATTAGCAAATTCTTGTGCATTTTTTTAAATAAGTGAAACTGTGGACAATAACAAGAAGAAACGCAGAGATGAGAATGTTAGTTCCCTATTAGAATATAAGCTCCACGAGGATTCTTCTCTGCTTTCTGCTATACCTCCAACCGTTAGAACAGTATCTGTCACATAGAAAATGTTCAGTAAGAATTTGTTAAATGAGTACATGAATGAGGCAGGGTAGAATCAGAGATTTGATGGGTAATACACTGAAGTTTTTGGCTTGCTCTGGAGGCGACTAGTGATTCTGATAAGCTTTATACATTGTTAGAAGAAAAGGCTAAAAGATGAAAATACCATCAAGAACTTCCAAAACAGGAGAGAAAAACAAAAAGAATATAGAAAGTATTATCAGCCCAAGGGAAGACAGAGAAGGAAAAGAAGAAAAGGAAAAAGCTGGTAAACAGAAACCAGGTGCCCTTTGATCAGCATTCACATAGGACGTAAATACCTTTACAATTTGTGTCCATTCTGATTCTGAGAGGTCCATTCACATACCTCTTACCCAAATTTCCTTGTCACCAATCTTCCAATCCTATTCTTTTCACATCCCTGACCATCCAGCCAAACTATTAGCAGCTGCCCATGAATTAGCCTAGGTCTGGCCATCTCTCATTCCAACCAAATGTACCAATCAAAGTTTTTTGCCACTGGGAGGATTGTCCTCCACCACTGTCCTTCATTATTACCCCCAAGTGGCTAGTAGTGATTAAGCTGTCCACTTTTGGGTTGTACCAGCATATCATACCCATACACCTGTTGCTGTCGAGTCAATTCCAACTCATAGTAACCCTATAGGACAGAGTGGAACTGCCCCATAGGGTTTCCAAGGAGCGGCTGGTGGATTCGAACTGCTAACTTTTTGTTAGCTACCATAGCCCTTAACTGCAGCGCCGCCAGGGTTCCCACATATCATACAGAAGAGCATATCATACAGACCCATCTATAAGCCAGGCTTGAGGTTTTTTCCTTCCTCAGTCAAATGATCATAAGGAACTCCCCAGGAGGCAATACACATGGCTTGAAAGAAAGGAAGCAATACAACAGGAATCAGTGTTGAAGAAGTCTGAGTTACTTACCTTCTGGACCTGCGCACACTCATTCGCTTAGACACCATTTGCACTAGATGATCAAAGCTGCTGTGCACGTCCAGTTTTCAGGTTAGGTGGATCAGACAAAACCTAGGTGCACATGATAAACTCAGCCCAACATTCCTACCAAACTACAATGTGACAGACACACATCCCACCAAGACCTGGGTCTGTTTCCTTTTCTTGACTCTAGACGGGGCTTGGAACTACCCTAGCCAATGGAGTACAGTGGAAGTTATGTTATGTGACTTCTGAGGCTAAGTCATAAAAAGAATATAGCTTCTCTCTCTCTCTCAATCACTCTCACTCTTGCTCTTATTCCCTTTCTCTCTCTTAGATTACTTGCTCTGGGGAAAGCCATTTTCCATGCCATGAAAACACTTAAGTAGTTCTTCGAGAGGTTCAGGTGAAGAGGAACTGAAGCTTCCTGCCAACAGCCAGCACCAGCTTGCCAGCCTGGTGAGTGAGCAGCCTGGGAAGTGGAACCCCCAGCCCCATTCAAGCCTTCAGATGATTGCAGCCCCAGCTGACCTCTGATGGCAACTTTAGGAGAGACCTCAAGCTCTTGAATTCCTGACCTACAGAGATGATGAGAGATAAACAAAAGACTGTTGTTATTTTAAGCCACTATGTTTTAGAGTGATGGACTACATAGCATTATATAACTGATACATATATGTTGCTATCGATACATATGTAGTAAAAATAGAAAAAAATGCATGGATGTTGTTTCTGCTTCAGAATAGTTGTTACTTCTAGGGATACAAAGGGGGATGGGATTGGGAGGAGTTCAAAGTAAACTCCAGAGGTAGCAGTGCTATTTTATTTTTTTAAAGATCTAAAGCAAATATGAGACAAGCTAAGATTTGTTAAATCTGCCTGGCATATAAACCAACAAAACCAGTTGCCATCAAATTGTCTCCGACTCATGGATGACAGAGGAGAACCATGCTCCATAGGGTTTTCATGGCTGTGACCTTTCAGAAATAGATCACCAGACCTTTCTTCCTAGGTGCCTCTGGGTAGACTGGAACCTCCAACCTTTCAGTTAGCAGCAAGCACATTAACCATTTTTACCACCCAAGGACTCTGCCTGGCATATACATGGCTCCATTATATTATTCTGTACTTTGCTTTATGTTAAAAAAAAATTGATTAAGAGGGAGCAAAAAACTACTGTTGCCTGGATCACAATTTTGCCTGACATTGACTTCACTCAGAGTGCTCAGTGGCAGTCTGACTTTGGCTACTGACACTTTACTTAACCTGTCTGGGCTTTAGTTTTTCAACTGAGACATCAAGATCGCTATTCTTCCTATCCAACTCATAGCGACCCTATGCGGAATCAACTCGACAGCAACAAGTTTGGTTGGATTTGGTTTATTCTTCCTATAGAGGTTGTGGCAGAAGAACGTCCCCAAATTGCTTCTGCAATCCTCCTATAAGTAGAGTTGTTGGGGTTTATTTTCTGAAGCTGCATGTACACAGAAATGGCTATTAATAACTCTGTAAGGGATTGCTTTTATAGGTGTTGTCTTTGTGAGTGAAAACCTATATGAGGGAATTACAGGAACATAATGTCATGGGTCATAGAATTTTGAAGTGGTAAGGGAACTCCTGTTCAGCCTGTCTTCCATGGCAGGGATACCTCTTACAATTTCCCTGACAAGTGGTTAATCAAACACTGCTTTAACACCTATCAGTGACAGGTGCTCAGGCCTTCCTGGAGCAGCGTGTTCTGTGGAACAGGATGGAATGTGCTCACTCCTATTGAACAGAATTTCCTGTGACTCTCACCCACTGCTTTTAGTTTCTAAAGCAACACACAAAGTTTACTCACTTTTACATGAAAGCCCTTCAAATGTTTGAAAACAACAATCTGGTCCCTCTTCAGACTTCCCTTCTCCTGGTAACACATCCTTAATTCCTTCAGAAAGAGAAGAAACTAGAAATGCTTGAATGTCTGTCATGTATGCCAGGAGATTTATATATAGGGTTTCACGTAATCTTCAAAGTTCCTGTGATTATGCATATCACAGAGGGAAACTGAGGCTCAGGGAATTTTTTTTGTCTTTTTTTAATTTCTATTTTTTTGTTGTTGTTGAGAATATACACAGCAAAACATATACCAATTCAACCATTTCTTCACATACAATTCAGTGGACATTGATTACATTCTTTGAGTTGTGTAACCATTCTCAGCCTCCTTTTCTGAGTTGTTCCTCCCTCACTAACATAAACTCATTGCCCCCTAAGCTTCCTATCTAATCTTTCGAGTTGCTGTTGTCACTTTGATCCCATATAGATAGTTCTTAAAAGAGCATAATGCTCAGGGTAGACCTTTTTAACTAGTTAAGCTAAACTATTGTTTGGCTTTAAGAAGACTTCAGGGGATATTTTTGGTTTAAGGTTTAAAGATTATCTCAGGGCAATAGTTTCAGGGGTTCATCCAGCTTCCATGGCTCCAGGGAAAGTCTGGAGTCGATGAGAATTTGAAATTCTCTTCTGCATTTTCTCTCTTTTGATCAGAGATTCTTCTATAGAATCTCTGATCAAAATGTTCAGTAATGGCAGGCTCAGGGAATTTAATGACTTAGCCTAAAGTCACATGGCTGATGATGCAGCAAAGCTGGTTGGGTCTGTCTGACATTAAACCTATGGACTTCTGCTATTCTGTACTGCTTGTGAGACCTGAAAAATAAATTTGCCTTGGAGTTGACTCCCACTCATGGTGACGCCATGTGTTTCAGAGTAGAACTGCCCCATAGAGTTTTCAGTGATTATGATCTTTTAAGAAGTAGATTGAGAGGTCTTTCTTTTGAGGTGCCTCTGGGTAGACTTGAACCTCCAACCTTTTGTTTAGCAGCCGAGCACATTATCTGTTTGCACTCATCTTCTCTACGTGCTTTAACATGTGCCTCCTAAAACGTGATGCTGAGAACTAGCCATCATGCAATGATTGATGATCGCCCTTTACAATATTTAGCTTATTTGATCCACACTCCAACCCTGTGAGATTATGCAAGAGAGCATTAGAAATCCCATATTATATATCAAGAAACTGAGGCTCAATAGGATTGATTGCCTAAGGAAATCACACAGCCACTGAGTGGAAGAATTTGGATGCAAACCCAAATCTTCAGACTTAACATCAGCCCTTTGCATTGCACCAAGATGCTTCTCCATGATCCAGAAACTCCTCAGCATTAGGAACTACTCCCACCTAATTAATCTGAACTTTACATATCAGTCAACATAGCCTATAATGGCCAGAGTTCTTCAGCAGCCAAGTGACACTACTGCCTTACATAGATTCTGTTAGTAGGTAAACCCCCAGAGCTTTTTGTCTGTCTTACATAAGCTACTGAAAGCTCACAGTTCCCCCATCTTCTTCTGGTGCGATTGAGTTTACATTGACCCTTGTAAAACACCAGCTGTCTTCCACCCCTGTGTATTCAACCACACAGTGCCAGCCTGGGAGGGCATTTTGAAAGATCACTGTGCCGTCCAATGTAGTAGCTGCTCCTGTTAGGACTGGGCCACCTGCACCCTTGATGAGCACTTGTTTTCACTCCTCATGGGATTGTTGAAAACATTGCCAAAAAGCACAGTGCTGAGGATGGAGCCCTAAGGCATGGGGTTCAAGGACAGTTCCCTGAGGAAATACGATTGCAGGGGAGGGAAACAGATGTAACGTTCAGATGCCACCACTGCACCATGTCTGCGACAACCTGGTTGTTGACGGGAGCAGTATGGTACCATCCCCCCTGGGAGTTAGAGTCTCTCCATGCAGCTGGGGGAGGTTGATGGGTTTCGAACGAATGAGACATGCATGGAGACCACCTCCTCCTGACATAAAATCCTCTCTTAATTCATTACAGACTGTGCTGAAGATCATGTTGTTAGCTGTTGTCATCCAGTCGATTCCAACTTATGGTAACCCCATGTGTAGAACTATGCTCCATAGGCTTTTCTTGGCTATAATCTTTTTTTTTTTTTTCTATGTATTTGGGTTTCAGGGTTGTTGTTTTTTTTAATTTTTTTCTTATTGTACTTCAGATGAAGGTTTACAGAACAAACTTGCTTCTCATTAAATAGTTAGTATGCATATTGTTCTATGACATTGGTTAGCAGCCCCCATGACATGTCAACACTCTCCCTTCTCAACCTTGGGTTCCGTATTACCAGCTTTCCTGTCCCCTCCTGCCTTCTAGTCTTTTCCCCTGGGCTCGTAGGCCCTTGTTTTGTTTTGTGGGCCCATCTAATCTTTGGATGGAGGGTGAACCTCAGGAGCGACTTCACTACTGAGTTAAAAGGGTGTCCAGGGGCCATACTCTCGGGGTTTCTCCAGTCTCTGTCAAGCCAGTAAGTCTGGTCTTTTTTTGTGAGTTAGAATTTTGTTCTACATTTTTCTCCAGCTCTGTCTGGGACCCTGT
>NW_004443999.1:9261858-9281652 GCF_000243295.1 Trichechus manatus latirostris
TGGGACCCTGTATTGTGATCCCTGTCAGGGCAGTCAGTGTACTGGACTCGGTCTGGTGGAGGCCGTGGTGGTTGTGGTCCATTAGTCCTTTGGACTAATCTTTCCCTTGTGCCTTTAGTTTTCTTCATTCTCCCTTGCTCCCGAAGAGGTGAGACCAGTGGAGTGTCTTAGATGGCCGCTCACAGGCTTTTTGTAATCTTAACAGCAGCAGATCACCAGGTCTTTCTTCTGTGGAGCTACTGGGTGAGCTTGAACTGCCAACCTTCTGATAACTGTTGTTAGTTGCCATTGAGTCGATTCTGACACATGGTGACCCTACATGTGCAGAGTAGAACTGCTCCATAGGATTTTCAAGGCTGTGACCTTTCAGAAACAGACCACCAGGCCTGTCTTCTGAGGAGGCTATGGGTGGGTTGGAACCACCAACCTTTTTACTAGCAGTCCAAGGCTTAACCATTTGCCCCACCCAGGGATTCTTTGCTCATGGTCATAATGAAGGTTATTCAATGCCGTTGCTTTCCCCACCCTTGCTTCGTCCTCTCAATGGGATGCAATTTGCTTGGAAAAATCCCATCCCGGCTTCCTCATTTGAAGCCTTCTTCTCACTGAAGTATAGGGCCCCCTCCCCATACAGCTTGTCCTTCTCTAACTGCTTAGCACTCTCTCCTTTTCCTGTTACTGTCTTCTCCCAAACAGATGGTGTTTATAGACAGGAGAGAAATGGAAGTTATTCAGCTGCAAGGCTGGTAATCAATACCCAGAAACCTCCCCTCTGAGGACACAGTCAGCAGCTAAAATAGCTTCGAGGCAAGATGACCAGGCCTGGCTGGGGCTGTGCCAAAGGACAAGACCTACTGTGCTTGTGGCTGGTTCAGTGGGATGAAGAGATGTGCTCCCTGCTGGCTTTTTCCTGCTTCCCACTGGACTTGCAGGTCCGGGCATGTAGATAGTTTATGTTTATGAGCCTGGGAGCAAACAGACCTGCTTTTCCCTGAGCTGGTGGTCAGCCCCACCGTGAGGAGGCATTGACTAAGTACCCGCTCGAATCCTGTACTCTCCTCTCTGCTTGTTGCTGTGGGAGACCCGAGAGAAAGGCTGAGGTTTTTCAGTCAGTGAGCAGCTAGGCTGCTGGGGCACATGGCCCTTTCAGAAATGTCCTGTTCAGAGGCGGAAGTGAGAGAGGAGGCAGAAAGGGAAGGAGAGGGAGGGGGTGTTGTGTTTGTGTATTGGGAATGACAGGAATAATCAGTAAATGTGGAATCACACACATACACACACACACAGAACCCAGGAGTCTTGGGGGAGATGGAAGGGAGGTTTGGGTTTACAGGGAGAGAAAGGGCTGCTAGGAGGGTTAGAATGGAGGACTCTGCAGTGGGCAAGGAGTGAGGAGTGGCAGGGAGGTCCCAGGCAGAGAGAGAGCATGGAAAAGGAGACGGACCCCCATAATCCCAGGACGAGGGCTTGACTAGGCAAGACAAGCTTCCCAGTGGGTCAGAGCCTGTCTGTACGAGAGTCAGCCAACTGGCGGGATTTGCAGCAACCCCAATCCTTAGCCGTAACAATTTCAGGGGCCTCTCTGTGCTTCCTTTCTTTCCCATAAAAAGACAATTTCACTTCTGGCTTGAGACGTCAGTTGCAGAGGGAAATATTTTATACCATAATTCGAGATAAGGTCTAAGGTGCAACAGGTTCAACTGAAGGAGACAATGCCACATGGCGGTCAGAAGCACCGGCTTTGGGTTTCAACCTTGTCTGTCTGCCGCATCTAAAGGGCACGCTCCCGTGTGTGCAGACGGCCATGTCCTCAGCAATGATTCTAGTCTGTTCAGACCTCATCAGCCCTGCCCTTTGGAAGTCACTGTAGCTACCACGCTATCAGCTGAATGATGACAAATGTGGCAGTTTTAATCTTTCACTTCGGTCATTTCCATACATACTACTTTAATGGCAAAGCAATGAAACTACTGCATTAAAACCATTAGTGTCTTCCTGTCACCAGGCTCATTTCTGGATCTTTTTGCCTGAGGTTGAAAAACAAAACAAAACAAAAAGCAATAAGGCATCTTCTTTCAAAGTAGAGGGATAGTCCTTAGTATTCACGTCTTTTAAATTAATTAAAATTGGTTTATCTGGTTGATTTAGAATATAGGACTGCTAAGAGGTGATACATATATATATATATATATTTTTTTTTTTTTTTGCTCAAATTAAACAGTTTCCTCATGACCAAATCCACTGTTAATTCAGTACCTTTCGTTAAGATATTTATGCATCAGATAGAGAATAAAAACTCAACACCAGGGCGGAATCAGAGTTTGAGTTGTTATTAAATTTACACCGATATTCATAAGTTAACAAGGTGATTGGAATCCCCTCTTGCCAAGCTGAAGCCAGATTTATAACCCCTACTCCATTCATATGGATTAATAGTTAACTTTAATTCAAAACTATCAATACAAATAGGTACTCCAGACAGTCTCTCAGGCACACTGGGCCTACCACATTAATTTACTGACAGTCATTAACCAGTGGTTTTTCACCTGAGAAGTGGTAGGTGGTGAAAGGCCAGATATTTTAGGTAAAAGTGAAACAAAAGAATGTCATGGAGCGCTGTTTTAAAGCTGCCCTCTGGGCAATGTTGAAATGACCAGCAAAATTTTCAATGTGCACCTATTTTGATACAGCAAGTAAATTTTTAGGACTATACCATACAGAGATACTCATAAATGCACACAAAGATCATGTCCAAGGGTGTTCATCACAACATCGTTTGCAATAGCAAGAGATTGTCAACAACCTAAATAACCACCAATTGTACCCTTTGCCGTTGAGTCGGTTCCGACTCATAATGACCCTATATGACAGAATAGAACTGCCCCACAGAGTTTCCAAGGATTGCCTGCTGGATTTGAACTGCTGACCGTTTGGTTAGCAGCAAAGCTCTTAACCGCTATGCTACCAGGGTTTCCACTGCCAACTGAGGGGAGGTTAAATAAATGATAGTGCATTCACACAAAGGGGTAATGGCCCTTTAAAAGAACAGGGTAGATTTATGTGTAGTGACAAGAAAACATTAACATGTTATTTAGTGAATAAAGCAAGCTTCAGAGTAGAATGTGATCCCAATGAACGAAGGGAGATATAGAAACTATAAACACATTTCATGCGTGGTCAACACTCTGCAGGCAGACTGCCTGGGTTCACATCCTAGCTCTACTGCTTCCTAGCTGGGTCATCAAGGGCTTGTGAAGGAGGCCCTGGTTTCCTCATCTGTAAAATGGGAATTGTACATAGTAACTGCCTCACAGGCGCATAATAAACTTTCAGAAAATACTAGACAAACTTTTCATAATGATCAACTCTGGAGAGATAGGCTTGGAGAAGAGGGGGACCTTAATTTTTTCCCTACTCACTTCCAGACTATTTTCTATTTTTTCACAAGAATGTTTAAACAGACTTTTAAAAAAAGTACCCTCTGAAACAGAAGCTATCTATTAACTAATGATAACTCTTGCCACACCCTCAGTGACCTGAGGATTAATGAAAGGTGAAGATATTTATCAGTTCAATCAGGCCTTCAAGATATTCTGAGGCCTTCCAGAGACCCTACCAGGAGAGGGAGGTCCTGGTCCATGGGAAAGTCCTGGCCACGAGGGAGGGAGGCCTTGGCATTTATCCTGGTAGTATTTACTAAGCATCTGCCTCCCAGTAAACACCAGAGGTAGTGGTGGCTCCCTATGCAAAGGACAACTGGAGGGTGAAAGCAGTTGTTTCCCCCTATATGAATGTGAAGGGAGCCCTGGTGAAGCCTAAATTCATTGTTCATCTGGGAAATTTTGTCTCTCCATGGAATGTAGGTAAGTCGTAGAATATGCCATCCAAAAATGGCATTGCTAACAATCCCAACAGCACACAGTGGTGAAACACTGAGCCTTACCTCCCTCGAGAGTGGGTTTCTGGCCACTGAAAGGAGTGGTCACAGTAAAGACCACAGGACCCTGCCTTGTTTTCTTCACAGCACCTATTGGTGTCCAAAGGGCCTCGTCTAGGTTATTGTCTCACTCCCAGCTGGGATGGCAGCTCCCTGTGGGTAAAGCTTTTGTCTGTTTTGTTAACTTGTGTATCCACAGGATTCATGAAGGTGCTAGGCCCATGGTTGGGGCCCAATAAATATTTGAGGAAGGGAGGGAGGGAGGGAGGAAGGAAGGAAGGAAGGAAGGAAGGAAGGAAGGAAGGAAGGAAGGAAGGGAAGGGGAGGGAAGGGAAGGAAAATAAAATGGGATTTTGAAATTTTCTATCTCTAGTTCAGTCAAAAGAATGAACCAATCTGTCCTGGAAGAAGTAGAGCCAGAATGCTCCTTAGAAGCAAGGATGGCGAGACTTTGTCTCATGTAGTTTGGACGTGTTATCAGGAGGGACCAGTCCCTGGAGAAGGACAGCATGCTTTCTAAAGCAGAGGGTCAGAGAAAAAGAGGAAGACCCTCAATGAGATGGATTGACACAGTGGATGCAACAGTGGGCTCAAGCATAACAACGATCGTGAGGATGGCGCAGGACAGAACACTTTTCCGTTCTGTTATACACAGGGTTGCTATGAGTTGGAACCAACTCGATGGCACCTAACAACAGCATTTCAGTCCCACCCCAGACTTAATGATGAGGGTGCTGCGGTCCAGCAAGGTGAAGTGGCCAGCCAGTCAGGTCAGAAGCAGACCTTTTTGTTTCTCAGTCAGATCATTCACTCTTCTTCCTTGGTGGTGGCGACGGGGGATGGAGGGCGGCAGGTTTGAGAATAACTTGGATTTTACAGGATTTCTCCATCTCAGCATAGTTGATATTTTGGGTCAGAAAATTCTTTGTCGTATTGTAAAATGATTAGCAGCATCTGTGGCCTCTACCCACTAGACGCTGGTAGCACTCCCTCCCTGTCTCGAGTTGTGACAAGTCTCCAGACATTTCCAAATTGGCCAAGGTTGAGAATATATGGTTTACCAGATATTGACTGGCTATTAGTTAGTTAAGGAATATTTAGAATGCATTGCTCAAACACAAGTAGGGGACATTTCAGACCTTGGAGGGACTCAAAAATATTCAACAAACTGTCGAAATAACAGGAACCATGGGATCTGGCTTCGTTCCAAACTCAAGACACAGAGGAATATTCATCAACATGATGACTCAGGAAATGTTCTCATGGTTAGCCTGCCATTCCAGGTAAGAATTTAAGAAATTTAATAAGAAAATTGATCTCTACGTACATGGTAGAGGAGAATCTAATGAGCAACAAGCCAGACAGATTCAAAAGCCTCAAATTATTCCCCTGGATACAGGCAGAACAATTTCTGAACATAATTATAGACTTGAAATCCCACAGGGGAATTCAGTGGGAATCATTTATACACTTATTTGATGTGAAACCTCTGACCCAAGCAATTCATAGAGCAATTAAAGAAGGAGGGACTGGAAGATTGGATGGTAAAGTAGTTTGGGGTTTTGTTGACAAAAAGCCAGTGCAAGTAATAATTAGGGGCATCTTGAATTAGATCTGAATGTGCATAAGAATCATGAAGGATCTCACAGGGCCCAATACAGGAAACTGTATTATCCAATA
The DNA here is from genome assembly GCF_000243295.1 of Trichechus manatus latirostris. NCBI lineage: Eukaryota > Metazoa > Chordata > Mammalia > Sirenia > Trichechidae > Trichechus > Trichechus manatus. Next base: position 9,267,473 of record NW_004443999.1, read on the forward strand.
TACAGTGCTTATTAACAACCTGGAAGGAGAAAGTAAATTGGACTTAGATTAAATTTGTAGATAATGCAAAGTGAGAAATGGCAAACACAAAAGAGAAATGAAAGTTAAAATTACCAAAGGACCCGGACATTTGAAAACCTTGGTCAGAACTAAATGAGATGAAATTTAATGGGAAAAGGGAAAATCTTACACGGTTCATTTTGGTTACACGTGATGGTCCAAGTAATCAGATAACACGTACAGGGAGAGGCCGAGGGTGGATGGTGGTGAACAGGCTAAAGGGAAACTTGGTATTCCTCCTACACACCTTGAGGGGCTGGCTTGATAACTTAGTGTATTGTGTTTTTAGGAGCTTTTGCAGCAGGGAAAGCGAAAGTGGCAGATGCAAAGCTTCTGCTCCTGTAATCCTCATTCAGAGGGGTAGAATTTTGCCACAGGAAAATGGAATTCTGGGTATGTCAAGATCCTAGTATGGCTACAAGGTGATTTAGTCCTTGGTATACTACTGTTCTGTCATCATTATCATCACCTATTGAATTCCTACAGATAGGCCAGACTCTGTTATAGGAACTTTAGCTCTTTTTGTAACCCTCACAACAACCAGATATTATTACCCACATTTCACAAATGAGGATCGTGAGACTCAGGGAGGGTAAGGGTCTTGCTCAAGGTCACATAGTAATTGACAGAGAAAGGATTATCAACCCACATTCTTTGGGGGAAAAAACTGCAGTGGAGGGAATCTTTAAGAAAATCTAAGAGATTTCTAGCAAATTTTAAAGAAGTGGTGGATTCTATCTCTGGGCAAGATGGGCTCTAGTCAAAGAAACAGGACATTTGCCTTCAGTATGCTCCTGTCTCCCTTTCGGCATCTCCCTACAAGGATTAGGAATTTATTTGGCTGTATCAAAAACCTAATTAACTGTGACTTAAACAAATAAGGTTTATTTGCCACATGTAATGAGATAACAGAGGTGGACAGATACTAGTGATGACAGTCGCTTCAACAGTGTCAGGGCTGAAGTCTCTGTGTATTTCTTGGCCTTTCCCTCCTGTTTACAAGATGGCTGCTACAGCTCGGTGTAATGGCTGCATTCAAGGCAGGAAGAAGGTGCAAAGGTGGTGCCATCCGTATCTGCTCCCTTTATTAGGAAGAAGGAAGTTTTCCTAGAACCCACCTGTTATGGATTGAATTGCATTCCCAAAAATTACGTGTTGTAAATCCTAACCCCTATAATCCCATTTGGGAATAGGTTTTCTCTGTTATGTTAATGAGGTAATATTAGTATACACATGTTTTAAGTCAATCTCTTTTGAGATATAGAAGCAGATTTAGCAAGCAGTTGGGGAAAGATAGATGTTACGCCATATGAGATCTCCAAGGAACCAAGAAACAGAAGCTGAAAAGAGACAAGGACCTTCCCCCAGAGCCAACAGAGAAAAGGCTTTTCCCTAGAGCTAGTGCCCTGAATTCAGACTTCTAGCTCCTAAACTGTGAGAAAATAAATTTCTGTTTGTTAAAGGCACCCACTTGTCGTATTTGTTACAGCGTAGTGTTTTAGTTATCTAGTGCTGCTATGATAGAAGTGGATGGCTTTAACAAACAGAAATTTATTTTCTCACAGTCTAGGAGGCTAGAAGTCTGAATTCAGAATGCCAGCTCCAGGGGAAGTCTTTCACTCTCTGCTGGCTCTGGGAGAAGGTCCTTGTCATCAATCTTCCCCTGTTCTAGGAGCTCCTCAACGTAGGGACCCCAGGTCCAAAGGACGCGCTTTATAATATTTTCCTGGACTCAGACAGACATGGCTCTGGCAGCATGCTTGTCCGTTTCCTGCTTTTGCCTCTTTGAACATATGCTGATTAAAACCATTCTTTCTGTTTTACTAAACTTCGTGGTATGTTTACCCTAGAACAGAACCTTATAAGAATTAACACTAGTTGAAAATTGAATTAAAATTTCAATTTTGGTAGAAGGGATTGTCATACTATCATAAGATTAGGCACTAAAATAGGTTGTTTTAAGTGACCATCAGATAATTCATTTGGGCTGATCTTATTCTCTTCATCACACTAGTCAGCAGGCTGCGAGAAACCCCACTCACACCACACAACAGCCTTTCGATACCACTGTGCTGCCATCAGCACCCACCCCCTGCTCAAGTGTTCTCAGGAGGTCATGCACGAAGGCTCTGTGTGCGCTTGGCCCTCCATGCCCCTCATTTCTGCCGTAATGTAATCTACTGGGCTGAATACCTGGGTGCCACAGTGCTAGGCGTCATCAAGATGGGGAGCAAGAGAGATGGATAGATGTATCTTGATTTGATAAGTCAAATCAGTTAAACTAATGGTATTTCAGAGATTTTTCTGAATAATGTTTTCCTCAGGTACTTGCTACTAAACCTGGTTGCAACTTTGCATGGCTAGGGTTGAAAAACTATGGCAGGAGAAGCCAGCTAGCTGGGTGTGTGTATGTGTGGGTGTGTGATGATTTAGAGATAATCATACTTTGCCTTTGTGGAGTTTGCTCTTTGCATATAGTCTATAAGATGTTTTTGCATTTATAGTCTTTTAAATTTTTTTCCTTGCAAATGCCCCAGGAGAAAGGCAGGTTGAGGAACACAACCCTTGCAGATAGGTCTTTAGAAGAAAGAACAACAAGGGTTGCTCTGCTCAGAACTGTGCCAGCTCCACACTTTACAGCATCACCTACTCTGCTCTGGTCCACTTACTGCCTTAGCCCTCGCTTCTTTGTTATCTGAGGAGTGGGTATAACATTCAAAGCCTCCCAGCCTTCTAGGCAGGGTTGACCTGGAGGAGGCAGCTGCTTATACAGTGGCTTTCATTTTCCCAGGTCCCTTAACTACGAGTCCTACTGACATGGGAATATACCTGTGGAAGATTCTGGAAACTAGTGCTCCTTGTTTAACAGATCTCTTGGCCAATGCTCAGCTCCCCCTGAGGTGATCCAAAGAAGTGATTCTTTTGTGGTCACTCTCAGCACCCCCTTCTCTCCCACTTTATCAACTTTAAAGGGGAAGTAGACACACTGAGGAGTCCCTGGGTGGTGCAAATGGTTAATGGGCTCGGCTGCTCACCAAAAGTTTAAAGGTTCGAGTCCACCCAGAAGCATCTTGAAGAAAGGCCTGGTGATCTACTTCTGAAAAATCAATCACTGAAAACCCTATGGAGCACAAGTTCTACTCTGACACACATGGGGTCACCATGAATCGGAATTGACTTGACAGCAACTGGTTGCTGGAGCACTAAGCCCACTGAGGAGCAGTTGAAGGAACCAGGAATATCTGGTATAGAGAAGAATCAGAGAGTGGGCATGACAGTGTAAACCCTTGAGGGAGTGTCATGAGGAATAGAGGGTAGAGCAGAATAGGACTACATGATGGACGTGTTCTCCAAAGACAGGATGGGTAGCCTTGAGACCCAGTGAGTATCTAGCACTGTAGATGGTCAAGTGTGGGCTGGAGGAGCACAGGGCAAGGATGAGTCAAGGAGGACAAGCAGTTAGATTAGACCAGGAGTTCTCAACCAGGGAACACTTGACAATGTCTGGAGACACTTTTGGTTATCACAGCTTTGGCGGGGGGCGGGGGTGTGTGCTACTGGCATCTAGTAGATAAAGGCCAAGAATGCTGCCAAACATCCTACAGTGCACAAGGCAGCCAAACAAAGAATTACCCACAACAAAGAACTAGCTGGCCTCAAATATGAACAGTACTGAGATTGAAAAACCCTGGATTAGATAAACTGTAAAGCTTCTTCCATTCTTTAGTCTGGGATAATCTCCCTCTCCTGTCTTCCAGGAACTCAGAAGACCATCGAAGGTAAACAGCAAAGTGCCGTGAATACCCGGATTTCAAGGAGGACTGTGTGTTAAGTGTTCTAGTAGACAAATCTCAGAAATACATTTTCAGCTGCAGACATCGTGGGCTATATTCTGGGACTCTGACCATCCTTGCTGTAGCCAAAACTATGAGCCTGTGTTATTCTCCAGAAAGCAAATTTGTATGTTCCCACTGCTTCCGCCTACTTCCACATACAAATTGGAAGGCGGTCTGCACAGATCTACAGCCAGGGTGGGGTGGGCGTGGGAAGGGAGGAAAACAAGCAAACAAAGGAGTCTGCAGAGAGATTTCACCAAAAGGTCTTTAGAAATTATCTCCAATATCACTTTTTAAATTATCCTTTAATACCTGTCTTATGCCTTCTGGATGGTGAAATCTGTCAAGCCTCAGAGAAGTCCTAGAACAACAAAGCAGTTCACTCTTACCAGATTTTTCACATGCAGAGTTCAGAATCAGATAAATCTGAGGTTGATTCTTGGCTCTGCCAATTACCATCTGGGTATCAGGCAAGTTATTTAATCTTTCTGAGACTCAGTTTCTTCCTGTATAAAATGGGACTAATAGCATCGACTTTGTAGGATTGCTGTGAAGAGTGAATGAGGAGTTCACGTAATCACCAGGCACAGCTCCTGGCACATAATAGATGCTCACTAAGTGGCAGCTATGACTTGTATGATCACATCCTCAGAGGATTAAATTAACGAATGGCTTTGAGTTAGGCACTAAACAAGGAAATGATGCCATCTTGAAACTCACAATTTAAGACAGAAATCGGCTGTCCTAATTACTGTTGCCGTTGATTTGATTCCGACTCTTAGTGACCCTATACGACAGAGTAGAACTGCCCCATAAGGTTTCCAAGCCTGTAATCCTTACAAAAGTAGACAGCCACGTCTTTTTCCTGTGGAGCAGCTACTGGATTCGAACGGCTGACTTTTCAGTTAGCAGCCGAGCGCTTAACCATTGTACCACTAGGGATCCTTCTTGTCCTAATTACAGTTCCCCATAATTATTAATTAAAAATAATAAAAGTAGCTGTCAGTCAATAGATCCACATGATCTCGTTTAACCCTCCTTATACCCTAGCATTACCACCCGTCTCTCAGTCTGTCACACTGTGGTAGCTTGTGTGTTGCTATGATGCTGGAAGCTATGCCACCAGTATTTCAAATACTAGCAGGGTCACCCATGGTGGGCAGATTTCAGCAGAGCTTCCAGACTAAGGTAGGCTAGGAAGAAAGGCCTGGTGATCTATTTCCGAAAGTTACCCAATGAAAACCCTGTGGATTACAACAGAATATTGTCAGATATAGTGCTGGAAGATGAGCCCTCTAGGATGGAAAGCCCTCAAAATACACAGTGGTTGCAAGAATGGGCTAGAGTATACCAACAATCATGAAGGCACTGAAAAGAATAACTAAAATGCAATATTTCATTGATTTAGGCTGGATTACATTAACTCTCTGTGATAATCCTGGCTATTTCAACCTGATTAAAAACTCTGATGGACCATTCCTATGTCTTTGATGAATAAAAATGAGAAATTAAATAAATACGGCATGTTTAACAGTAAAAAGCCTGTCAAAACACAAACCCCATGGGAGAAAATAATAAAACTGCCTTTGGTGATGAAATGGTTGTGAATTATGGGGCTAAAAGGAAACAGCACAAGTGATGGAATATCAGGCACTATATAGTTGTGCTTGAGGATCTAGGCAAAGGGCCCTTGTCTATGAAACATCTGGGTACCCTCCTTGCCCCTGCCTTCATTTCAGGGAACATGCCCCACCTAGAGCCCAGAGCAGTGGCTACTGCCACCGTGTGTTTCTGCCCTTGTGACCACAGCTGATTGGATGTACTGGGCTCACGCATCCTTGAGCTATTGAGCAACCTTCAGCCTGGGAGCTGGATCACAATAATGGCTGGGCCAACCATACTTCTCTCTTGGCAATCAGGAATCAAGAATCTGCGAGATGGAGGCAGTTCCCAACAGGGGCAGAAGTCAGGAGGCTACGTGGAAAGTTGCCCCTTTATAGAGGGTGCTGGAGTGGACACAGTGGCCATGTAGCAAGCCAAAGGTATGTGGGAATAGACACACATTTAGCTTTCCCCTAAGTCAGTGGGGTTAATCATCTCTCTCCGTCAGCGCTGTGATGAAGATGTTGAAAGGCACAATGAGAAGACATCCAACCAGGACTGACTGTGGCTCATCCAGTGTTAGCTGAATCAAAGTTGTAATGGTTTCTTTCTCTAACTTGTAACAATGATTGTATTTTCTGGTTAGGGGACTGGACTCAGGCTCCTATACCTGCAAGACAATGCATCCATTCGTATCTATTGAGTCACTTCTCTGTGCCCGGCACTGGGCTGGGCACAGGGGATGCAGCCCTGAACAAGATCTGTATGGTTGCTGCCCCAAGTGGTGCCAGACAAGCCACATGTCCAAGCCTCAGTCTTAGGACAAAAAGCTTGAGGGCTGCGGTGCTCAGAGTCAGAGCAGACGGATTGTAGGGGCCCGGGTACCTCCTGGCCTGCAATAGACACAAGAAGCAATAGGTTACAGGAATTAGTAGAGGAGTTGAGCTTTCTATAGAATTATTTCTATGCTTTAATGTTTTTATGGTGGTTTTCCCTCAGTTCTGTGGGGGAGAACTCCATTTAAAAGAGTCTAAAATATAACAGGGAACCCAAGGTCGAGAGGCGGAGAGTGTTGACACGTGGTGGGGTTGGCAACTAATGTTACAAAACAATATGTGTATTAATTGTTTGATGAGAAACTGATTTGCTCTGTAAACCTTCATCTAAAGCACAATAAAAAAATTAATTAAAAGAAAGGAAAAAAAAAAAAGATTCTAAAATAACCTTGATGGAATTAAGGGGAAGTAACATTTTTTTTTTTTCCTACAACTTAATCTGGGGAGATAAGGGTTTAATGCTCCTCCAAAGGCCTGGAGTTGTAGAAGGCACTTAGACCTGAGCATTTCTTAGATCAGTTATTCATTCAGCAAACACTTACTGAGTACCACTATCATCCATGCAGGTGCCCTGGTGGTGCAATGGCTAAGCGTTTTGCTGCTAACCAGAAGATCAGAAGTTTGAACCCACCAGCCGCTCCGCGGAAGAAAGATGTGGCAGTCTGCTTTCGTAAAGATTACAGCCTTGGAAACCCTATGGGGCAGTTCTACTCTGTCCTACAGGGTCGCTATGAGTTGGAATTGACTCTATGGCAACAAGTGTGTTTTCTTCCTTCCTTCCTTTCTTTTTTTTTTTTTTGTGTGATCCATGCTCTCTGCAGGCACACACAAGACCATGTCCCTGTTCAGGCAAGCTCACCGCCAAGTGGGAGGCAGCAAGCCTACAAAGATGCCTTACCTAACAATGTAACATCTGCTTACTGACAGAGCCTGGGGATGGAACACAGAGATGGGAACCCAGAGGGGATGGAGTTTCGGCCAATTTTGGACTCTTTCCTCTTGATTTTCACTTGGATCATTCCCTCAGGATAGTGTTACTGTATTTCCTTGGCTACTATTAGTGATCTTGAAACGAGCAATTTGTTTTTTGTTTATAGCCAGACACATGCATGGAAATACATTTGCAAGCCCAAGAATACTCAGCCATACAACATGCATGTGTAATCACCCATGAATGGCACAAATGTATTGCATCATTAGATATTCAGTGAAAAGCACGCACAATTTCAGCTTCCTCAGCATCAACACTGTGTTGACAGGGAACACCAGAGATCTACCAGAGAGGCAACTCACCAGCACGTGGTGAGGAACATGCCTGCAGGAACACGCAAATACGCCACCTGCTTCGGCAGCCAAAACGTGGGCAACAGCATCCTGCCAGCTTCTATTTATTGTTGCATTGCTATGGTGCCCGGCCCCTTTGTATCCATGGCATTTAGAACCTCAGGAGTTGGGCCGGTGACCATTCTTCGAAAACAGCAGAGGGAAGTTAAGCAACTCTAGACACGTGTGTGACAGCAGTTTAGGGACAGTTGGAGCTTTCTGGTAGACACAGCCTAAGGAAATTGGCACGGAAGCAGCATCTTCATCCATTATATGGATGCCTGTGAAAGAGGGGATGTGTATAATAAAAGTACTGTTCACTTTATTCACAGAACTGGTCCTTCCTACTCCATTCTCCATCTCATACAAATGGGCAGGAGCAGCCCTGAAAGCCGGGGTGGGGTGAGGGTGCTGCTGCTGGTGGTGTAGTGTGTGTGGGTGTGTGTGTGTGTGTGTCTGTAAGTGGGAGACAAGAGTCTGGGTGTCTATGGGCTGTGGTGGTGAGAAGGTGGTCTATGGAGGCTGAAGGCCTGGAGAATCAGAACACACACATACACACACACACACACACACACACAAACACACACACACACCTATTGCCTGTGGAGGCTATAGTGACTCATGACGACCCCGTCCATGTGTTATAGAGTAGAACTGCTTCATAGGGTTTTCTTGGCTGCAGTCTTTAGGGAAGAAGATTGCCAGGCCTTTCTTTTGCAGTGCCGCTGGGAGGGTTCAAAGCGATCGCAAGCCGCTTGTGCCACCCAGGGAGCTCTGGAGAATCTGAAGCTCTTTCAATAACGGTTCCAAAGCCCTCCAGCAGAGCCCTGCCTGAAGCAGCCATCCTAGGCGCCCACTCCCCCCGCCCCGCCCCCAGCATCAGGCCGCTGGGTCACCGCTCCCCCTAGCGGGAGCACAAAGCAACTAAAGCGGGAGGCGCCCGTTGCAGCTGGGGAGGGGGGAGTTCACTAAACTGTGTTGGCGCGAAGGCTCGGGAGCGGAGGAATGAATCCCATGGGGAGAAGTGGGGCGGACCAACGAGGGGCAGTGAGCGAGGGCAGGGTACACCCAGACTTGTCATCACACGGTGGGAGATGGATGGTTTTCTGGGACGCTGGAGGGAGACGTCAGAGCGCCGGGTCCGCGGTGCAGAGCCCCCAGCCCCTCCCGGGCTCCGTATAAAGTCGGGCGGAGTGGAGGCGGCACAGCGGCGGCGACGCTCCGAGGTCCCGCTGCTCCCGCGCTCTCGCCCGCCTCGCCGCGCGCCGGGCTCCCTGCCGGACCATGTGCGGCCGCGTGCTCCAGCTCGTCCTGCTAGCGCTGATCCTCTGCCAGACGCCGGGGGGACAGACCGCCCCCGTGCCGGCGGGCGGAGGCCCTGTGCTGTCCAAGATGTACCCGCGCGGCAACCACTGGGCAGTGGGTGAGTGTCCCCGCGCGCTATCTCAGGGACCAGCCACGGGGGCTCCCATCGCGGCGCTTCAGGGACCGGCTCGGGGTGCTGGTTGTGCTCCGACTCTTCTACCCAAACTCCACGCCACCCGTCCCCAGCCCGGGGAGCCCGTGGGTCCCTCACCAGCCCCAGGCGCGACTCCAGCAGTGTGGTCCCTTGGTTCTTTCGCACCCTCTTCCCCAGGACGCCCAGGCCTTCGAGCAGCTGCCCAGACCACACCCCAGACAGAGACCACCTTCCCTCAGCACCCGCCCAACGCCTCCTTGATCAGCCCACACTAATCCTGTCTGCAAGGTCCCTCCTTGAGCAACTTTGGGGAGCGGGCCCCTGAGCGCGTCCCTAGCTCTGGCCGGCCCGGTGGCCTCGCCCCCCGTCGCGGGGGCTGAAGTCCAGGCTGCGTTTCGGCGCCAGCACAGCTGCAGGTTCAGGGACCGGGGCGCGGGGCGCTCTCCCGGGTTTCAAATCTGGGCAGCGGGCAGCGCCTGCATCCTGCCTCTGCTTGTGGTTCTCTGAGTTCTCTGTCCTTCTGTAGAGATTGTCTGTCCTCCTCCGTTTGGCCAGGCCGCCCTGTGTCCACGGAGAGGGCTCCGCGCTGCGGGAACCGAGCTGCCCCGGCCTCTCTGCGCTCTGAGGCCTCTCTGCGCTCTGAGTCCCGCTCCTCTCTCCTCCTCTCTAGATCCGCGACCTCGCCGCTCCGCTAACTCCTCTCTAGGTCCCTCGGCCAACGACTCCTGCTTTCCAGGCGCGGGCTTGGAGGGTCCCCCGTCCCTGTCCCCGAAGTCCCGAGGTCCCGGCGGCGAGGTCCGCGGGGCCGGTGGAGAGCGCGCGCCCTCAGCTTTTGGGCAGCTGGGACCTCCTCTAACATCATCCTGGGCTCTCGGCCTCGCCCAACATCACCCCTCACAAATGCAAAGCGTCCACCTTCCTCGGAAACCGACTCCCCACACCCATAATGCCAGCTCCAACATTTCCTGGGAAGCTGTCCACCCTCTAAGGAGATACAGTGTGTGTGTGTGTGTGTGTGTTTCACTATGTTCTTAGTCATCTACTTAAGAGCTGGGGAGGGTGTGTTGGAAAGGTACCTGCTAATTGAAAATCAACCATTAATAGATTTCCAGTGCCTAGGAAGAATTTGGAACCATGGTGGCACAGTGGTTAAGAGCTCGGCTGCTAACCAAAAAGTCCGCAGTTCAAATTCACCAGCTGCTCGTTTGAAACCCTATGCGGCAGTTCTACCCTGCTTTGTGGGGTCGCTAAGAATGGGAATCGACTCAACAGCAATTTTTTAAGGAAGAATTTAGGGGCAGGGGTGGGGCTGGAACAGTCTGACCCTTAGCTCTTCTAGGCTGTCTCTGCCTTTGTCAGAGAAATCAAGAGCTCCGAGTTGGAATAGGGTAGCTTTCATTGTTGTTCAAAGAATTATTTGCCAAGTCTTGCAAATCCGGGGGTGACGGTGTTTGTGATTTATGGGGGCGACGGGGAACCCAGAGTCTGGTGTGCAGGGCAGAGGCTGGGAGAGGTGATGCTGAGAAACCCTGCATTTCAAGAAGGAGGAGGTACTTACAAGGTGTTAAGGAAGCCAAACAGAATTGACAATTTTCTTTAAAAGGGCTTTTGGGAGCTTAGAGAAAGTGGCTATTTCCTGGTCACCAGCCAGTGGGCTGGAAAAGTGGAATGAAACTTCCAGATTTCCAGCCTCCTACTGCTCTTTCACATTTTTTGTACTAAAAAGGCTTATTATTAGATAACTCTTGCAGGTCAAAGGGATGATGAGAGTTAGCTGGGAAGCCAATCCAAAAATCCAAACCCCTTACTGTCAAGTTGAATTCTGATCCCACAGAGTGCTGCTGGAGGGTTCTAATGCTGACTTATAGGTTAGCAGCCAAGCTCTTAACCACTGTGCCGCTAGGGCTCCTTGCTGAGAAGCCAGTACCACATTATTTCTGGTGCAAGCCAACCCTGATTTGCTGTAGCTCCGGAGCTTATCTGTCCCAGATATTTAGGGGTCTGGCATTTAATCACCCTTCACGGTAGTTCTTGGGGATCCCCAGCCCTAAAGTATATTGACCAGAGGCAACCCCAAATACTCTTTTCTTATTTGTTCTCAAACAAGCTCGGTTTTCTTTTTCTCCCTTTGCTGGCTGTGTGGAGTCGAGGAGGAGCAAGGGAAAGAGGGAGGTGCAACAGAAAATCACATTTGGGCCTGAAAACACACATCTTGGTTGAGACAAAGTTCACTTTGGGTAGACAAGCCCTCTGCTGAAACGTGAGTGTTGACAAGAATGAGTGACTGCTAAATGGTTAATTTAGCTTTCACCTATCCCAAGTGAATAATCTGTGCTCCTCAATCACGGAAGATATGCAGCTTAGCTTAAACTATCTCCAACTAAATCTACACATTGGTGTCTAGGAGGAAGCTGTTAGCACACATTTGCAGGTTTGTAAGTGAATTTCTTCTTCAAGCAGAGAGAAACAGCTTAGAAACTTGATAGATTCTTATCTGGCATGCTCTTCGTGACAATGTTTTGTTTGAGAGATGAAAATACCTGTCAAAGCCTAATCCTGGTAAATATCTCCCGGGCTACCGTGAAATGATCCAAGTTGTGGCTCTCTTGGAGGTGAGGCACACCTCCGGAGGCTGAATTCTGAAACACCAGGATTCAACTGCAGAGTGGTTTAACATTATAGGACTGTCCCAGAAACTGTGAAATAGAGTTTGTGTGGCTCCAGTAAGACTAGTTCTTAGAAGTACTCAACATTTTCATCTAGGTCTTAATGCAGATTTTCCTAAATTAGGATCATTTTCAAGTTTTTGACTTCTAGAAAATTGATTTGCATTTCATACCTGCCCTTTAGTGGCGGTGATTAAAAAGGACCAAAGCTTTTCCCTCCGGCCAAGGTTTTCTATTTTTTCAAGTGCTTGTCTTTGTGTCTGTTCTGAGAGCTCCATTATTATTATTTGATATGGACATTTGACAAATGAGGACGGGGACAGGTAGAAGTGGGCATTGGATCCATGTTGCCATGGAGATGATCGGTTGACAGTAGCCAGCTCAAAGTGAAATAGGAGCCAGAGAGTGTGCGCTTCCTGGGATGTAATAAATGGCGCTTTTATTAATAACCTGTTAGTGGGCCTGGGAGGCTGAACACTACTCACCCACCATAGGTGCAAATATTGTACAAAAATTCAGTACAAGGTCATAAGGATCTCTGTTAAGTCAATTACAGAATGGAGGACTTCTTTGTCCTTCGATTTCAGGCAAGTCCACAAAACTATCCAGATCCAGCAAGAATGAAGTTCTTGTGTGTCAAAATATTCCCATTGCCCCTCTGCTTCACTTTCTCATTTATAGCATCCTACCTATGAGTCAGAATCGACTCGACGGCAACGGGTTTGTAACTAGATAATAGGCCATTAGGGAGGGCAAGAGTGACTAAGGTCATTACTGGGAGCATCAGGGTTCTAATCCTGCTTTCCCATTGTCATGATTCAATTTCCTCCACATAAATAAAGCCAAGTGCTTCACTACTTCCTGGGAAGTTGTGCAAAACAATCACCATGATGGCTGAAGGCAAGGTTATTGAGTAGACATTAAGACACCAAGCTGACCAAGCCGATAAGCGAGGAGCCAATCCTTCAGGATTCTAGTCCTTGAACTGAGCCCGTGTTCTCAGTAAGGTCTTGCGACTGTGTGATCTGTCATGTGATAAGCAACCTGGCAAGCACTCGCACTGTAATACGGGAAAACCTGATTTTAAGGCTCCCAGTATTCACAGAAGGCACTTTTCTGAGCCACATCATGAGTCATGAGTCATGATATTTGATCCCAATTCCTTTTTATAATATTAGAGAGCCTTTTTGTAGACTGTATCCTTATTTCCAGACTGCAGAACGAGTTTTAACTGCATTATAGTCTTAGGAAGTTAAAAGATACTTCAAACGAATATGATATAGTAGAATCTGGGCTGTGAGCTGATTTTAATCCTTTGCTTACAACTGTGTGACCTTTGGCAAGTGTTGTCTTCCCCCAGCTTATTATGGTGTGGATCAAAAGAAACAATCCTGTTTAAAATTCTGTGAGCTGTAAATTGCAATACATATACAAGCATATTGCTTGTGGAGTACTGAGTTTCTGTTGATGGTGATGGAAAAATCACATTGATTAAGGGAGGGCTGCACCGCCGATTAATATAATTGCTGTCAGTAAGTTGTACACCTGTAAAAAGTTGAATTGGCCAAAGTTGTGTGATAGATATATTTACAACAACAAAAAAGAGCAGCTGCTAAGGCTGCTTATGTACAACCAAACACCTCACAGGATTTGGTTTCTTGGTTTGGAGATTTAGGGTCACGCTTTCACGGAACATCCCAGTTAATTGGCCTAACAATGTGTTTTGTGCTTCTGTTCTACCTCCTAGTTTGTTGTGTAGTGCCTGGGGTCTTAAAAGCTTGCAAGAGGCCATCCAAGGCACAACGATTGGTTTCTATTTGCTTGGAGCAACAGAGGAAGAAGGAGAAGAGTCAGGAATAGGAGGAGGAAATGGATGTTTGGCTAATTGCCTCCATAAGCAACTGCCTCCTTCGCCATGAAATCACAGGAACTGAATGGTGCCTGGTGACCATTACTGAACATTCTGATCAAAGATTCTATAGAGGAATCCTGAATAAAAGAGGGGAAATACAGAACAGAATTTCAAATTCTCATAGATTCTAGATTTTCTGGAGCCATGGAGGCTGAATGAACCCCTGAAACTATTGCCCTGAGATAATCTTTATTTAAAAAAAAATGTTTTTATTGTACTTTAGATGAAGGTTTACAGAACAAATAGCTCCTCATTAAACAGTCAGTACACATATTGTTCTATGACTTTGGTTAACAACCCCAAGACATGTCAACACTCTCCCTTCCCGACCTTGGAGGACTTTTTTTTTGGTGAAAATATACATAGCCAAAGTTACACCATTTCAAAAGTTTCTACATGTGCAATTCAGTGACATCGATTACATTCTTCCAGTTGTGCTGCTATTCTCACTATCCTTTTCCAAATTATTCCATCACCATTATCTTC
>NW_004443999.1:9282730-9310362 GCF_000243295.1 Trichechus manatus latirostris
TCCTGTTTTTGTAAATGTTTTTATATTGTCTGCTGTCTTCAGGGCATTCAGTGCTTATTTTCCTTGTTTACTGATTGTAGATTTGTTTGTTTCATCCTGATTTTTTGTTTGATTTGATTATGTCTGAGCAGGCAGGCTGTGCATTCTTTGTTGGTTGCTCGTCTGTGGGCATGATACTTTTCACCTCCTTCTCCAATGGGCAGGGTCAGTCACTCAGGTATGGTACATTGGGGCAGGTTCAGCTGAAGGGGAGTTGCTGGGATGGGTTGTTTGTGGCATGTACCATGGCTGACAGTGCAGACCAGGAATCAGTGCAGGGCAGGTTCCAGTAGGCCGTGCCTGTGCTGCTTGGGAGTGTGATATTCAGTGCATGGTGCAGGTAGGCAGGAAGGAGGGGGTAGAATGTGATGTGTGGAGCTAAGATGGGTATGGGAAAGATGAGAGAGAGGAGAGAGGAACAGGAGCAAAAACACACACGCAAACAAAAAAGAGTGCTAAGGGAGCTTGCTATTAGAGTGGAGAGATGAGAGACTGAGAAATGGGGGAAAACAAAAATGAAAAAAAGAGTAAAAGAAAAAAATGAATAAATCGAGAAACTGGAAATGAAGAAAGACAAAAAGGGAATAAAAGAGAGAAGAAAACAAAACAAAGAAAAAAAAAACAAAACCAAGAAAAAAGAAACGCCCCCAGGGATATCCCTGTGCGTCTGTACAGAGTAAGGGAATATCTTCCAAGCTGCGCAGTACTGTCCTGCTAGAAGAGGCTCCCAAGCTGAGAAAAGAAAAAGAAAACAAACAAATCAAAACAGAACAAATCAGAGCAAACAAACAAAAATGCCCCAGGGATTCCCACGAGCATGGCAGCACGGGCTGGGAAGCAGTTCCACAGTTGAGCGGTGTTTCGCAGCCTTTAGAAAGAAGCAAAGATGGCACATGGAGCCAGGTATTTGAGAGAGGAGGGGGAGGTGGTAAGAGATAAGGAAGAAGAAGCGGAAAAAAGCAACACCAGTAGCCAACAAAAGGCACTCAGGGAGCTGGCCTGTGCGGGTGGGTGGAATCCAGGCGACACTGGTGTGAAGCTGGTGCTTCCCAGCCAAGCGACTGTGGTCGCAGGAAGCAGAGGAGGCCGAGTAGGGGTGAAGAAGGGTGGGGTGTGGGAAAGCGTATATTGCTGGTTACCAGTTGTTCTGTCTCCTGCTGGAAGCTCCGAGAAGTTGCTTTCTCATACCCCCTGTTTGCTAATCTCCGATAGGAGTCCAAGATGGCGGATCCATGCTGCGGTAGCTGATAGGGGACCTCTGCATGTAACTCTCCTTGCACTCCGTTCTCGGTCAGTTTCTTATTCCATTCGGTGCTTGGCTGAGTTCTTTATCTCTTCATTTGATGCTTAGGGTTTCAGGATTGACGTGTGACTCTCTTCGACTTAGTTTTTCTCATCTTTACTGTGGAGGGATGGCGTGGTGCTTCTGACTACAGTGCCATGTTGCCTGGAAGTCCCTAATCTTTAAACCTTAAACCAAAAGTATCCCCTGAAGCCTTGTTAAAACCAAACAATAGTTTAGCTTAACTAGTCAAGAATGTCTGCCTTGAGCATTATGCTGTTTTAAGAACTATCTACTTGGAATCAAATTGACAACAGCAACTTGAAAGATTAGACAGGAAATTTAGGGGGCAGTGAGTTTATGTTAATGGGGGAGGAACAACTCAGAAAAGGTGGGTGAGAATGGTTGCACAACTTGAAGAATGTAGTCAATGTCACTGAATTCTACATGTGGAAACTCTTAAATTGGTCTGTGTTTTAAGATATATATTCTCAACAACAACAAAAACAAAATAAATTATTTTTTAAAAATACATATGCAAGCAATAAAGTCACAGGAGGGTTTCTCTGTAAAGTCACTGATGGTACATAGAACTTTTGGAAGAGGCCTCTTTTTCAGTTTTCAGTGACAAAAGGTCTTTCAAATATTATTTGCATGATGTGTGCCTTAAATATTTCTAATGCCAGGCAACACTGGAACCACAAAGAGCTCTTTCCATGTGAGTGTTAAATCAAAGGCGACAGAGATTTCTTAATGTTAGAAATTCAAAGGTGCTTTAAAACTCAATTACAGAGAGATAGGAAAAATTAAGTAAAGAAAGTAAGGAGGATACTGTGAGTATACTTAAGCAATGGGCTAACGTGTTGTCATGGATTGAATTACGTCCCCCCAAAAAATGTGTATATCAATTTGGCTAGGCCATGATTCCCAGTATTGTGTGGTTGTCCTCCACTTTGTGATTGTAATTTTTCTTTAAAGAGGATTAGAGTAGGATTGTAAAGTCACCTTTACCGAGGTCACATCCCTGACCCAATGTAAAGGGAGTTTCCCTGGGGTGTGGCCTGCACTACCTTTTCTCTCTCAAGAGATAAAAGGAAAGGGAAGCAAGCAGAGAGTTGGGGACCTCATACCACCAAGAAAGCAGTGCCAGGAGCAGAGCGTGTCCTTTGAACCCGGGGTCCCTGTGTGGAGAAGCTCCTAGTCCAGGGGAAGATTGATGAGAAGGCTGACAGAGTCAGAAAGCCTTCCCCTGGAGCTGACACCCTCAGTTTGGACTTTTAGCCTACTTTACTGGGAGGAAGTAAACTTCTCTTTGTTAAAGTCATCCACTTGTATTTCTGTTATAGCAGCACTAGATGACCAAGACACATGTTCAGAATGCAGATTTTGAACTCCAAGCCTCCTTGTATGTTATCCCCACTTGCATACATGAATGTCCAGGTGTTTACTGGTTTGGCTTCCTTAAGGGCAGCTTTTATTTACTTATATGGCTGCTCCATGGCCCTGCAGGCTGTTGACAGAGTATCTCTCTCCACTTCAGCCATCCAAGAGAAAATTCTGCACTTAGGTGGCTGAGAAGTGTCAGTCAGAATTTGTTTTCAACTTGTTTTTCATTACATCCTCAACAAATTGTCACTGCTCGGTGAACTTTCCTAGCTTTAATCTCAGCTAAAATTTGGAGAAAGTTTATGTGCGAAAGTCCTTTGGTACATTAGTATTACAGATAAGAGGAAAGGAATGCTTTTTTTGTGTTGTTGTTGTTATTGTTCTCTTAGTCACACAAAGAAAAGCATGGAGAATTTTCTTTGCAGCAGCAATTTAGAATTGGCCGAGGAAGATGTATAAACTCTTATCATTCAGGTGGGAATGGAATTCCGTGCACACGGGATAGAGTTTTAGGCGTGGAAGCTTCCTTAGATTTCATCTAGTGCAACCTATTCATTTTATAGTTGAGAAAATTAAAGCATAGGGAGGCTAAATGACTTGGCAAAGGTCACCTAGCTAGTTAGTGAAAGTTCTGGGACTAAGCACAGGGCCCCTGAGTTCTGTCCCAAGTTTTGCAGCTCTGAATTCTGTCCAGCTCACTGTCTTTTTGAACATAGAGAAAAATCAGCCACCGATGAACTAACTCCTAATCGTAAAATGCTCTTTGTTCCGTGTTTAGGAGGAAGCTGCATAAAACTCATTAGTGTGCTTTTTAATTTCTTGTTCATTCATTCTCTTTGGTTAAATTTGTGGCATTCTGCTTTGGTTTTGTTTTTTTACAGGGCATTTAATGGGGAAAAAGAGCACAGGAGAGTCCCTGTATGTTGATGAAGGAGGGAACCGGAAGCAACAGCTGAGGGAACATCTGAAGTGGGAAGAAGCAGCCAGGAACTTGCTGGGCCTCATAGAAGCCAAGGGGAACAGAAGCCGTCAGCTACCTCCTCGCAAGCCCCTGGGCCGTCACCAGCCTACCTGGGAGTCAGAGGACAGCAGCAACTTTAAAGACGTAGGTTCCAAACCTGAAGGTAAAACTAATGTACTGGGGAGGCAGGGAGCAGGGTGTTTGGGGAGACTTGGAAGGAGGGGTAGTTAGAGCAGAGAAGAATAAAATGGCTTGTGATGCAAGCCTTCAAACCACCACATTAATTAGGCTAACGCCAACGCATACTAAGCAAAGTAGTAGACAATTTCCATGCTATCTTCTCTTTTAAACATAATTGGTTATTTTTCCTTTTAGGACATCAAAAGGGTATTGGTTCCAAACTCCAATCTAGGAATAAGCAATTATAAATTGATGGAATTCTTTTTTAATAATTTATTGTGTTTTCTGTTGTGGAAAATATACACAGCAAAACATACACTCCAATTTAACAATTTCTACACGTACCATTCAGTGACACTGATTACATTCTTCAAGTTGTGCGACCATTCTCATCCTCCTTGTCTGAGTTGTTCCTCCCCCATTAACATGAATTCATTGCCCCCAAAGCTTTCTATCCAGCCTTTTGAGTTGTTGTCAATTTGATCCCATATAGATAGTTCTTTAAAACAGCACAATGCTAAAGGCAGACATTCTTTATTAATTGAGCTAAACTATTATTTGGTTTGAAGATAATTTTAGGGGATATTTTTGGTTTAAGGTTTAAAAATTCTCTCAAGGCAATAGTTTTGGGGGTTCATCCAGCTCCCATGGCTTCAAAAAGTCTGGATTCCATGACAATTTTAAATTCTGTTCTACGTTTTCCCCCTTTTGATCAAGATTCTTCTATAGAATCTTTGATCAAATCATTCAGTAATGGTAGCCAGGCACCATCCAGTTCTTCTGGTCCCACGGCAGAGGAGGCAGTTGTTCATGGTTACCTAGTTCAAGTTTCACCCTAATATTTCAAAATTTGGTGAACATATCTGAGGTCAACTAATTTGTCCTATATATGATTTTACAGAGGTCAGGGAAAAAGTAATGATATCAAACTGGCATTGTTTAGGTACAAACGACAGTAAGCAGGATAAAGGAGAGAATAAAATTTAAAGGAAGAAAGAAAGGCAGCTGAAAAAAGAGGTGATTATTATTAACTTTTAAGACATTTCCGTGAAATGTATGATGAAAAACAAAATATGTAACGATTGCAGTAATAGTAGTAATAATAATAGTTTTACTGAGTGTTTACTATAAAGGGCTAAGCAGTTTACCTGCATTTCCTTGGTTTATGCTTCCAGCAGTCTTATGAGGAAGGTTTTATTATTCTCTCCATTTTAGAGGTGAGAAAACTGAGACTCATCACATAGCTTTTAGCTGGTGGAACCAGGACAAGATCCTGGGATACTCTGCCTTGGACGGTTGGCTGCCACGTGAGACAACTCTGGGGAATGATCCTCAATCATCTTAAATATGAAGGAGGCAGAAGGCAGTAGCAGACCTTGCTTCTTGATATTTCTGACGATAAATAATATTGCTTTCCACTCTTCGTGCTTGGAAATCTCCCTCCTTCACTCTTCCATGATCCCTAACTCTTAGAATGATGACCCCCTTACAGAAGGCTCACGACTGGCTTTGCCAAGCTTCTTCCCTGGAATAAGGTTTTGTGTTTGAGTACCCTGGGTGGTGCAAACGGTTAAAGCGCTCAGCTGCTAACTGAAAGGTTGGAGTTTCGAGTCCACCCAGAAGCACCTTAGAAGAAAGGCCTGGTGATCTTCTTCCAAAAAACCAGCCACTGAAAACTCTGTGGAGCACATATCTACTCTGACACATACAGGGTCACCATGAGTTGGAATGGACTCCATGGCAACTGGTTTCTACCCTTCAGTCTACAGTGGTTTTCACCTGCAAAATTGCGAAATGAAAGCTCATGGGTGCATTAAGCATCAGAGAGAAAATCTCTAGTAGCTTTTACTCAGAAAGAAAATCAAAATTAAATCAACAAATAGAGAATTAAGTGCCAGCTTTGTCCTGGATGAGTCTATTGCAGCAGAAGCCCTGCCCACACCTGCGTTATAGGTGTTCTTCCTCCAGCCCCTCTGTGTTGATGGGCCACACGGTTCTGAGAGCATCGTGAATTTGTGATTGACTTCTCAGCCCCTTGGCGGCCATGCCTTCTCTTAGTCAACTTTCCTTGGAGTTTCTGGGGGTGGATGTCCAACAACAGTGCTCTTCTCATTTTTCCAGAGTAACAACAATCACCACCTCTAAATCCTCTGAAATGAATTTACACACATTGAAATGGACTAACCCTCCTAGTGTTGTCGTTGTTGTGTGCCATTGAGGCTAGTCGATCCCAACTAACAGCAACCCCATGTGACAGAGTAGAACGTCCCCATAGGGTTTCCTAGGCTGTAATCTTTACAGGAGCTGATCGCCAGGCCTTTTCTCCTTCAGAGTGGCTGGTGGGTTCGAACCGCTGACCTTTTGGTTAGCAGCTGAGCGCTTAACCATTGTGCCACCAGGGCTTCTAGTAGGTCTCACAGTACATTCATAAAATACCTACACACATACACAATCATTTCATTAATCTGTAGTTCCTTAATTTTCAACCAAAAAAGCAACAACCGGCTTGAATTGCTTCTTCCCTGAGCCTGGCTCTGCTATCTTTGGAATGTTTTGAAAAATTCAAGGATCTAGATTTTCCCACCATGTTCTGTAAACTTCAAAGGCAATCAAAAGAATAGTTCCAAAAAGGTAGCAGTGTTGTAGGATTGAGTAGGCAGCCACAGAGAGTGGCTGCCTCAAAGGGGGTAATACTTATCTATATACAAAATAAGCTGAAAAAAAGGACACCTTTTTATATTCAGGCATTGATTTCTTACTATATGTTGTTATGCTTTTGTCTTGTTTTTACAAGTTTGGAAATCCCATTCCATCTCATCTTACCTCAAGTTGAGTGAATAGTCATTTCACACATTGATATGTTTCTTTTGGATATATTTACCAGTCATATAAAAAACGAGTTCAACAATTCCTTTAGTCTTTGCACAGACCAAAACAGTTTACAACTCCTCTTTCTTTGGAAATTCTGCCTCCATGAAAATATGTCCTTATGTAGAACTGGAAACGTCTTACAATTACCTTATTCAAAAAGAGGGAGTTACCATCTTTAAATCTTAAATCTTAAGCCAAAAATACCCCCTGAAGTCTTCTTAAAACCAAACAATAGTTTAGCTTAACTAGTAAAGAATGTCTGTCTTGAGCATTATGCTCTTTGACGATCTATCTACACGGGATCAAATCCACAACAGCAAGTCGGAAGATTAGACAGAAAACTTAGGGAGCAGTGAGTTCATGTTAATAAGGAGGAACAACTCAGAAAAGGAGGGTGAGAATAGTTGCACAACTTAAAGAATGTAATCGGTGTCACTGAATCGTACATGTAGAAACTGTTAATTGGCATATGTTCCGCTGTGTATATTCTCAACAACAACAAAAATAAAATAAATTATAAAAAAAGAGAAAGAAGGGTTGACAAGAGACTAGTTTTATTAGCAACCCATGTATCTCTCAGTGTTAGAACAGAGTTTAATAACTTAGCTTACCATTTCCAGAATTAGCAGCAGGAGTTTTCAGAGGCTGAAGGAACATTCATAAAATTTAAAACTATCCACATATGCTCTCTGCTCCCATTTTTAGTAATAAAAGAGCAAATCCTGTTGCTGACTCTCCCAGAGCTGTAGTTAGAAACTCTGAGCATTTTCCTACATTTTGATGACAAAGATATTTTCTTAACTCAGAAAAGATTTCTGTAAATGTGCACAGAATCTCTACCTACTATATCATGGCAAACAAGCTCCAGAACTTTATTAGCAATTACAGCTAATAATTTTCAAGGCTAACCTTAATCTTTCTTTTAACTGTGACCTCCTCACAAATCCTGTAATTCTATTCTGCAATTATTGGAAATTTTACTCCATGGTTTCTACAACTTGAAACAGTGCTCAGAGCAGCACCAGGGCTTAATCCAAAATCCTGGATGTGGCTGTGGATTGTTTTGAGTTTCAAGCAGGGTTTAATTCGGCCTTTGGGTTTCCTCTGTAACCTGAACCCAGTCCATTGTTCTCTGCAGCCTTAGGCTTTTTCTTTATTTGGTGGAAATTAAAAAATGGGGCCAGGACATGTGCTACTGAGGCTGGTACAGAAAAGGAGCAAATGTGCAAGTTTGTCCTCACTTTTAAGGGGCTGCTCTGTCCCATCAAATCAGAAGAGGGAATAGAAAGATTTCCTTTCTTAATTTTAATAGTCCTCTGCTAGATAGAGGATTCACATATCAACTTATTTGGTGATACTCAACTCATGGCGACCCCATATGTTACAGATATAACTGCTCCATAGGGTCTTCTTGGCTATAATCTTTATTAGAAACAGATTGCCAGGCCTTTCTTTCGTGGCATTGCTCAGTGAGTTCAAATCGCCAACCTTTAGGTTTGTAGTCAAGCACAAACCCATTTCGCCTCCCTGGGACCTAGACAGGTTTTCTTTCTTAATGCTTGAAATGCTCTAAAGAAAGCTGCAAATATAGGAAACATAACATGCAATCAAGAACTAACAAGCCTCTGATTATCCTGACAGTGTCTATAAAGGAGCAGAATGAAGTCAGCCCCCACCCAAAATCCAACCCACCCCACAACCATTTGTGGGCCTCCAAGTGCTTGATCTTCCCAGGTTACACAATTCTTCTTCTCCTTTTAGCATTAGTTCAATTCCCTTGAGCCAAACCTCTCAGCTTCAATATTTGGAGCCAATGGGGGACTTCCTCAGTTGGCCCCTTTACGACCAGTGGCTTCTTAGGCAAGATGGATGGTGGCATCTTCTGGCAGGCTGGCAGCCCTTAATAGTGCAGCCAGGCCTCACGGAGGGAAGCAAAGCTAATTGACCTGCGTGGGAATCGGGAATCTAACGCCAGGCCCTGGCCTCATTAGCACACTCCCCAAAACAATTGGGCTGCTGAGCAGGCAATACTGTCTCTGAGAATACTAGGAGTTCCTTTGCTAGAAACAGATGGCTGCTGTGGAAGTTGGGATCCAAATTGCCGGAGATGCTGGACAAGAGTAATAAGCTCCAGTCTGGGTGGAAAGTGTTTTCACATCTCAGCGGCTGAAGGGTGCTATATGGAAACAAATAAGTATTTTTAAATTACAACTGTTCCTTCTTTCTTCAGTCTCAGTTAATTTGAGCAGACGCCACTGCAAGCAAACCACAATAAATTTAAAATTGGCAGAAATCCAAATGAACTCCTCTTCCCAAATTGCCCACACTACTACCATTTACAATCAGAGGTTTATAATGTGTAATTGTGCAGTTCAGAAACTAGCTTTGATTTGTGTAATGAGGCATTGCCAAAGTAAGCAAAGTAAGAATTAAAACCGCATATTTCCTGATAATCCCCCTTCCCAGAGGTTGTTTTAGTAATAAACTATTGAGGATAATGCATTTAATGGCCAACATTGGTCAAAACATACCTACTTAATCATCTCAGGGTAGAAGTTAAACTGATAGAAGAAAAAGGCTCAAAAAAAAAAAAAAAAAAAGAAAAAAGAAAAGAAAAGGTGGACGTTAATTTCCCTCTCAGGTGAAAGCCATCTTGTTCTCAAATGTTAACCTGTATCAGAATCACCTGGTGGGCTTGTTAAAGCACAGATTGCTGGGCGCTGCCCCCATAATTTCTGATTCAGTAAGTCTAGGGCACCCAAGAATTTGCCTTTTGAACAAGTTCCCAAGTGATGCTAGTGGTTTGCTGGGAATGGATTTGTCTCCAGCGTTAGACTTTAGAGGAGTCCTTGCGCGGTGCAGATGGTGAAGCACTTGGCTGCTAACCAAAAGGTTGGGGGTTGGAATCTACCCAGAAGTGCCTTGGAAGAAAGACCTGGCAATCTGCTTCTGAAAGGTCACAGCCATGAAAACCCTATGGAGCACAGTTCTACTCTGAAGCATATGGGGTCGCCATGAGTCGAAACTGACTTGATGGCAACTGGCTTGGTTTTATTAGACTTTAGCATCACTAACAATGTTTCCTTAACTCTTTCTAATATGTTTTAAGTTGGTGGACTTCCTGCTCCAAGTGTTCAGCGTGAAGGAAAACACCTACAGCTAAATGGGTAATGACAGTCTCTCTCAAAGGATCGAAACAAAACCGTTAAGAGACTGTGTTCTACAAACATCAGTTCTACTGGATCATCAACGAAAATTCCTTTGTGCAAAACACTTAACTCTTCTTGTATGTTTCAACCGTGACTAAATTTGTGGTTTTCAAGCAGCATCTTCTTGTTTAAACTTGTTTACTGTGAACAATTATCCAAAAAGTCTTCCAATTAATGCTGTCGACCACTCCTCCATGTAGGCTTTGTCATTTAGAGTCAAGCCCCCAGCCTGTTACCATTCACAATAAAAGCTTAAACACATTTTCCAAAGGGCAAGGAGTTCTCTTATTTTTCAAGTTCAGATGAGAGGACAGCGTGGCAGAGGTTAACATTAGTTTGATATTGTCCTTAGCGCTCCCCACTGAAGGCCACCTACTGAATCCTTGTAGTGATTTACAGCCTTTCTAGCAGTTTCTGGTAAGACTTGATACTCCTGTTGACATTGCCATTGGATGGGCTAGGTTAAAGTGCTATTCATCACTTAATAATTCCCATTTCATCACTAAATAATTCCCATTTCTTCAGCCCTTACCATGGTCCAGGTATTTTGCCTGCATTATTAATATACTCCTTGCAACAATCTATGAGCTGAGAATTATCATTCTCATTTAATAGATGAAGAAACACAGGATTAGAGATGTCAGGTAACTTGCCCAAGGTCACACAGTAAGTGGAACTGGCATTCGAACATCTGAAGTCGTCAGATTTTCTGCAGCATTTAATGGCTTCTGCATCACCTCATTTTTAACCTCCCTTTCATAATATTTAAGCCTAGCGAGGAGCAACTGTTTTCTTCAAACTTCCATCACCAGTCTGGGAGGAGAAGTAGTCCCCACAGCTAGATTTAGTCAGCTCTGTGGCGAAAAGATAAGATGAATGCAAGAGACTCTTCCATTTTCAGAGAGCGTGGCCTGGAGGTTCGTAACACTCACCAGTTTCATTTCTGTCCAGACATTTACACATGAACATGTTTTGAAGCTTATCATGTTTAGATTTCCTTCGTTTAGGGAAATCACATTTGAAACAGTAATAAGATTACTGGGCTGCTAACCGAAAGATTGTCACCTCGAACATCTCAGCCACTCCGTGGAAGAAAGATACGGAAGTCTGCTCCTGTAAAGATTACAGCCTTGGAAACCTGTGGGGGCAGCTCTATTCTGTCCTATAGGGTCACTATGAATCGGAATTGACTCGACGGCAACTGGTTTTCTGCTTTACAGAGCCCCCGTTCCCTGTTTGGGACCCTCTTGGGCCGCTTTCCCAAGAACTCAGCCCTGAGCTGTGTCAACCAAAACCTGCCATGCAGCTAATGGTGAAGGGGTACTCCCTCTCAGGAGGACTTGCACTCAGATGAGACCCTCATAAAGATGGGGAAAAAAACAAAAACAAAAAACCCCAACCCTTCCAGACTCAGGGGAAGCTATCTCTAATGGTGGCATTTCAGGCAAGGAAAGAAAAGTCTCCCAAGGGGGGCAGTGCTCCTAGGATGACCCCACCCAGACTGCCACTTGTTTTTTTCCACAAGAGATGTGATTCCCACTTGCAGCAAACGATTTTTTTCCTCTGAGTCTAACTGAACCGCAACGGCAGTCGACTTAAATCTCCCGTCCCTGGTAGGACTCCTCCATACCACACCCAGGTCATGATTAGAGTCCCTGTATTTAAGAGATAGCTTGTCCCTACAGGGAGAGCCTTCTGGAACTCTTGCTTGCAAGTGGAGTCACGTCACATATCTGTGTGTGCGTCTTGGGTCGGGGAACTCTTAACTGCAGATACCAGGGTCCTGCCTGGGTAGTTTAAGTAGAAAAGGAGAAATGCATGAGAATGTATTAGGTAGGGAAGGCCAGAGTAACAGGTTCAAGGATAAGCTTGCAGGTCAATGGCCAAAGGCACGCATCTGATCCTGTGGATGAGATGGCTGTCGTCCTATTGCTCCCCCTGAAGCACTCTGCACAACTGCCTGAGTTTGCACGCCCCTCCGTGGCCTCAGCCACCACCTGTGCCTGCAGCCTGAGGCCGTGTGAAAAGCTTCTCTGTGCTGGTGGCTCACATCCCAATCAGTCTTGAGTGGGTGTGTCTGATTGGTGGAACCTAGATCACGTGCCTGTGTCTAGCTGCAAGGGAAGCTGGGAAATGTAGTCTTAAGGGTTCTACTTTGGAAAGTGGGCCTAAAATTGTTAGACCCTATTAAAAAGAGGAAGCAGCCCTGGTGGTGCAATTGTTAAGCACCTGGCTGCTAACTGAAAGGTCAGTGGTTCAAACCTACCAGCTGCTCCACAGAAGAAGACCTGACGGTCTGCTCCAGTAAAGATTACTGCCTGGGAAACCCTTTAGGGGTAGTTCTACTCTGTCCTATAGGGTCACAGTGAGTTGGAATCGACTAGCTGGCACACAACAACAGCAACGTCAAAAAGAAGAGGGTGTTCAAAAGATGCGCTCAGCCACAAATAACAGATCTCCCTCCCCTTTTTGCCCCCAGAGAATTTCCTCTTGGAATTCTGCCCATTCCTACCCTAGAGCATTGTTAGCGCCCTGCCTGGAATTCTGGGAAACTGGGAGTCAGCGGCTGTTCTCTATAGCACGCAGCCCAGGGGTGCACACACAGCATGAGAAGACTGGTTTTAAGAGGTGACAATATTTAGACATCCTTGCAGCAAAGCAGGATAATCAGGAGGAAGGATCCAAAAGGGAAGAAAGCAATAATTACTTTTCAAATTTGTTCCTTTAAAAACAGCTTTTTTTTTTTTTTTCTTTTCCTTAAGTGCTACAGGTGAATTGTTCTGGGTAATTTGGCAGTCTTTGCTTATGATCGAGGTTCAGTAACACACTAGACAGGCATTTTAAGCAGTGCAGGACACTCTCTAGCCTCACAATGCCTACTTTTCAGTTCCTACTGGGGCTATTTGACCATCACAGAGCCTTTTAACCCAGCTCGGATGTGTGGGGAGTAATCTGAGTAAGATGTGAGAATGGCATTATTTACTTCCTCAGCTACAGACTGCTTTGATCAGAGAACTGTGAAATAAGCCTTCCAGGGAAACCCACAACGAGGAACTGTCGCCATTCTCAAAGCAGAGGAAGTTCACTAGGACACTGAAAACACTCCCAGGCATTGCTTCCCTCTCAGGACTTTGAGTCTTCCAGTGAATCACCTCCTTGCATTAGACCCAGATAAAGCATTGAAACATCTCTCTATTTCCCCTGTTTTTCCTTCCACTCTTCTAGTCCACGTGCTGTATATACATATGGCCTGACTGACAAAGGAGGTGGATCTAACCATAGGTGGATTGAGAGGGCCACCTGATCAACATCTAAGGATGTGTCGTAGTCTAGAAGAAAAGCTTACTGGCATCATGGAAGAGATGAGAGTGTTTTTAGTCCTTTTACCTCATTCTCAAGGAGTCCTGGTGGCACATTGCTTAAGCACTCAGCTGCTGACTGAAAGGTCGGCATCTTGAACCCACCAGTCGTTCCACAGGAGAAAAGACCTGGTGATCTGCTCCTGTAAAGATTACAGTCTAGGAAACTCTATGAGGCAGTTCATATGGGATCACTATGGGTTGGAATCAACTTAGTGGCACACAATAAAAACATTCCTTTCCCAGAGGCGTCTAACTCCCTAACCTTTCAGTGACCAGCGGGATCACATGCTTGCCCCCAAACCCAAGCCACCCATTGCTGTTGAATCAATTCTGACTCATAGAGACCCTATAGGACTGAGTAGACTGCTGCATAGGATTTCCAAGGCTGTAATCTTTACGGAAGCAGACTGCCACATCTTTCTTCTGTGAAGTGGCTGTGGGTTCAAACCTCTGACCTTTCAGTTAGCAGCCAAGCGCTTAACCACTGAGTCACCAGGCCTCTTTTGCCCCTAAACCAGTCCCTAATGATGAGAATCGGACCACTATGATTGGCCTCACCTGATCAGTATTTACCAATGAGTCACATAGGGGAAGGACAGGCTCTTAAACATAATCAAGACCCCCTCAGTCAGGAAGGAGGGTGGAAGTGATTTGGGATGGGTACCCAACAGCATCCGCTACCAGCATGAACTTCATTTCTTATGACTCACATGACCCTGTTTCCACCAGCATAGCAATTCCACTTAATAGTCACTACTATTAAGTGTAAACAGAGTCCCTGGGTGGCGCAAAAGGTTAAGTGCTCAACTGCTAACTGAAAGGCTGGTGGTTCGAACCCACACAGAGCTGCCTCAGAAGAAAGGCCTGGTGATCTGCTTCCGAAAGGTCACAACCTTGAAAACCCAGGGAGCACAGCACCACTCTGAAACACGTGCCATGAGTTGGAATCAACTAGATGGCAACAGGTTTGGTGTTTTGGTTTTTATTAAGTGTAAATGTCTTAGATTTCATTCCACTCTCAGACGCTCCTGTAAAGTCCTTTTGGAGAGTTTTAACACCATGAGTCTCTAAGAGCAAGAGAGAGTCCATTTGTCTTCCCCTGATCACCAGTGTTGTGATTACCGTCGACTGGCTGCTCTGCTCTTTTGTCTGGCCTTCTCTCATCCTTCACTTCTTTCTTGGCTGTGCAAGACAAGTGGCCGTTACTGTAACAACATAATTGCCCCTCTGACTCCACCACTGAAATACACAGAAATGAAAAGGAAATGGAGAGCTTCCAGTTGTGCTGTCCTCAGCGTAGACACTTCCCAAGTTGCCTCAGCCAGAGACAGTTGGAATGGACAGGCTGGAGGCTGAACTTGAATTAAAAAAACAAAAAATAAACAGGCCCAGGTCAGATTGTAGAGGAAGCTGCTCTCCTCCCACTTACCTCCTGGAGATGGAGGGAAAAGAGAAAGGTGAATGTCTTGGTTATCTAGTGTTGCTATAACAGAAATACCACAAGTGGATGGCTTTAACAAAGAGAAGTTTATTCTCTCACAGTCCAGTAGGCTACAAGTCCGAATTTAGGGCCCCAGGTCCATGGGAAGGCTTTCTGTCTCTGTTGGCTCTGGAGGAAAGTCCTTGTGATGAATCAGTCTTCCTTGGTCTGAGAGCATCTTCAGTGCAGGAACTTCAAGTCCAAAGGACGTGCTCTGCTCCCAACGCTGCTTTCTTGGTGGTTTGAGGTCCCCATATCTCTCTGCTCGCTTCTCTCTTTTATATCTCAAAAGAGATTGACTTAAGACACAATCTAATCTTGCATCAATATAACTGCCACGAATCCATCTTATTAACATCATAGTGATAGGATTTACAGTACATAGGAAAATCACATCAGATGACAAAATGGTGGACAATCATAAAATACTGGGAATCATGGCCTAACCAAGTTGACATATATTTTTTGGGGACACAGTTCAATCCATGACAGTGAACAACATGAAAAACAATCGAACTCAGTCGTCAGGAATCAGCAGCCTGCTGGTCAGATGCTACCTGCAGCTGTGTGATTTGCCTGACAAACCAAAAAAATAACCTCAATGCCGTAGAGTTGATTCCAACTCATGGTGACCCCCTGTGTTACAGAGTAGATCTGCTTCATAGGGTTTTCTTGGGTATAATCTTTATGGAAGCAGATCACCATGCCTTTCTTTCACGGCACCAGTGGATGGGTTTGAACTGCCAACCTTGAGGTTAGTAGTCAAGAGCAAACCATTTGCACCACCCAGGGACTTATTTGCCTGACAGCATCTTAAAAATTAAAAGTAGTCACATACATTTAAAAATCAAGAGATTACATATAAAAATCCAGGTTGCAAGCTTTTGCAAATTCAGATCTGCCACTGGGTCTGCTTTACCTGAAGACAACCAGTGACTGCTGCGGCCTCTGTCAATGGGGCACCGGTCCTCCATGTAGCCGCAGTCCCCACCACACTCTAGTGCACACTCCTACTTGTTTCATTGTTTACCAGCCTGCCCACTCTAGATCTTCGGGTTTATGACCCCAGTTTAACTTGTGTATGTTGAGGTGAGAAGGGTGCCCCATGGCTTGCTCAAAATATTGTTTTATTCTCGTTCATGGCTGTGATTCTCTAGTTGTGGGTATAATGTTTTAGAAGGGGGTTTGCCCACATAACATTTGCTCCCACGGCTGTTTTTGAAGGTTCTCGCCTCCTCATGCTGGTCGATGCATGGGAAGGAAGCCTATTAAGAAGAGGCTAGAAAACCAGACATGCAGTTCTCAACACGTGACCCGGGTCTGGACCTGAAGAGCCGAGTGAAGAGTTTAAAATCAAACAATCTGCTTCCCGAGATTCATTTGTTGCGAACTTTCATTGTATCTTGAAACAAACCAAACAGTAAGCCCTAAATAGAGAGTTTGCTGAGCTTCTGTGATCTGTGTGGCCCCAACCCCAGTGTGATACCTCTCTGATCTGCTTCACCTGACTTTATAGCACTTGATGTTTTTATGAGATGACAGAAGATATAATTCTCACTAGACCCAACACTCATTATTTAGAAATTTTCAATGTTCTCTGGATAATGGGATTGAGAGACAGGTTGAACTTGTGCGGTGCAGTGAATTATTTAATATGGCCCTTCTAGCCATAGTCTTTATAACTCTCACCAAATGACTGGGTGAGGCTAGGCAAATGAGGTGCTTGTCACCCACCAAGGGGATTGGATAGCTTGCTAATAACGTATATAAGGTGCATGTTACCCTTGGGGGGCAGGGTTGGTACCATACAAATAAGGTGTATGGAACACTAAGGGGAGGATTGGTCAGTTTTACCATCCTGCTAAGCTTGAAGGGATACACAGAGAGAGGGAGGAGCTATACCACGGGAAGACAGCGAGAGATAGCAGTGTGAGACAGCAGGAACCAGGAGACAGGCGGGAGAAGGCTTCAGTGGGGCTTGCTGACCCACAGAGCTAGGAGATGTAACACTTGCCCAAGAAGGCCCCCAGCAGGGCCAGGGGCAGAAGGCAAGAAGAAGCTGCCCTAATAGAGGAGCTGAGTCCTGAATTGTTGCTCCTGTTACTTCCAGCTTGATCCAGATCCCAAGTTGTACCCCGTTATTTCCCTAATAAACCGCTTAACTGTAAGTATGGTTCGTGAGTTCTGTGGGACATTGCAGCAAATTACCGAACCCAAAGACAAGAGGGAGAATACTGGGGGAAGGGGGAGTAGTTGATGTTAGAGATGACAGAGTAGTACAGCAGTTTGGAAAAGCTGGACATTTGGGACATCTTTAACCTCCGCCTCATAGAAGCCAGCTTTGTGTTGATCCTTATAAAAGAAATGATTCATTGCATGAAGACACCAAGAGATTCCATGCTGGTGTTGTTGTTAGTTGCAGTGGGGTCAGCTCCGACCCATGGTGACCTTGTGTATACTACCAGAGGGAAATGTTGCCCAGTCCTGTGACATCTACATGATCATTGGTATGTTTGAGTCCATTGTTGTGGCTATTAAGAGATTCCATATACTAGGTGAAATGTTAGAGAGTTGTGTAAAATGGTAACCCTTTTGCCATGTTTGGAAGATGTTAATAAATGCTTGGTCCACTCTTGGCCCTGGATCAGGGAGGCGTTTTCCTCCAAAGCACAGTTCATCTCTCTAAGTCTTGCCTGCTTGCTGTGGGACGAGGTCCTGGGCTTCGTGTTCCACTTATTCCCTCTCCTCCTGACAATGTAGGCTGGAGGCTGGCTTTCTTCATTTTGGGCTTGCCAAAAGCAAAGATGCAATCCCAACAACCTGTCACTTAAACAAGAAGAAATGTATTATTTTAAACTGAAAGGAAATGTGTTTCAGGTGCACTAGCGAGCCAGATGACAATGAGATTCCAGCTATGGCCCTGGAGGATGATCAGAGTGACTCCGAGCTCTGTCTCATTTCTGGCACTGCTGGATAAGTGTTTGGTTTCCAGAGTGTCATCAAAGAAGGAAATCAGAGATGGGTACCTGGTTGGTGAGGTGACTTATGGACTTAGTTCCCGGTAGACCTCAACCAGGATTTTTCCATTGGTTTTAGTTTCTGCTGAACGAGAAGGCTGACACTCAGAACAAGCCCTGTACTTACTGGTAAGTCCAAGCCTGGGAAACAATAGTCCCCTGCTTGTGCCCACTCAGTGAGTCCAACATGAGCCTCACCATCCTGTGTCTCCTTCCTGAGGAATGTTGAATGTTCTCCTACCATCCTGCCATGTACCCCAAGTGGCCTCTCCATGTGCATCCTTGCCGCCTTCCAACCCATTGTCCACATACCAAGAGTGAGTTTCTCAAAGTCCAGAGAGATCATATAACTCTCCTGCTGTAAACTTTCCCTGGCCTCCCTTTATTCAAGGGAAGAAGGTCAAACTTTAGAACTGTCTATTGCCCTGCCAGATCTGGCCACTGTCTCTAGTCTCATCTCTCACACGTCTCTGCCTCACTTACAAGACTGTGGTCTCATTGGACTTCTCTAAGCTCCCTGAATTCACCAAGATACTTGCTACCACAGGGCCTTTGCACACTCTGCTCCCCCTTTTTACCTTCATGTCTTAGCTTAAATGTCACTTCTCTAGCAAAGTCTTCCCTTTCATTACCACTTGTCATGGATTTAATTGGGTCCCCCCAAAATATGTGTCAATTTGGCTAGGCCATGATTCCCAGTATTGTGTAGTTGTCCACCATTTTGTCATCTGATGTGATTTTCCTACGTGTTGTAAATCCTACCTCTATGATGTTAATGAGGTGGGATTAGTGGCAGTTATATTAATGAGGCAGGACTCAGTCTACAAGATTAGGTTGTGTCTTAAGTCAGTCTCTTGAGATATAAAAGACAGAAGCAAGCAAAGAGACAGGGGGACCTCATACTACCAAGAAACAAGAGCCAGGAGAATAGCGCATCCTTTGGACCTGGGGTCCCTGCACTGAGAAGCTCCTCAACTGGGGAAGATTGATGACAAGGACCTTCCTCCAGAGCCAACAGAGAGAGAAAGCCTTCCCCTGGAGCTAACACCTTAAATTCGGACTTCTAGACTCCTAGACTGTAAGAGAATAAATTTATCTTTGTTAAAGCCATCCACTTGTGGCATTTCTGCTATAGCAGCACTAGATAACTAAGACACCAACCCTCTCCTGAATAGATTAAATCCCTCTTTTTTTTAATTGAATTTTTTTATCAAGATAGTTGTAGATTCACATGCAGTTGTAAGAAATAATACAGAGAGATCCCTTGTCACTTTGCCCAGTTTCCTCCAATGTTAACATTTTGCAAAATTATAGTACAATATCATAACTAGGATATTATTAACATTAATATAATCCACCAATCTTATTCACATTTTCCCAGTTTTACTCACTTGTGTATGTGCACACGCGCACATATATTAAGTTGTATAGAATTTTATAACCTGTGTTTAAGTTCATGCATCCACCACCACAGTCAAAATTTAAAACAATTCTGACACCACAAGGATCCCTCACACTGCCCCCCTTTTGTTTATTGTGGTAAATATATATGTAACAAAACCTTTGCCATTTCAACATTCTTCATATGTACAATTCAGTGACATTATGTTCATCATGTTGTTCAACCACCACCATTATCCATTTCCAAATTGCTTAGGGGACACTGAGTTCCTCTTAAGGATATTGCCTTTTTATAACCACACGTATCCTCCTCCACCACCACCCATACCCCCTGGGAACCACTAATATGTCCCGCCTGAGACATCCTTTGTGTGCCTTTCCTATCTGGAAAACATCTGCTCCCCCCACCCCAACACCCTACTACATAGCTCCCTTCTCTGTCTTCATTTCTTCCCCTCCCAGTTCCAGTCTGCCTGTCCGCCATTACCTCACAGAAACAAATCCGCTTAAGGCTACCCCATCAGATTTGACCAATTTTCATCACCTTACTTGACCTCTTATTATCATTCTACACCACTGAGCATTTTACCCTGAACTACTTCCCCGTGGCTCCTGTGACTACACATTGTCCTGGCTTTCTCCCTCCTCTCAGGCCTCTCCTCTGAATCTCCTTTGGCCTTGGTTAAATCCTGGGAGTTCATCAAGGTTCCTTCCCTCTTAAGCTTTCTTCTCGCTCTCGACCCTCTCTGCAGCAATCTCCTCCACTCACATGACTTCCGTGCCCACCACAATGGTCCCAAATTTCTGCTTAGCCCAGACCTCTCCTCTAGACTCTCCTTTCAACTGAAGAAGACCATCTTGACCTGGAAAACCCTTAATTAGCAAGACTCACTCTTCTATTTGTACCTATCCCAACCTCCTATCCATCATCAAAATAAATGAGGGCTCAAAGCATCGGTGGGTCCAGGTTTTGTAGAGCTGTCAAATTAGGGAAACCTCTATCAAATGTATTTAATATATAAGATCATATATATATATAAGCTGTAAAGTTTGAAGAATTTTCCACTGACTAGCTTCCGGACTAGCTTCTATGCACATTTCAAAAGTTTCTTTTCCACTACCGACATACTTTTGATTTGGGTACCATGGAACTCTTCCATTTCTCAATGAAATGAAAGACCACCCCACCTATTAGGACTATTAGAAATGGTAGAATGATTCCTGGATGCAGTTCCTACACCGAGACAACTAGAAATAACCTAACTCTACATGGAAGTAACTGCAAACCGCATAATGTAACCCACAAAATCCAATTTAAGTAATCCCCATTTCAACTTCTACTTAACCACATCCCAAAAATACCAGTGGCCACTCCAACAGTCCCTGAGCAAGGCTAAGTTTGACAAGGGATTTCGAAGTGGAAAGAAACAGCAGTCTTAACCAATTGTAGTACAAACATCTTACACTGGCAACTTTTACAAAAACACATGTGAAACCATTGTTTAGGGCCTTACCCAGGGCCTTGGAAAGGGCTGCACAAGAGGAAAACCCTAAAGCGTTAGCTTTGTTAGCCTCGTGGTAAATCTGCTTTTGTTCATGAGTTGAGTTCGGTTTTAGAAAATAATGTTACTTTTGAATTATTTTGCACATCTGTGCTCAAAATCTATCATTTTAACCTTGCTATGAACATAAAGACCCTCTGAAAGCATCTTACAGTTTACCAAATACTTTCTTGAATATTATCACTTCTGTTCCTTACAGGAACCCCTTGAGAGTGTTTCAAGGCATGACTTCAGAGGTAGTGTTCTTATAAATTGTTAATGTAGCAAACTTTTGATAAATTCTGATTCTGCGTGATGACTATTTGGGAGTTTATTGTATGTACTATTCTTTCTACTATTACTATGTTTCTACCTATTTCTCTTTGATTCTCCTGTAATTTCTACTTCATGATTATCACTGCTATGTTATGTGGTGGACTGATATTCATAACTTGTGTATCTTGTTTTGTGAATTTCTCTCTTTAGAGTTAGAAAGCCTCCTCTTATTTTGTTTTTAATAGGTTTGTTGCTTAAAGTCTCTCACTAAGCGATCTGTTTGCTTTGTTCTTTCCATGTGTGTATGGACTGCTTTCTGATATTTAAAGAAGTTTGTGCTTTTGTTTTATGTGTTACCTTCATAACTTTATATAGTACCTTTAGACATCTATTTCTACAGACAGTATGTATTCATTCTCTACTGTCTACAATGATAATATTATTTCCTTTACCTCCTTCACTTTCCCCTGCTTTCTTTGTACTTAACTTTGTACTATTAAATATACCACTTTTATTTGCCAGTTTTGAATATTATTTTACTTCCAGCTATTACATATGAGGCAGAGCCCTGGTGGTGCAGTGGTTAAGCGCTTGGCTGCTAACCAAAGGGTCGGCAGTTTGAATCCACCAGCCACTCCTTGGAAACCCTATGGGGCGGTTTTACTTTCCTCTATAGGGTCTCTATGAGTCGAAATCAACTTGACGGCAAGAGGTATTACATACGAGGCAATCACCAAATTTACTTCCCTTCTTTCCCTCATTCCTTCTTTCATTGTTTCTGTTAGTTGCATCATTTCTATATTGTTAGTGCAGATTTACTTTCTGTTCTGTCACACTAGTCTCCACATTTATTTTCATCTTAGTTCTGCAGATAGCATACATCCAAGGCTCACTCCCAATTCTTTTGCTGTGGTTTCCTTAGTCATCTCTGGATTAGATGAAATTCATCCTCCAATAGTTTTCTTAAGAAGGGCTCTTAAGAAGGAATCAGATTCCCTGAGTTCTTGCTTGTTCAAAACTATTTGTCTGTAGCTTTTATTCTTGCAAGAAAGCTCAGCTGGGTTCAAATTCTCTTAGTAAGTACCCTGAAGACATTCAACTCAAGACAATTGCTCTGCTGTCTTCTGGTGTTGAAATATTGCTATGGCTCCCTGATTGTTTTTCCTTTATAAGTAACTTGTTTTTTTTCTGGGTGACCAAAATATTTGCCTTCTCTCTTTCTTCTTGCCTTCCACTCACCGTGTTTATTGTGAAATGTAACACATACAGATGGGTGCATAAAGCATAAACATAGAGAAATATTTGGTTAGACTGTTCATCTGTTGGAGACTTGGTGGTGCAGTTGTTAAGAGCTCAGCTGCCAACCAAAAGGTCTGCAGTTTGAATCCACCAGCCACTTCTTGGAAACACTATGGGGCAATTCTACTCTGTCCTATAGAGTTGCTATGAGTTGGAATCGACTCGACAGCAGTGGGATTGGTTTTGGGTAGTTTATCTATTCAGTGGCAACACTTTTTCCCCCTTTGAGAAGGTTTTTTTTTGGGGGGGTAATTTTTCCTACCCTTTCCCATTTTTTCTTTTTTCTAGTATATTTTTGTATCCATACTATTCAAGCAGTGAATGAGCTGACTTTCTTTAATCTAGCTATTTGCAAGAGTTTGCTGTGGTGAGCAGGGGCCAGCATAGACTTCTCACCTTCACAAACTTTCGCTGCTTCCATAAAGACACATTGCTTCCTGCTAAAATGGCTCTTACGTGTAGTCTCTCCTTCTCTGCTTTTCTCACCAAAACTGATCCAAGAGGATATTAGCCCTGCTTGCTCCCATACCAGCTCCCATAGCTACACACAGGAATTATCTTTTCGTATTTTGCAGAAAGCACCTTACCTGTAGAGGTGCATTTTTGCTGCTGATTTCTGAGATGTGCTGCCGCCTGATATTTTCCTTGCTTTTTTGTTTGTTTGTTTGTTTTGTTTTTTGTGGAACTTCTTCCCAGTGTGGCTTCTGAGCAATCTCTGCCTCATCCCTCCTATATCCCACAGCACTTGTACCCAAAATGCAGAAGTTTATAACTTAAGGCTGGACCTTTCACACTCAGAGGTGAATGTTTTGCTGGGGTTGCTATGAGTCCGAACCGACACGACGGTACCTAACAGCAGCAACAACATGAAAACCCGCAAGCATAGACACGGCCTTTCTGATGTACGATTCCCCAGGGTTGGGTTGACTTGGCCTGGGTGGGACTCTGAGTGGAAAAGGAGGCTTTTATCCAAGGGAAGCATGAAGTCCATGGATTTGGGATGTGGGGCTATGAAAGGAAGGTAATTTTATTGTTTTTTGGATGAGTAAAGGCCCTTCTCGTGGCTGCGGGGAAGTAGATACTCTATTAGAAAACAGAATGCACAATGAACAGGTGAAGTTCTCAAGACAGCCATCAGATGGCACCCTCAGCCAAGTTACTGAAGTAAATTTGTTCATCAGAATTTTGCCGCTGGGAGAATATTGTTGTTGTGTGCCATCCAGTTGATTCCCACTCATAGTGACCCCTTGTGACAGAATGGAAATGCCCCCATAGAGTTTCCTAAGCTGTAATCTTTACAGGAGCCGACTGTCAGGTCTTTTCTCCCGCGGAGCCGCTGCGTGGGTTCAAAATGCCAACCTTTAGGTTAGCAGCCTAATCGCTTAACTGTTGCCTCCAGGGCCCCTTGGGAGGATATTCGCCTAGAGCGTTTACTTTACAGACAAGGTACTTGAGCCAGGGTGAGACTGGCTTGCCTGAAGACAAGTATCAAGTCAGTGGCAGAACTGGGGTTCCTGCTGTCTCCTGACGAGGAATTCAATAATCTGTCTGATAGTAGCCTGAAAGGAACGCCCTCTAACCCAAAACGAAATAAAAAAAAGTATAGAAAAGACAAAAGGATCTGCTATTTGAGTACATCTGACTAGCATAAACGATTGGCGCTGGACTAGAAACCTAAGGTTGGCGGTTCGAAACCACCAGAAGACAGGTCAGGCAATTTGATTCCGAAACCACAGCCTTGAAAACCCTATGGAGCAGTTCTACTCTGTACACGTGGGGTCACCATGCGTAGGAATCAACTTCATGACAACGCGTTTATTGTCGTTGTTGTTTGGTTTACGGTGAGGAGATGAGGAGAGAGAGAGATCTTGGAGACCGCCTAATTTTACAGGGAGGCGAGGGACACCCTGCTTAAGGTCACACGGCCAAGCAATGTTACAGCCACGACTGGACCACAGATGTCCCAACTCCCAGGTTGAGAGAGCCGCCACTGCACCTTGCCTTCTAGATGCCGCTCCGCGGAAAGTGGTGGAGAACTGGCCGGTCTCCGCGTCTTCCAGGGCCGTGGGAGTCGTCGCCAGGGATCTAGATGATTTAATCCAAATTTAAAAAGAGGTTTTACAGTGAGCAATTAAGGCTTGGTTAAGGAATTAATTAGTAATGAGTCATTAATTCTGCCCACCATTGTCCAGTTAACAAGCTGAGACCGGGTTATTAGAGCCGGTCCCCAATTAGGGGACGGCATTGGCAACAGAGCGCACCGTCGGCCTCTCCAAGGGCCGGACGCCCGTTTCCCAGGCCGAGTGTGATGCGTCCGAGACCAACGACCCGCGCGGAACTCGCGCTTCCAGAGCACAGCGGAAAGTGCCGACTTTTAAGCGTAGTATATCAGATTCCCGGAAAGTCTTTCCTGCCGGCCTTCTGGAGGCGTGGCCTCCATTAACGTTAAAATGTGTTGGAGAAAATGAGGGCTTGGAAACCAGTGGTAGAAGCGGACTGCGGAAGGCTGGGGGGAGAGGTAAGGGGTGGCCCCCGTCAAAGTCTAAAGCCCCCGGGGTGGCTGTTTCCGCACCCCGAAGTCCTTGTCGTACGCCACCCACGGAAGAGACGCGGGCGCGCGGGAAAAGTCTGGGATCCCAGGCTGCCGGGTCTCCCACACGTGGTCTCCCCACACTTTCCACTCATCAGACGAACTTGGCCGAGGATTGGGGCTGCTGGATTCCAGATTAACTGGGGTAGAGGTGCAGGACGGGCAGGAATTGTGCCCCTTCGTCGGACATTTCTCATCTCCCCAAGCATTAAATATAATGTTCAAATAATTAAATGCAGTGGGGTCGCCCAGTTCCGTTGCTGAGCTCTGGTCGAAGCCCGCCCCTCCCGAGAGGCCTGATCCAGGCCCCCACCTCACCCACACCGGCCCCATCACCCTCCAGGCTAGCGAGGGTGGGAGCTCAGGCCTGCAGGGGGCTTTCCTCCCTGTACCCCGTAAGACCACGCCCAGCTGGCTCTGTTCCCCTTCAGTGGTCACTGGTGGCGTCGCCTGAGCCAAGCCTGAAGCCTTATAGAACACTCAAGCGCGATTTCCCAAGTCATGCAGGCTTGCTGGGGGAGGCCTTTTCCTCGGGGTCGCTAAAGCCTGTGCCTGCCACAGACCAGAAGCCAGCATTGCTTGGCTTCGGAAGCCGTGCCTCCCCTTGGCCCGCGCCTCTGCACAGTGCTCTCTGTAGCCGTGAGCTTGCAGCGGCCCCAGGTGTTTCAGTGTCGTTCGGGGTTTAATGTTCTTGATTCCAAGCTGCTCTCATCCCGAGCCTGGTGAGTTAAGCACTGACTTCCCGCCTCACCTGCACCCCTACCCCGGAGCTGGCAGCATAATCACCCGCCCTTAGAGGCAGGCTCGAGGAGATGGTGGGGATAGGAGGGGTCCCTGGGACTCCAGAATGGCCTAATAAGCTTTCCTTAGAAATTGAAATAACCGTGGAAATACGGAGCACTTATTCTGCAAACGTTTCCTGAACAGGCACCGTGATGGTGAACTGACCAGCACTTCTGGTTATTCCCGCTCCAACACTTACAAGTGATGTAAACCCGGGTCAAGCTCTCTGTGCCCCAGTTTCCTCGTTTATAAAACTGGGTTAATAATATCTTCCTGGTAAGGTTGTTATGCAGGTTACCTGGGAAGATGGGGATGAGAAAAGGGGTCTGGGGAGGCTCCCTAACATGCTAAGGACAAACAGACAGTAGTAGCAGGTTGTTGCAAAGGCTCCGGGCGCGTGTGTGCGTCGGGAGGGAGGCCTGAGAACCCGCGAGGGAATCGGGTTGACCGCCCAGTTTCCAGCGCCAACGGTGGAGGGTGCGGGTCGACGACGCCTACTTTCGGCTCAGCGGCGGCCGCTCGGGCCAGGAGTTGGGGGCTCTCCCGGACCAGGGCCCGCGACAGGAGCGCGGGAGCTTCCGAAACCCACGACTCTGCATTCTTGGAACCCGCGCCAAGAAATCGTCCGTCCTATCGGTGACACGCAGTGAGGCGGAGCGTTCCAGACCACTGGCCGAGTGCAGCACCTACCCTGACGCGCGCTCCACAGGTTTGCGGATGCCGAGCGAAGTTGGAGAGGCAAGAGCGGTGGTGTTCCGAGCTCCGAGAAGGAACAGTCGCTGCGCCCCAGCCCGGAGGACTAACATCATCAACCCTGGGTGGCTGGGATTTAGCACCGAGCAAGTGACCTGGACGATAATCTGAGACCAGACTTTGGCTGGCTGGAAAGCCGGGGGCGGGGCCGCCAGGGTCTGCGCGCTGCGCAGCTCACTCCCGGGAGGGCGCTGTAGACGCTTTTTGGGGCCACTTCTTTAAAGTCGCAGCTAGACTGTAGAGGGGCAGAGCGAGTCGGCGCTGAGCCCTCGGCCCCCACCACCCGCCACAGGCTCCTCTATCCAGGATGGGGCGCCTCTCCGCCCCGGAAAACTCGCGGGGGAACCCCGAGCTCCTGGTCCTCTGCTCTCCCTGACCCAGCCGCAATGCCCGCCCCACCCCCACCCCCACTCACCCCTACACCCCCCGCAGGCCTGAATGCGCTTAACCAGAGTCAAACCAGCACATCTTTAATTCTCCTCTTGAATACTGAAGCTACTTAGACAAACAGCTCTTCACACCGTCTCCCGCTTCCCCACCCCCGGGTTACGGTTATTTGCTGTCGCCAGGCCGCCCCGCAGCAGCGAAGCACAGGACTTTCCGCCCTGGGGCCCGGCGGCTCAGGGGATGCAGGCAGTGTGGCGGGCGGGTCGGGCCGCCTCCCCTCTGCCGCAGGGCGGGGGATCCGTTGGGGTGGCTAGGGTCTCAGCAGGCCGAAGAGTCCGCGGTCTCCCGTGCATCCCGAGCAGATGCATGTCCCTAACCGAGGCCTGGCGATGACTTGCAAGAGGGACAGGAGAATGGCCGAGTATGGGATCCGGGGAGGTGGAGGGGAGGGGACGGCGCGTGTTGCTCGGGTCCGCCTCCAGGACGGTCGCCTGGCCCGGCTTGTCCCCTTACTCTAGAGGGCCTGCC
Source organism: Trichechus manatus latirostris (assembly GCF_000243295.1). Classification (NCBI taxonomy): domain Eukaryota; kingdom Metazoa; phylum Chordata; class Mammalia; order Sirenia; family Trichechidae; genus Trichechus; species Trichechus manatus. Next base: position 9,310,076 of record NW_004443999.1, read on the forward strand.
ACGGCTTCCCGATGGCCTGGATGTGCTCCTTGGCCTTCAGGCGCAGCGCTGCGATGCTGCTGTTGCGCGGGTCCCCCTCGTCCAGCGGGCACTTGTCCCCGAAGCCAGGTGCGCACGGGTAGGCGGGCGGCGGCGACCGGAGCGGCGGCAGGCCAGGGCCCAGCGGCGGCGAGTTCAGGAAGGGCGGCGGGGGCGGTGTGTAGCTGGCGGGCAGACTGGGCACCGGAGGCCCGAAGCCCGGCAGGCTCTGCAGCGCTGTGGCGCCTCCTGCCTGCAGCGGCGGCCCG
>NW_004443999.1:9310462-9400825 GCF_000243295.1 Trichechus manatus latirostris
GCCCGCGCCCAAGGGCGCCAGGGCCGCTGAGGGCGGGGAGCGGCGAAAGGAGAGCAGGGGCGAGTCCTGCAGCTTCATGGACGACACTTCCAGCTTTTCCTGCCGCCGCCACTTGGCGCGTCGGTTCTGGAACCACACCTGCGGGAGGCAGCACAGCGGTCGTCGGGCTGCGATGGAGGCTCTCGGCCGCGCCCCTGCGCCTAAGCAGCGCAGCCAGCTCGACCAGCCGCCACAAAAGACACTGGGCTCGACGACTCTGGCGCCTGCCGAGCCAGGCTCCTAAAATTCCTCCTGTCGCCCTCCTCCCGCCCCGTGTCCTTTCTTTTCCATTCTCAGTTTTTCCTTTTTCCCTCTTCCTTCCCTCTTGCCTCCCCCAATCTCTTTGTACCATCTTTGTCCTCTGTGGCGTCCCTACCCTTTTCCCTGCTTATCTCACCCATAACTATAGTTGTATCTGTTTCCAAATCCTGGCACAGAACAAAGTGGATTGAAGCCTGGAACGGACCGTAGGACTTTGGAAACCAGATCTCACCATATTTCTGTCTCTGCTCCTTGTGACTTGCTGGTTGACAACTCTCCTGACGCTTCAGTTTAGACTTTGTTTCCTCCCTGTGTGGTAGAGCTCTCAGTGGCTGCGTTTTTGTCTCAGACTTTGTGCTTTACCTACCCTTTGTCTTGATTATAAGCATATGCATAAATAGGTACCGTATCTGGCAACTGTGAATGTTACAACTATTTCCACAAATTACTGGTTATTACTGGTTATAATGATTAGAGGCAAGAGGTTTTCTTTTACCCACAGCGTATTTGAATTGCTGCTTCAATAAGATTTTCATTTTTATTTAACTGATATCTGCTTCGTATTTCTGATGTTTCTTTTAGATGATTTCAAAGACTCAATGAGTTCAAGTTTTTTTTTCTTTACATATGGAAGTCTTTGCCAAGAGTGAAGTCTGGTTTCGTATGATGAAACTTCCAGCCCTGATTTGATAAATGCACAAGAAAGGGTGTAATTACTGTTACACCTGGAGGTTAGTACCCTCGGAAACACAACACAGAGAGCTGGCCTGGTTTAGTGGAGACTCAGGAAAAAAACTTCGGCCAAACTGGTGAAGGAAGTGGGGAATAGCTGCAACCTCAGAAAGGAGAATGCAGTTTTGAGTTAGTGGGGGGAGGGGGTCCTAGGAGAGTTGAGAAAACAGGATCCAGCACCTAAGCGGAGCAGGACAAGTGGTGTGAGGCTGGGATTTGGCAGAAAAAAGAGAGAGTAAGAACAAAATGCAAATTCCCCTGTCCCTTGCCATAAAGTGTTCATCTACACATACTGGGCAAGACTGCCCACCCCACTACCTCCTGGGCCTCCCTGCACATCCCACTCTATCCAGGCAACATCAACTGTAGCCTTCGTATGGAGGGTCACAGGCTGAAGATCGGGATAATCTGTTACAGGAGACTCTGCCTAGTCCCCTGACCCCCACCACCTGATTACATCCTGTTGTTGTGCCGTCAATTCTGACTCATAGCGACCCCATGGGACAGAGCAGAACTGCCCCATAGGGTTTCCTAGGCTGTAATCTTGAAAGGAGCAGACCTCCAGATCTTTCTCCTGAAGAGTGGCTAGTGGGTTCCCTTCCAACAGCCTGCCTTTCTGTTAGTAGCCCTGCACTTAACCATTGCGCCACCAGGGCCCCTTGATTACATCATAGCCGTGTGTTAAGAACTGGCCATATGCTGCACACTGTGCTGGCCTGAGGATCAGTGAGAAGTCACAGACCCCGCTCTCAAGTATCTCACGACTCAGCAGAAAACCCAAAACCCCTAAACAGGTAATGAGCAAGGAACAATGGTGGGACAGAAGTGGGCTCAGCTATGAAGGGTGCCCTGAGCCTGCTTGCCCCGTGGTCTGTACAGGCACTGGCAGGCTTGCCTCTCCTCTTCATCTTTCTCTCGCTTATTCTTTCCCTTTCCCTACTTCACCCTCCCTCCCCAGGAAGCAGGTGCTAGAATTTCCACCCCCTCAATGGAATCATTGCAGCTTTACTGCCTTAAATTAGGAGAAATTGAACTGTCTTTCCCAGTTAATCCTAAATCACATTAGGGAACTATTTCTTTAAACCATGACTTTTACTCATTACTTTAGCCCCTTAAACTGAGCAGAAGAGACAAAAGGCAAGAGCTTGTCCCCCTTTTAAGACAAGACTAAAAGCCCCAAATACCTGAGTATTCTCACTTCCTGGAAATCTAATTTATTAGACACACACAAAAATCCCACCTTAGTTCCCCTGCCTTTCAGATGCAGTGAAATTCATTCCCAGTGTCTCCCTTTCAGGCCTCTGTAAACTCTCTCCTTTGGAAATCCTCCCAGATTTTTCACAGATGACTAGCAAATGTTTAAGGCTTTCAAATATTTTAATGATCAGGGATTAAAGATAATTCAGCTTTAATTAAAGCGAAAACCCCCTTACAATAAAAAGAAAAGGCCTCGGCAGCGGGAATTTCGGTTGGATGTGCCCCAGAGAAGCAAAAGTCAGTTTCTTAAACAAGTCCACCGAAAGTTTCAACTGAGCGGCGCCAGGCGCAAGGAGACCGGGTTTTCGCTTTCAACGTGGTTCGCACAGCTAGGGATGGGAGTGGCGTTTGGAGCCCCAATCTGGTTACCTTCGAGCCGCTCCCAGTCCACATTCCCTTCCTGTTCAACTACCATCCACCTCCACTGTGTCTGGGGCTAGTGAGCTGTCAGCCTCTTCATTTTGCAAGCCATTCCCAATGCCTCATTTTAGCTTAGGAGAGGGAGACCCCCAAAGGTTAGATCGTACTACAAGCTCGAAAAGACCGTCTGCGGGGCGCTGTGTGGGAACATGGACGATTTGCGACGGTCCTTGGGGCTCTGGGTGAGTCAAGTCTAGGAAGGCTAAAGGGAAGGGTACCATAATAAATCTGTGGACGCCCGGGATTCAGGGTAGCACTGGTTACAGCGTGGGCTTCAGGCCCTCCCCCTAGGGTCATCGTCCCCCGATTTGGGCGCTTTACCTGGACCCGGACCTCGGGGAGGTTGACCTTCCCGGCCAGCTCCTCGCGGCTGTACACGTCGGGATAGTGGGACTTCTCGAATGCGCGCTCCAGTTCGTGCAGCTGGTAGGTGGTGAAGGTCGTGCGGTTCCGGCGGTGCTTCTTTTTGGGCGGCTCCTCCTCCGCCAGCTTCGCGTCGCCGGCTGCAGGTCCGATCGGCAGCCCAGGGCTCGGCTGGGCCTCCCCGGACTCCTTGGGGCAGTAGGGGCGAGGGGCTGGGGGACGAGGCCCCGCAGGGTCAGGGACACTCCTGGGGCGCCTCTAGGCCCACCCCGCCTCCTCGGGCACTGGCCAGGCGCTGCGGACTCTGAGACGGCCCGAGGAGGCCGGGGGTAAGGGCTGTGAGAGATCCGCAAGGTTTTTCCGAACGCGAGTTGGACGCTCCCGCCATAGACACAGCCCCGACCGCGCGCCCAGGGGCCTTAATAGAAGCTGTGCGTCCGCGCCGCGCATACCCGGGAGCTTAAGGCGAAGACCAGGCGCGCTCCTCTTGCAGGTGCCTAAGTTTGGGCGCAAAGGGCCCCGCAGCCCCGGGCGCGCACTCACCTTCGTACTCGGGGCCGGGCGCCGGAGAGTCCTCGACACCGCCTCCGGGCGCCTGGGGGTGGCTGGGCCGCGCGCCTGGCCTCCGCTCCCGCTCCTTGGCGTTCCGGGCGCCGCGCTCCGCCGAGAAGGAACCCAGGAGTTCGTCGTCCTTGGTGAATCCCAGGATGGCCTCGATGCTGTGCAGCCGCGCGGGGTTGGCGCCCGGGCTGCGGAGCAGGTGGCCGGCGAGCGCGAAGCTGCCGTCGGCCATGGCGGGCGCGCAGCCTGGCAGGTGCATGGGGAGGCGGGAGGCTTTGGGGAGAGAGAGGAGAGGCTCGACGTCGGCTCTGCCCCGGGCGGCCGTTTCACCTGAGGAACCCGCCCCAAGGTCAAGCCCAGCGGGCAACTCGGGCCAGGGCTGCGCCCGCTCAAGCCAGGCGAGCACTCAGCTCGCGGCCGCCTGGGTCCTGGCAGGAGTCAGCGGGTCGGACTCCCGGGGCGCAGGCTCGGACGCCAGGGGCAACCCGCCGGCCCCACCTCTCTCGCCCGGCCCCGCCCCTCACCCCGCCCCCGGTAGCCGGCGGGTTCTTCCCCCGCAGTCAGGGTGTTGTCCACGTGCACCCCCGGCCAGCACCCGGAACATCCCACCTCTCACTTTCGATCCGGTCCAAGCAGCACTGACACAGATACCTGCTCGGGGACTGGCCGGAGATGCTTGCCAGGCTCTGGGTCCGCTCCCCCAGCCCTGCCTCAGTGGGCCCAAGCCCTAGGCTCACCACCCCATCGGACTCACCTTCCGCTTCTGGGTCGCCTTCCTCCTTGGATTCGTCTCTCCCCTCGGACTCGCCCCCCTCGCCCCCCAGAGTCGCCTTCCCAGCCTGGATCACCTTCCCGCCTCGAGTTCACCTCCCCTCCGGGTTAACTTTCCACCCTCGGGCTCACTTTCCACTCGGGCTCACCTCCCACCTTCTACTCGCCTCCCCCCTACCCCCACCCGGGCTCGCCTCCCCGACGGGCTCGCCTCCCCCGTCGGACTCAGGTCCCCTGTGGGGCTCACCTCCCGCGCAGAGCTGCGCGCCCCGAATGGGCACTGCTCTGAAGCGCAGAGACCGAGTCGCAGGCTCCCCGGCGTTGAAGTCAGTTCTCGCTTCTCCCTGGTTTGAATGTCCCCCTTTTTTTACCGCCGTGCTCCGAAGCCAATTTTGGGTTGACTCGGTCTGGGTATCTCCGTCGTAGCTGCTTTTCCTGTCCCCTCGGAACTTGCGCGCAGGCTGGCGCCCTCTCCCCAGCGCCCGCCCCAGGAGGCGAAGAGGCCATCTGTGCCGCAGGCCCGGTGACCTCAAGTGCCCGACGGCCCAGCAGGAGGCCGGGAGGCCCCGAGTAGGACACGCAGTCGGCTCAGGCCCCGCAGGAGACTCGCCTGGGGCTCCTCACTCTGAAGGCGGCTTTTCCTGCGAGGAGGACAGGGCCCTTTGCGGATGTGCGGGGATGTCTCAACGCACCCCGCCACCCCACCCCCCAATAATTCTCCAGGCCAAGGAGGTGACCCAACCTCAGGCTGACTGGGGGGCCGTTGCCTAGGGACAGGGCCTCGAGCTTCCCTGAGGGTTACAGAGTAATCCGCTTGCATTTCTTTCCCTTTTGGGGGCCCCTCGAGGCTTTCGTGGCCCAAAGTGACTCATGAGAGATGATTTCTGCGGGCGAGTGTGTTTTCACAGCCCGCAGGGCTGATGGGAGAGGCACCGTGAACGTCAGCACCTCTCAGATCAGACGACCGACTCGAGAAAGCGGGTTTCCAGGCTTCACTGAACCGTTAACCGGAAACAGACTAAAATGCTTTTCCAGAAGTTTAGGGATGTAGAGAACCTCGTTCTTAAAACCTTTCCCGTAGGCGCTCTTATCCCCACTGTTGTTCTCGTTAGGTGCCGTCCCATCTATTCCGACTCATAGCGACTCCATGTGACAAATTAGAACTGCCCCGTGGGGTTTCCTGGGCTGTAATCTTTACGGAGGAGCTCTGGTGGCGCAGTGGTTAAAGCGTCGATCCCACTAGCAGCTCCGCGGGAGAAAGATATGGCAGTCTGCCTTGGAAACCCTATGGGGCAGTTCTACGCTATCTTGTAGGGTCGGACTATGAGTTGGAATGAACTCGATGGCAATGTGTTTGATTGGTTTGGAATCTTTACGGGAGCAGATCTCCACTGCGGCCCGTTTATTGCAGCTTTCATTCAGACCAGCGTTTACAGCGTTCGTTCGGCCGGTCCAGCAGTGTCGTGGGCGATGTCAGCATCACAAAAGAAATAAAAGGCAGGGCCCAGAACTTGAGGACTTTAACTTCTAGTCTGGGAGATGGGGCAAAGGAATAAAAAAAAGAAAAGCGCACATCATGGGATCTTCCACTTTTAAGAGGACATTGAAAAGAACACGTGACTGTGTTAAGGCTCCTTAATAATTAAATCTCCGTGATGGGCATATGAGGGGAAGGAGGGCTTATTACACTGTTCATCTACTTTAAATAAAACATAAAATAGCAAGCATGGGAGTTTGCAGTAGATAGAAATTGAATTACTGATTCAAGGCAGACATTATTTTCAGTTTTAAGAAAAAGCTAAGTTAATGAAAATTAATAACCACTTTATAGTTTTTTAAAATAGTTTTTAGGTCCCGGTGGTTTGCTGAACTACTGACTGAAAGGTTGACTGCCCGAACCCACCTGGCAGTGCTGCAGAAGAAAGGCCTGGTGATCTGCTTCCATAAAGATTACAGCCAAGGAAACCCTATGGAGCAGATCTCCTTTCCTTCCTGTGGAACAGAGAGTTTTCAGAATTCTTTCACACTCCTCATATCATTTGATCTTCACAACCCTGTGAATGAGCAGGACAGATATTTTTGTGCCCATTTTACCCAAGGGAAAACTGAGGCTGAAAGTGATAAGCTATTAAGTGGAGAGATCAGGACTAGAATTCAGACTAGCTTGGTTCCTTGTCTGGTGTTTTCTGGCTGCAGCTCATTTGTAATTATTATTGTAGAGTATGATGTTTTAAAAAAGAATCCAAGCCTGCAGTCAGTCTTTAATCCCTCACTGAGGCTGAATCCTGCATCACAGAGGCTGCCGGGGAGGCAGCTTAGCTCCTGAAGAAATGAAGTCAGAGTCTGCAGACACTGGCCCTTGGGTGCTGGCATCCAGGAAGACACAACAAACCCTTGGGAGGGCAAAGTCTGCCCCGGCCCCTTGCTAGGCATTCTAGGCCATCAAAGACACTGCCCCCTTAACAGCTTGCTGCCACCTGACAAGGTCCATCGTACCAGTTACATAGACCCGGTGGGCTGGGGTGCTGAGGCCTTGGTGACCACAGGGTAGCCACAGGGATAATTAATTGGTATTTGTTGTTTCATTCTGGCTGAGGATGCATTTTAGGTAAACTTCCCCCAATATTAAATTGATCTCTATAATCACCGCTAAACAAAGATTGGCAGCATTTTCTTAAGCTGCTGCCCGCATGCTGCTAAGGGGCTTATGGCCTTGTTTTCCAAAGTTAATTCCCTCTGGAACTGCCCAGCTCTCCCTAATAGGTCCAGGTGAGGTTAGCTTTTATTTACTGTTTATTTCAGAGTCTCGGGAGACAAGCAGAAAAGACTTCAGCAGCCGCTGGCGAGGGCCTAGGGGGGAAACAGGGCCAAGCGGGACAAGGGGAGGTCGGGGCTGCCTTTGTGCAGGGCATAAAGAGCTAGTCAATCGCATTGTGGGCGCGGTGGAGGGTACTCCAAGCAATCAGCCAGGAGTCATTGTTAGGGGCTAATCTACATGCGTATTTCCCAAGAACTCGATTAGGGGAGATGAATAGACTCGGCCATGTCCCTAATTCTTCCAGCACGGAGCTGCATTTTTCCAGCAGTTACACCAGCCCGTAATCAGCCCAGCTTCAGCAAAAGTAAGGAGCCTGGCTTCTGAACTCCACCTCTGTTTAATTCATTAATTCATTAGATGGATCAAAGCAAATGCCCTCTTCCCAGCCCCCACATGCTCGCTGACCCTAGACACCACTAGAGCCCCTTTAAACTTGGCATGGTTTGGAGAAACGTTTCCAGAAGTGAGGAGAGTGAGGCTGACAGGGGCATGGGGGCGTCTAAAGAGTAGGAGGCTCCACGCAAAGTGGGAAGGACAGTATGGAACTCCAACTGAAGTTGAGAGAGAGATTTTGAGAAGAAAGGAGATAGGGACTGGCTAGCGTGAAGAAAATGACATATAAAGGTAACCAGCAATTGTGTGAAGCTGTAGTATAAGGGGAGCTCCTGGTGACGCAGTGGTTAAGAGCTCGGCAGCTAACCAAAGGGTCAGCAGTTCGAATCCACCAGCCGCTCCTTGGAAACCCTATGGGACAGTTCTGATCTGTCCTACAGGGTCACTATGAGTCGGAATCAACTCAACAGCAACTGGTTTGGAATTTTTTTTCTCCCACAGGTAGTATAAGGAGGAGGCTCTTTTCTCTTGGATGGATGCATGCATGAGGTCTATTTCTGGAAGTGTTCCAAGTGGACTGTTTCACCTATAACACTCTTAAGAGAAACAGACAGCTACTGAGTGACTTTCCTGTGCAGTGGGTAGGGGGGCAAGATGTTCACAGAGTGAATGAACGTCATTTGGCTCAGTATCAGGTCATTTCACCTCCAGCGATGTTTTAAGTTTGGGTGAAAAATGTCTGTTTAAGGGCCTATGGGATATCACTTCATAAACTGTGTAAAACTATGTGGATTATCCACTTAGAAGACATATTTTAATCCTGGAATAATTTCACCTGCCTCATACCACATTTAAAGACCAGCTCCTTCCGCTAGCTGATACATGCTCAGGGAAGGCTACCTAACTTTAGTTTTAGCCAAAGCAAAACACAACTCATATAATCATCATCTACACACACACACACACACACACATGCACACACACACACATGTTCAACAAATCCAATTGCTAAGAGCTAAAACTCTATATAATAATAGTTCTTATTTGTTGAATATTAACTATATACCAGCAGGCATTATACTGAGTACTTTACATAACTTACCTCATTTAGTCCTCACAATAATCTTTTGAGGTAGACACTATTATTATCCCTATTACACAGACAAGGAAACTGAGACTCAGAAAAATTAAGTCTCTTGCCCAAGGTTACTCAGCTGGCTTTGGATGGAACCAGGACTTGAACCTAGGTGATTTATTCAGGAATACTTCTACCTAATCACCACGTGGTCTACCTCTCAATATGGTGTGTCTACTTGTGTGCACTGTTGATTCTCTCGTGGCTACAAGAAAACTAGCAGATAAATTAAACCAAGAAAATTTGGGAGTCAAAGGATAACAGGAATAATATGGTTCAGAGCTGGAGTGATGCAGGATTGAGGAAGGTGTGATGGATAGTCTAAAATTTATTCAGTCACTTATAATGATGACAGATAGGCTAAAAGTTTTAAGTTTACCGCTCAACACTCGGTAGACAATCCGGCAGTTAGCAAGAAGTCTGCCCTTGGGCATGCCTGTTGTTTCCCGGTTGCGATATTCTTGGAGAAAACATCATGTGTAACTCCATTTTAGTTTCCTGTGATTTCAGAGGATTACGTATTGAAGATTTAGAAGGGGAGCCTTAGTGATTATCTTGCTGGGCTCTCTTTTTTAGCCCTACCTTTATGTTTTAGGTGTGGAAATGAGGGCCCAGGGAAAATGAGTGATTTGCCCAAGACGAGACAGAACGTTGGTGGGAGACCTAGGACTAGAGGCCAATCTCTGGACCCCCAGCCTCTCCATTAGGCTGCTGTGGCTCTGCCGAACTCTCAGGATCTTACACTGGGATGGCCCCGTGCTTGTAGTTAGAGTGATCTGGGCATGAATCCCTGAGAAGATATTTATTGTACAAACACAATGAAGTTACTCTTCTCACTACTCCCCCACCATTTACCAACCCAATTACCTTGGTCCTCAGGTTACTTTCATAGTTGATGCAAATCCATGTAGCCCCTTTGTAAGGAAAAGACTCCCTTGGCAGTGGATTTGCAGGGCAGTTTGGCAAACAATGATATTCCTACCCATTGCTGTGCTGGCACCGCCTCCTACTGGCTTGTGATAGCCAATGGTTAGCATCTCTTCCCAGCTCCGGTTCGGTGACGTCACATTAGTAGAGTCAAATCAGCCATCCAAACCAACCCCAAAACCCGTTGCTGTTGAGTTGATTCCGACTCATAGCGACACTATAGGATATAGTAGAACTGGCCCATAAGGTTTCCAAAGCTGTAAGTCTTTATGGAAGCGGACTGCCACATCTTTCTCCCGTGGAGCAGCTGGTGGGTTTGAACCGCCTTTTGGTTAGCAGCCAAGCGCTTAGCCACTTTGCCACCAGGGGTCCTTCAAATCAGTCGTAAAAAACCAAACCATTGCCGTTGAGTTGATTCTGACTCATAGTGACCCTATAGGACAGAGTAGAACTGCCCCATAGAGTTTCCAAGGAGAGGCTGGTGGATTAGTACTGCCGACCTTTTGGTTAGCAGCCAACCTCTTAAGTCACTGCGCCACCACGGCTCCAAATCAGCAATAGTGGGAGTGTTTTCACCACAGAAATCAGCAAATAGGACTCCCCCCGCCTCAGCCTCAGGTTACTGGTTTGAAAACATTTACTGGCATACTATTACTCATTAAAAAAGAAGAAACCAGAAGGTGTTTATTTATATTATTATTAAAACTAAAACAATCTCTACTGGGTAAGAAATGTTAACTATTTGCCAAAAGATGGAACACTTACAGCATTACCTCAGAATATGTAAATAAAAGAGAGAAACTTGGATTTCTGCCAGAGAGATGGGCTTTTTTTGAGTTGCTACGAGCAAAGCTATATTAAGATAATTCCTCTTTACTTGTTTTCTAATTAAACTAATTGAATTCAGAGTACCTGGGGGAAGCACAAGAGACATTTATCTTGAGGGGATGATGGTCTTGAAGCCCATCAATCCTGTTAGGGCTAAGACAGCAAATCCGAGGATGCCCGTTTCACGGCAGCCTTGACCCATCCCCCACCCCGGGTTTGGCCATCTCCAGTATTCTTCTTCCCTCTTCCTTTGGAAAGGACAGTAATCAGGGAACCAGTTCTTTTCACAAGTATTTATTGATCACCTACATGCACATAGCAAGGCAGTATTCATTTGTCTTCTGCAACCTCCTGGTCTTCTTCCGATTTCACTGACTGTGCCTTCACAATATCCTCTGCTGATTCCTCCTCTTGTCCTTGACTTCGGAAAGCTGGCATGCCCAGGGCTGAGCCCTTGGTCTGCTCCCTACCTCTACTCACTCCTTTGGTGATCTCTTTGACTCCAGACCTCTCTTCTAACCTCCAGACTCATGTGGTTGACTGCCTATTAGACACCTCCACTTGGATGTGTATTGGGCACCTCCGATTTAACATATTCTAAATAGAACTACTGAATAGAATTTCCCTCCTGAATCTGTTCCACTACAGTCTTCCCCATATCTATAAATAACTATTTCATCCTTCATGTTTCTCAAACCAGAACCCATACATTTCTCTTTCTCTCTCACAGTCTATCAGAAAATCCCATTGACTCTAGCTTCAAAAAGGAGCCCTGGTGACTCCGTGACTAAGCACTCAGCTACTAACCGAAAGGTCAGTGGTTCCAATCCACCAGCTGCTCCTTGGGAAAAAGACATGGCAGTCTGCTTCGGTAAAGATTATAGCCTTGGAAACTCTATGGGATAGTTCTATAGGGTCACTATGAGTCAGAATTGGCTTGATGGCAATGGGTTCTAGCTTCAAAATATAAACCAAATCTGATGACTTTTCACCATCTCCATTGCCATCAACCTGACCCAAGCACTGTCACATCTCTCCAGAATTGCTGCAATCCACCATCAATTGCTGTCTAGTTGATTTTGACTCATGGTGACCCCATGTGTACTACTCAGTATTCCTACTTCGACCTTTGTTCCCCTTTGGTTTCTTCTCAACACAGAAGCCAGAGTGACCCTTTTTAAACATAAGTAAGATCATGTTAATCAGCATGATTAACACTTGCTTAAACACCTTAAACACCTAAAGTCATTACAGAGTCCTACAAGGCCCTGCGTGATCTGGTTACCTCTCACCTCATCTCATATTGCTCTCCCTCTTGCCTGATCAGTTCCAGCCACAGTGCCCTTCTTGTTGTTCCTGGAACATACCTCAGGGCCTTTGCACTGGCTGTTATCTCTGAATGCCACATGTTTGCTTTGGAAATGCATCAGCATCAATGTTAGATTACTCATACATGAATTATCCCCTCCACATCTGGCTACTCAGAAAACATCACCATTGTCTCCATTTCTTCATTTCTCACTCAGCTTTCTTTCTTCCTCACACCTTGACTTTCTACTTCACCCTCCACCTGTAAAGAGTGTGTGCTCTAGTAAACCAAGCAAAGGTATTATTAGAGGAAGTAGAGGGTGACATGTTGTGTGTGTGTGTGTGTGTGTGTGTGTGTGTGTGTATGCATTTAGGAAAGTACTATGCAGGTCTATCTTAGGACAAGCTTTCCCCAGATGTTCCGAATTCAAGGGTCTTGGGAAGTCCCCGACATGGTGTCCAGCATACAGAAATTTCTCTAGCCTGCTAGTTCCCTTTCTTTCTTTGCCATCTTTCTTACCTTCATGATGACACTCCCTGATGTATTTGTGAAAAAGCTAGATAGTTTCATCATGCTTCCCTACAAATTGTCGCAAAAAGTTTGTCTTCAAACATGTGCTAACATAAAGATACAGATAATTTTTAGTGAACATGATCTTTTGGTGAACGTCGAGGAGGTTGGATGAAATTTTTGAGTTCACAGGTCTGACATGGTGATAGGTCTCTCTACCAGCACTCTTTTTTTTTTTTTTTAATTGTGCCTTAGGTGAAAGTTTACAGCTCAAGTTAATTTCTCATACAAAAATTTATACACGTTATTGTTATGTGACCCTAGTTGCTATCCCTATAATGTGACAGCACACTCCTCCTTTCCACCTTGAGTTTCCCGTGTCCATTCAACCAGCTCCTGTCCTTTTCTGCATTCTCATCCCACCTCCGAATAGGAGCTGCCCATTTAATCTCGTGTATCTACTTGAACTAAGAAGCACGCTCTTCACGAGTATTATTTTATGTTTTATAGTCCAGTCTAATCTTTGAAGAGTTGGCTTCAGGAAAGGTTTTAGTTCTGGGTTACCAGAGAGTCTGGGGGCCATGTCTTCTGGGGTTCCTCCAGTCTCAGTCAGGCCATTAAGTCTGGTCTTTTTACGTGAATTTGAGTTCTGCACCACACTTTTCTCCTGCTCTGTCAGGGACTCTCTATTGTGTTCTTTGTTAGGGCGGTCATTGGTGTCTACCAGCACTCTTTGTCCATCACACTTGACTAAATTTTTATGAAAAAAGAGAATACATGGTAGAGTCCCAGTTAAATTAATACAATGTTCTTCATTCTCAAATTTAGTGTGGAGGTTGCCTGATTTTTTAGGTTTTGGCAAACTCCTGCCATCTGCTTCCCAAAGTGTCTTCATTCAAATGTCAGAAACTTTACGTGCATTTACTGCTGGGTGTGTACATTGTGTAAATTGTGTGCAAATTAATGATCTTTAAAGAAGTACAACTTCGGTGGCAACCTCCTGCCACCGTAAAGGCAAGTCACAGGGTTCATGAGTGCTTTGCCTTCGTCCTACAGGGCCGGGCAAGCCACACCCTCCTGCTCCTCCTCCTCACCTTCATCATTGTCAGCATCATGGTCAGCTTGCAAACATTACTGAGCACTCAGTATATGCCAGGCACAATGTGTTAATTTTACGTGTGTTGTCTCATTTCATTCTTCCAGCATCCCATGAAGTCAATTGTATTATAATTCTTTCCTTCCCACACCTCCTCCACTTTCAATCCATCGATAAGTCTATTAGACTACTTCTGAAATATTTCGCGTGTCTTCCCATTCTTCCTTATGTCCACTACCAGGCAGGTCCCCGTCCAATCTTGTTCAATGAGTTGCGCCCATCTTGGTCTTTATTCTCTTCTTTAGATCCTCCGAGCTCCTTCCTGCCTCAGGATCTTTGCACTTACTATTCTCTGTGTCTGAAATGCCCTCCCCTAAATGTTCGCATGATCCTTCTTGTCATTTGATTTTTCTTCATAGCACCTGCCCCTCTCCAAAATTATCTTATGTGTTAGTTGTTTACTTATTTATTACCTGTCTCCCCTCATTGAAGCTGCATGAGAATAGGGACCTTCATGAGTATACATTTTTTTCACATTCTTATAATCGGTCATTTGTAGTTTTTCTAAAATATTATTTCCATATGTTTGGAAAATGTCAAAGTGCTTTGCTCTCCTTCCTAAATAGTCCAGAAAAATCATTTGATCACTTTCAAAAGGCACTGCAGATCACTTGTTAACATAAGAGCTGGCAGGGGTTTCCTCCACCGCCTTTGATGTGAGCCGGTCGCTAAATAAGGAGACAGGTTCTCCCACGCTTACCCCACTGCCTTCATGCCTGGAGCCCACTCCACCCCAGCCTTCTCTCCTAGTGGGGTGCACGGTCTTAGGGAAAGGCATTCTTTTTCCAAAGTGGCTCCTGCAACTCCATTGCAGAGCTTTAGGTCACTTGAGTTTGCTGCAACCTTATAGACATTTGTTTGTTGATTTTTATTGTACTTTCTCCTTTGACCCCTTAAGCCCTAAAAATCTTGGCCCTATATATCCTGACGAATCTAATTAGCCCCTTTTAACCACCAGATGCTTTCAATGAGATTTTCAAGATGCTCCCCAAAGTGTCTGCATTCAAATGTCAGAAGCTTTACATGCATTTACTTCAGGGTGTGCATATTGTAAGTTAAATTAATGATCTTTAGAGACTTGGAAATCTTCAAGGGTTTCTGAAATGACTTAAGAAAACAAGCAAACATTTTTTGTATGCTTAGGCTGCCTTTCTATAGCTCTAGGAAATAGACACTGTCTAAGAATGATAAGGTCTTGAATTTATAGATGGAGTCATGGCAATATATAGTTTTCCAAGGACAGCAGCATTTCAGAGTTGGGTAAAGAAGCTCAACTTGGGTACATGTGAATTTCTTATGCTAGTCTCTCTAGGTTTGGTTAGATTTGAAATTTTCATAATAAAGTTTTTTTAAAAGGCAAAAAATATCCAAGCTTTCTGAATCTGAATTTAATTGGTGTGATTCCAAATGTTATTTTACATTCTCCAAGCATCATTTCTGGTAGCTCTCAGAGCTGATTTCTAACGCAGACACAAACCTATAGAGAGCCTGAGTTTCACAGCAGCAAACGCTCCAAGTCAGCACAAATTTTTTGTTTTTTCAAATGCATGATTACTTGAAAGAGGCGCAGCATGGTCTTGGTGAAGGAATTTTTTGTTGGAGTCTTATAGGGATTTATACTGTGATTGTGTGGGAATATGGTTTATAACATCTCCAGGGAGATTTATTTGGACATAACATCTGGTAAAAGAAGCCCTTGTGGTGTAGTGATTAAGTGCTCGGTTGATAACCCTAAGGTTGGTGGTTTGAACCCATCATACGCTCTGTGGGAGAAAGACGTGGCAGTCTGCTTTGGTAAAGATTTACAGCCTTGGAAACCCTATGGAGCAGTTCTACTGTGTCCTAAAGGGTCACTATGAGTCAGAATTGACTTCACAGCAGTGGGTAACATCTGGTGATAGCAAGTCTGATGAAAACATGGACTAGCAGTGGAATTGGAGAGGATGAGGAGGAAGCAAAGGAGGAAGAGAGAAAGATTCCAGTAGCCCCGTGTTAATAACCAGTGGAGCATTCTTGGTTTAGCATTGTGCTAGATCTGAAAGCCCGTAAAACCCTGTTCTTGACTCAAACCCATGGGAACACTGGTCTTTTAAATGCCTCTGAGGATAACAAGACACAAATTCTCCCTATACAGTTTCTGTGGTTTTATTTATTTATTTTTATTTTCTTCTTTTTCATTTTTTTATATTCTTAATTGCATTAAGAAACATGAAGTTTTTAGAGCAGTTTGCTTTTTTTTCAGTGGGAGTGATATTTATATAGTGTTCAGAGCTTTGATCTCCTAAGTGAAAAGTCCATTCACACCACCCAGGGAACACAAGTACATGGAACAAATTGCCATTATCTGGACTGTTGAGGAGAGGAGAGAATGTGAGCTTAAGGTGAACCAAAACCAAACTCATTGCTGTCGAGTCGATTCTGACTCATAGTGACCCTACAGGACAGAGTAGAACTACCCCACAGGGTTTCCAAAGAGCAGCTGGTGGATTCAAACTGCCGACCTTTTGGTTAGCAGCCAAACTCTTAACCACTGGGCCACAAGGGCTGCTTTAGGTGCACAGAGATCCCCAAACTTCATTTCATCCATTTGTTTCAGTCTTTCTTCCCATCATACCTTTTTCACTTGAGCTAACAAGTGGAGTTCCTCCATCTTCCCCTCCCCCCATTATATTACATAAAACATTTATTCAAAAAGTTGTCTTTGTGCATTATTTATTCTATGAACAGATTCATCTGAAAAACCAGTTTTGTTTTGTTTTGGTAGCTTTTGGTTAAACAGCTCTAAATATTTTAAAGGGAATATCCTAAGTCTTTTGAAAAATATCCCTTTGAAAGAGAGCAAAAAAAAAAAAAAAAAAGAAAGAAAAGCAAAAACATGAACATAAAATAACCTAAACACGTTGCCACTGAGTCAGTTCTAACTTATGGCACTCCACACACTTCAGGGTAGAACTGCGCTCCACAGGGTTTTCAATGGCTGTGTCTTAAGGAAGCAGATTTCCAGGACTTTCTTCTGTGGCACCGCTGGGTGAGTTCAAATGGACAACCTTTCAGTTAGTAGCTAAGTGCAAACTGTTTGTGCCACCTGTGGCACAGAGTGACAGGAAGATTTACTGGAAGGTAATTTGAAGAGATTTCAGACTAGTTTCTCTAGTCTCCCCTCCAGAGGAGGGGCAGGAGAAGAAAAAGGAAAAAGGTTGGGAGAAGGGCAAAAAAGAGAAAAGGATAAGAGAGAAAGAGAGGGATTGATTGATTTCACTCTGTTACCCCACCCCCATTGTTCCCATTGCTGTCACCAAGTTCAGATAAGAGGAGATAACCGTAGACTCAGAAATAGCAATAACCTTCCCAGCTCCCCCCTGCCTCTAATTCCGCCTTCCCCCAAGTCCATTCTTCACATGGTCCTAGAATGATGATCTATGATGCACAGGTCTGGTGAAACCTCTGCCTCCATTTCTTATCTTTCACTGCCTCCCTGCGACTGCACCTTGGCTGAGGAGCATCCATGTCCACGTGCCAGACCTGATAAGTAGCACCAATAGCATCAAGGAGCCAGGGAATAAGAGGTGGGGTAGTGAGCTTTGATTGCCTTCCAGCCTGCATCCTGGGCTCCCGGTGGACACACTAACCCCCTACCCCCATCTTTCTCTAAAGGAACTGGCGCCATCCTAATGGTTGGATAGAGTGAGACTCTGCCCCGAAGGAAGGAAGTTGAAGAGGAAATGTACATTTGCTTTTGTTTTTTTCCTAATAATCTGTAAGTAGGTATGATTTCTGCATCCTTCACTAAATTTCATACTTCAGCCACTCTTATAACTAAAAGGAAAGTATGCTTCCTGTGGCAAGGTGATAGCTCAGTGCTCTACCAGGAACACTTAGAACAGCCATGTTCTTGTCTATGCGTTTGTAGAGAGCTTTATAGGCATGGCTTTCTAACTGTGCTCTCTATGTTAAAATACATGTTGTTTTCAGTGCTCCACAGAGAGTGTTCCCTGCACCGCCCCACTGACCTGCTCCTGCCTGCACCCCCCTCACATCACAGAACACTTCTGCTCTGCCGTCTGCTTAATTTCTGTGAAGGTGGCCTGGGCTTTTTCTTTGATGGTGTCCAAGTCCATGTTCTGGAGATTCTGCAACTGCCCAAGAATAGAATCCTTATCTTCTTCCTCTTCTTGATCTTCATCTACCATTTTCTGGAGATCTTCGGGCAAATCCACATTATCACCAGCCATCTGGATTTGGTTCTCATCCATTTCACTCTGTGTGAAAAATAAATACAGAGATAGAAAAAGAACTCTAAAAATGACCGATATAAGTTTAAAAAGCAGCAGGAAAATAAAGGTCTGTCTAGTATGAAGGAGGAGTCCCTGGGTGGTGCAAACAGTTAACGTGCTCAACTACTAAGTGATAGGTTGGAGGTTCAGTCCACCCAGAGGCACTTCGGAAGAAAGGCCTGGAGATCTACTTCCAAAAACTCAGCTATTGAAAACCCTATGTAACATAGTTCTACTCTGACACATAGGGGGTCACCATGGGTTAGAGTTGACTCAATGGCAATGATTTAATTTTTTTGTTTTTTTGGTTTTGGAATGAGGGAAGTGAATGCCACTCTTGGCCATCTAGCAGCAGAGCTGGGTCTTGGTAGCTCTTGTGGAGGCTGGAGTAGTTCCTGGTTGGGAGGCCCCTCCTTCACTGCACCTTGGCCCAGTCAGAATCTTCTAGCACGGTGGTTCTCAAAGTGTAGTCCCAAAGTGTGGTCTCAAAGCATTAGCATCATTCAGGAACCTGTTGGCAATACAAATTCTCAGGCTCCATCCCAGACCTACTGAGTCAAAGACACTGGGGGTGAGGTCCAGCCCTCTCTGTGACACTGATGCCCACTTAAGCTTGAGAATCACACTTGGCTCCACTTCAGTAGCATTGCAAGTTTTAGAGTCTGTCATCCTCATGATGTGACCCAGTGGCCCTGACTGACCCCATGCAGAGAGGATGGGGTCTGGGCTGGTAGTGTCCGCCGTGGCCAGAGCTCCGTCATTGCCCTCGTCACACTTGAGTGGCAACCTCTGCTTCACCACTGCCCGCCCCTCCTGTCTACCAGACATGGAGCCCTCATGGGTTCCAATCATGCTGAATGCACTTTACCTCCTTACGACTTGCAACAGAGCCTGGCACATGATGAATGCTTTATTAATGTAATAACTGTTTATTACTCAGCGTGCTGACAGTCTAGTCTTCATTGCTAGTGATGCTATCACCAAAGCTTGCCTCACACATTTCATTTTGTGATCCTAGGCATGGCTGTCATAGAATGTCTTACCACCTGGCTACAGAGCCTTTTTGTTTCTTAACGAGAGAGAATAATCTAAAGAAAAATGCTCTCTGGGAATAGAGACGGTAGCTGAAATTCCCAGATGGCTGGTGGGAATTAACATGAGGCAAACTGGGTCTCAGGGGCACAGAAGATTAAAATTGTACCAGAAAAGTTGATGACAGAAAAGAACTAAGCAGATGTTAACCAATAACCAGTAGCCGTAGAGTCAGCTGTGACTCATAGCGACCCCATGTGTGTCAGAGTAGACCTGTGCTCCGTACGATTTTCAAGGGCTCATTTTTCGGAAGTAGATCGCAAGGCTTTTCTTCTGAGGTGCCTCTGGGTGGACTTGAACCTCCAACCTTTCAGTTAGCAGCCAAGCACGTTAACTGGTTGCACCCCCCAGGGACTCCAAGCAGATGTTAGGACCCACCTTAATGCATTATTCATGACCAGCCTTGAATTTCTTACCAAAGCTGAAGAAAAATCACATAAAGATAAAACGATCATCTAAGTCTTTATCAGACCAAGCTGATTTGATTTTACAAAGATTTCGGCACCTGCTGATTTCCTAGGTGAAGTTAAAGACAACACCTAAAGGGAGATGTGAATTCCCCTTGTCTGGTGCTGAGTAGAAATGCTAAGAAATAGACATCAGTTGTCTCTAGGTGCACGTGACATGCCACAGTGATTTGTAAACGTGATTCTCCATCCGTAAAGTGGGTTGATGGGGCCAGACCTCCAAGGTCCTTCCCAGTGCTAACATTCCATGGCTCCCTACTGCCCTAGCTGACCCTTGGAGAGGCTGGGGGCCGACAGCCTTTCCTCAGAGCTCTCTTCTTTTATTTGGGTCCCTGAGAGTGACAGCTGAGGCTGACTCCGGAAGTAGCTTGAGGGGCAGATTTCTGAGCACAGGAGACAATGTCTTCAGGAGGCTGGTCCTCACACAGGTGCTCCCTGAAGACTTCGAGAGCAGCCTGTCTCCGCATCAGCCGTGGGAGATAAGCGAAGCTTTCCCTACACTTGGCCAGGGCCTCAGACCCTCCAAGTGCTTAGCGGATTAATTAGTTCCTCATCAAACTGTTGTGGGGATTAATTAGCTAGTTAATCCGCAGGGGCTCCCAGCCAGTCTTCCATTTCTATTTATTTCTTATTTACCTCCCCTAGCGGTGGCCTCCCTTGCTGACCATTCTCTGATTCTTGCGGGGAGGGAGGAAGAGCAAGACTCCAGCCTGGTGGTTCTCAGCTCATGTGAAGGCAGGACATCAACTGTAGTGGTTAATTTTAGGTGTCAACTTGGCTGGGCTATGGTTCCCAGTGGTTTGGCCAAATAGAGGAGTTTCTGTTCCACAATGTAATCTAATATAATGTAACCTAATCACCTTCTATAATATAACCAATCAATCAATCGAAAGGGGAGTTGCTTCTAAACACAATAGATGGACCCTGATAGAATGGGAGAAAAATGTAGAACAGAACCTCAAAGTCCTAAAAACAAAAACAAAACAGACCTACTGGACTGGTTGAGACTAGAGGACTCCCTGAGACTACTGCCCTGAAATACTCGTCAAACCTTGAACTGAAACTAACCCCTGAGGTCACCTTGTAGCTAAATAATAAATTGGTTCAAAAAAATAATGAATATCAACAGTAAATACTGTACTCCTTTAAAAAATCACCCA
Source organism: Trichechus manatus latirostris (assembly GCF_000243295.1). NCBI lineage: Eukaryota > Metazoa > Chordata > Mammalia > Sirenia > Trichechidae > Trichechus > Trichechus manatus. The sequence goes on from NW_004443999.1 coordinate 9,330,876, forward strand.
TCTGAGACCAAACGGTCAACAATTACTTTAAAACAAAGATGACAATGTAAGGGGCGAGGAAACTAGATTAATGGAAATGCAACAACCAGAACGGAAATGATGAGAATGTTCACATATTGTGAAGAAGGTAACCAATGTCACTGAACAACTTGTGTAGAAATTGTTGACTGGGACCCTAAACTGCTGTGTAAACCTTCACCGAAAGCACAGTAAAGTATCATTTAAAAAAAGAAAGAAGGGTTTCCTTAGGGTGTGATCTGCCCCCAGACTAGACTATAAATAGACATTCTGGCAGAAGCTGCTCTCTCTCTCCCTTGCACTCTTTCCATCTCCTGACCTATGGATCTTGGGACACGAGCCTGCAGAAGCCTCCAGCCTGCCATCTGACCTTCAGACTGTGGGCTTGCCAGCCCCCACAATGGCATGAGCCATTCTTATAAAGTAAATCTCTCTCTATAGATACGTGTATGTCACTGGTTCTGTTTCTCCAGAAAATCCTAAGACATCTGTTCTCTCTTACTCATCTGAAAATTAAATGCAAACCACTTGAAAAGGCATTCCTGGGAATTCTAGCACCTCCGCACTGGCCGTGAGTTACCTCTCTGTGGATGTCACCAGATTCAAACTTGGACAGAGTAAGGGCATTGAACCTGGAGGGAAAGGCAGCTAGAGGAGACAACAGGAAGTGAGCCAGCCTGTTGGTGCTAAAGAAAACCTGGCCCACAACTCTCTCCTCCCCGTCCACCTGGGCGGGCCCAGGGAGGCCACCTTCCACCGTTGTCCTGCCTCGGAAAGCCCAGCGAAGGGAAAGCAGTCAGATTCCACTTTGCCTCACTGCTCATAGAGAGGAATTGATCCCCACAACTTCCTGCCCAGTTGTTCTCAAAGTGGGGTCCCGGACCAGCAGCATCAGTGTCTGCTGGACCCTATTTAGAAATGCGTGTTCCCAAGCACCACCCAGACCTGCTGATTCAGCAATTCTGGGGATAGCCTAGCAAGCTGTGATTTCACCAGCACCCCCTGGTGATTCTGAGGCCCAGTCAAATCTGAAAACCACTAGGCTATACCGTAAACTCCTCAAAGGCCTTAGAACTCAGACACAGACAATAAATATGTATGGAATGATTCAATGAGCCTATTGTCAAGGACTATAAGAGCCATAAGGAGCCCTGGTGGTGTAGTGGTTAAGCACTTGGCTGCTAACTGTAAGGTCGGCAGTTTGAACCTACCAGCAGCTCCGAGGGAGAAAGATGTGACAGTCTACTTCCATAAAGATTACAGCCTTGAAAACCCTATGGGGCAGCTCTACTCTGTCTGGTAGGGTGGCCATGAGTTGGAATCAACTCGATGGCAAGAGGTTTATGATAGCCATGATAATACTTAAGTGTGCAGGTCCTCTGCTCTACAGAGCTCCAAATATTTTCATAGATGTTGACTAATTTATCTTTATACTTCTGTTGGGGCTGTGTAGTCTAGAGGTTAAGGGTATTGGCTTGAAAGTCAGAATGCCTGAATGTGAGTGTTAGCTCTACCAGTTATGAGCTGTGTTACTTTGAGTAAGTTACACAACCTCTCCGAGCTTTATTTTCTCATCTATAAATTGGGGCCACCATGCATCTGTCAGTTTGTCATGCTGTGGTGGCTTGTGTGTTGCTGTGATATTGGAAGCTTTGCCACCAGTATTTCAAATACCAGCAGGGTCACCCTTGGTGGACAGGTTTCAGTGGAGCTTCCAGACTAAGACAGACTAGGAAGAAGGACCTGGCAGTTTACTTCTGAAAAAATTGGGCAGTGAAAACCTTATGAATAGCAGCAGAACATTGTCTGATATAGTGCCAGAAGATGAGCCCTTCAGGTCAGAAGGCACTCAAAATACCACTGGGAAAGAGCTGCCTCCTCAAAGTAGAGTCACCGTTAATGACATGGATGGAGTCAAGCTTTTATGACCTTCATTTGCTGATGTGGCATGACTCAAAATGAGAAGAAACAGCTGCAAACATCCCTTAATAATCGGAATGTGGAACGTACGAAGTATCAATCTAGGAAAATTGGAAGTCATCAAAATGAAATGGAGCGCATAAAGATCAATATCCTAGGTATTAGTGAGCTGAAATGGACTGGTATTGGCCATTTTGAGTCAGAAAATCACAGATCTACTATGCCGGGAATGACAACTTGAAGAGGACTAGTGTCACATTCATCATCAAAAAGAACATTTCAAGATCTATCCTGAAGTACAATGCTGTCAGTGATTGGATAATATTCATACACCTACAAGGAAGACCAGTTAATACGACTATTATTCAAGTTCATGCACTAATCACTAATGCCAAAGATGAGGAAACTGAAAATTTTTACCAACTTCTGCAGTCTGAAATTGATCAAACATGCAGTCAAGATGCATTGATAACTACTGGTGATTGGAATACAAAAGTTGGAAACAAAGGATTGGTAGTTGGAAAATATGGCCTTGGTGATAGAAACGATGCCAGAGATCGAATGATAGAATTTTAGAAGACCAATGACTTCTTCATTGCAAATACCTTTTTTCAACAACATAAATGGCTACTATTCACGTGGACCTCACCGGATGGAAAACACAGGAATCAAATCGACTACGTCCGTGGAAAGACACAACAGAAAAGTTCAATATCATCAATGAGAATAAGGCCAGGGGCCAACTGCAGAACAGATGATCAATTGCTCATATGCAAGTTCAAGTTGAAGCTAAAGAAAATTAAAACAAGTCCATGAGAGCCAAAATACGACCCTGAGTATATTCCACCTGAATTTGGAGACTGTTTCAGGAATAGATTTGACTCATTGAACACTAACGACCAAAGACCAGACTAGCTGTTGGAAGACATCAAGGACATCTTACATGAAGAAAGCAAAAGGTCATTAAAAAGACAGGAAAGAAAGAAAAGACCAAGATGGATGTCAGAAGAGACTCTGAAACTTCCTCTTGAACATAGAGTAGCTAAAGCAAAGGGATGAAATGATGAAGTTAAAGAGCTGAATAGAAGATTTCAAAGGGCAGCTCAAGAAGACAAAGTAAAATATTATAATGACATGTGAAAAGACCTCGAGTTAGAAAAGAGAAGAACACACTCAGCATTTCTCAAGCTGAAAGAACTGAAGAAAAAATTCAAGCCTCGAGTTGCAGTTTTGAAGGATTCCATGGGGAAAATATCGAATGCTGCAGGAAGTATCAAAAGCAAATGGAAGGAATACACAGTCACTGTACCAAAAAAATTAGTCGACTTTCAACCCTTTCAGGAAGTAGCATATGATCAAGAACCGATGGTACTAAGGAAGAAGTCCAAGCTGCACTGAAGGCAATGGTGAAAAACAAGGCTCCAGGAATTGACAGAATACCAATTGAGATGTTTCAACAAACGGATGCAGCACTGGAGGTGCTCAGTCTTCTGTGCCAAGAAATTTGGAAGACAGCTACCTGGCCAGTCAACTGGAGGAGATCCATATTTGCGCTCATTCCAAACAAAGATGATTCAACAGAATGTGGAAATTATCGAACAATATCATTAGTATTACAAGCAAGTAAAATGTTGCTGAAGAACATTCAAAAGCGGTTGCAGCAGTGCATCGACAGCAAACTGCCAGAAATTCAAGTCTGATTCAGAAGAGGATGTGGAATGAGGGATAACGTTGCTGATGTCAGATGAATCTTGGCTGAAAGCAGAGAATACCAGAAAGATGTTTACCTGTGTTCTATTGACTGTGAAAAGGCATTTGACTGTGTGGATCATAACAAATTATGGACAACATTGCAAAGAATGGGAATTCCAGAACACCTAATTGTGCTAATGTGGAACCAAGAGGCAGTCCTTCGAGCAGAGCAAGGGGATACTACATGGTTTAAAATCAAGAACGGTGTTGGGTCAGGCCTTTCACCATACTTATTCAATCTGTATGCTGAACAAATAATCTGAGAAGTTGGAGTATATGAAGAAGATTGTGGCATCAGGATTGGTGGAAGACTCATTAACAACCTGCAATATGCAGATGACACAACCGTGCTTGCTGAAAATGAAGAGGACTTGAAGCATTTACTGATGAAGATCAAAGACCACAGCCTTCAGTATGGATTCACCTCAACATAAAGAAAACAAAAATACTCGCACTGGACCAATAAGCAACATCATGATAAATGGAGAAAAGACTGAAGTTGTCAAGGATTTCATTTTACTTAGATCCACAATCAACACCCACGGAAGCAGCAGTCGGGAAATCAAACGACGTATTGCACTGGGCAAATCTGCTGCAAAAGACCTTTTTAAAGTGTTGAAAAGCAAAGATGTCAGTTTGAGAACTAAGGCGCGACTGACCCAAGCCATGATATTTTCAATAGCCTCATACGCATGTGAAAGCTGGACAATGAATAAGGAAGACTGAAGAAGAATTCATGGCTTTGAATTACGGTGTTGGTGAAGAATATTAAATATACCATAGATGGCCAGAAGAACGAAGAAGTCTGTCTTAGAAGAATATAGCTAGAGTGCTCCTTGGAAGCGAGGATAGTGAGACTTTGTCTCACGTACTTTGGACATGTTATCAGGAGGGATCAGTCCCTGGAGAAGGACATCATGCTTGCTAAAGTAGAGGGTCAGCGAAAAAGAGGAAGACCCTTAACAGGATGGATTGACACAGTGGCTGCAACAATGGGCTCAAACATAACAATGATTGTGAGGATGGCGCAGGGCCCGGCAGTGTTTTGTTCTGTTGTACACGGGGTTGTTATGAGTCAGAACCGACTGGACAGCACCTAACAACAACATAAATTAGGGATCACATAATTTGCTTAAGAGTTGTAAAGGATTAATTAGACGATAACTGAATTATTTAGACTATACTAAGCACACAGCGAAGGGTATCTATTCATAAAAATAATCACCTTCAGAGTAGGGAGGGGGGTTTACACTGGGTAACCCCGCAGCCTGCACAGGGTGGCTGGCCTATCAGAGGGCTTTGCTCTCTTTGCACCTTATCTGTTGCCTAGGCACAAGTCCGGCCTTCGCGTCATGGGCATGGCTTCCCTAGCCACCCGGGCCTGTTCATTTCTCTTTGGACCCTAGGCCCTCGATTCTGGAGAAATCCACCTAGCGGGCCCCAGCTTCCCTCACCTCTGGTCAGCCCGTCTGTAATATTTGTGGGACCCAGAAGATGAGCCCCAGTAAAGGTCCCAAGCCCACCCCTTGGACTCCTTTTCTTCCAATCCCTGGCTGCCTCCCTCCCTGGGAAGGGCCTTGTGCACAGACGTGAGGGCTAGCCCCCGAGTCCTCAGGCCAGCAGCCCAGAGCACTTGGTAGGACAGGCCTAGGGAAGAGGCCTGCACAAACCCTGGAATGCATCTGGGCAGGGGATTCTGGGCCCTGGGCAACCACAGTGTGGTTGAAAAGAGAAGTGTGTGCACTAGGTAGGCATGTCCCTTTGGCTCTGTAAACTCCTCACCCCATGTGAAGAAGTGTGGCTGGAGGAGGGACAGAGGGGAGCCTTCTAAAGCATGGGGCCCAGGGCAGGTGGCTCCAGCTGTACAGGCCCAAAGGTAATATTGGGTGTGGTCGGAACATTCTAGAATGATGATGCTACTGACCGCCCATCAGCAGGACAGTTGCTTTAGGTGACAATTCTAGTACTGGAATCGGTTGCCGGAGCTGAAGCCTGTGCCATGGATACCTTGTGACAAAGGATAGGACAATGAGCTAGGGCCAGTGAGCGGCTGGAGGACAAAGTGAAGCTCTCTGGAACCATGCCATGCCCGTGGCCTCTTTAGCATTGGGTCTGGACCAACTGAGCTAGACCCAGACCTACGATAGGCCAAGTGTAAGTACACTGTCTGTCAGAACCCACAGCCTACCCTGACCATTGTCCTGCAGGGGTGGCTAATGACAGGGAACAGATTGTGGAATCAGGAGACCTGGGTTCCAGGCCCGGCTCTGTCATTCATCCATTGTGTGATCTTGGGCAAGTCACTCTCCAATTCTGATGCCCAAAATGCAGAGGGCCACCCAGACGAATATTGAGCAGATTGAATGAGATGTGTTTGTGAACGGCCTTGTAAGCTTCCAGGCTCCGGACACACGGTAGCCGTTGTTATTAATATTTTGGAGGAAAAGAAGCAGCTGAGTCTGAAGATCCCTGCTGAAAGGGTCTCTGGGATAAAGAAGGCATGGACAGAGGGTGGGACAGTGTCGGCCCTTAAGAGAAAGATCCAGACACAGCAAGCAATTAAAGGAGCCTGAATGGGATTTGGATGTGGACACTGTGCAGCCTTGTTCCTGCAGCTAATGAACTGCCGTCTGGTGGGACCAGTCCACCATCCAAACAATGACTGTCTTGTCCAGACTTTCTGCTGCCCATAGGCAAACCCGAGGTTGGGGAGACCAGGAATATTTTGACACAGTTCACACATGTAATGCCTCATTACATCCCCCAAATAAAACTGCAGTGACAGCCAACGTGAATGAGCATCACAGCAGACAGAAACAGCTCCAGGGAGGGGGAGGCTGAGCGCTAAAGGAACTGAGCATGAATGAATGAATGAATGAATGAGTGAGTGAGTGAGTGAAGTGAGCCAGCATATTAGGGTACTTACAGGCTATATTTTATTCTTAGAGATTCCATACAGGAGGTCTTCTGATTTCTAGAAATCTTATCAATTTGGGATATTGTTTCAGGCTGTGAAGAGCTAATTATTTTTAGGCCAGCCGAGCAGAATCAGTTTTAATCTCTTGGTGTTTAACCACAGACTTAGTGTCTTAATTGCCAGTGCTGAATACCCCATTATTTAAATAGTCCTGTATCCTGCCATTGTCATTCCCTGGGACTGATCCCTGACCTTCCACCGAAGGGTAAGCCTGACCTGGATTTCAGACTTCCTTCTCTAGATCTTTCTAAGCTGGCCCTTGTTTTCTACCACACTCAAGATATGATGATCAGTTGTCATCGTAGGTGATATAATAGAATAATGAGCATTCACTGTTTGTCAGAGTCTAGTCAATCAAGCTTGGTGTATAAACAAATACTGTACTGGTCTGGTTGATCCCAGGTAGATATCTGATTTTGGTTTTGGTTTATTTTTGGTCTATATGACACCAGATAAGGTTTCTAGGTGGCACAAATGGTTTGCACTTGACTGCTAACCTAAAGGTTGGTGGTTTGAACCAACTCAGTGCTGCCGTGTAAGAAAAGTCCTGGTGATTTGCCTCCGTTATTATAGCCAAGAGAGCTCTGTGGAGCAGTTCTACTCTGCACACATGGGGTCCCCACGAGTCGGAATCAACTCGATGACAACTAACAACATCAATGATACCAGACGGCTAGACTGAGGAGTGGATGTGTTTCCCATTGGCTAGTTGATTGGGCATTCTATGTCTGCGTATTCTGTGAAGATCATCGACTTTAGCTGTCACTCTCCTCACAAATTGGGTCGCTGTGAGTTGGAATCGACTCAATGGCATGGATTTGGTTTTTGGGTTTTGGTCCTGGTTGTGAGTGAGCGGAAATGCATTTGCCTCTAGACAGAGTGACCTAGCCACACCTGGCTCCTGTCCTGCAAGAGCTTAGACAATCTAAAATGCACTTGGTGACTTGGTAGCCATGGGAAGGATGGAGGAGTGTAATCGTTAAAAAAAAAAAAAAAAGAGTAATTTCACAGGCACTTCCCTAGAAAGTAAAAGCAAGCAGGGCCTGCTATGCCAAAAGTAAGTGGGCAAGTGGTGTTCAGGCTGGATGGGGTGGGAAGCAGGAGGGAGCCCCTGGCTGGCCAGCTCAGCAGAAGCATTCTTACTAGTTCTGATCAGTTGATGCTGAAGGGCAGAATCAAGAGTTATGTTCTCTTCCCCGGGGGCAGCGGCTCTCACCCTAACTGTACCTCAGAATCCCTTGTAAATATCGTTGGCCAGGACCCACCCCCAGATATCTGGATATAGCCCCAGGTGATAAACCAAACCAAACTCATTGCTGTCAAGTTGATTTCGACTCATAGCAATCCCACAGAACAGAGTAGAACTGCCCCATAGGGTTTCCAAGACTGTAATCTTTATGGAAGCAGACTGCCACATCTTTCTCCCATGAAGCAGCTGGTGGGTTTGAACCGCCCACCTTTTGGTTAGCAGCAGAGCCACCAGGGCTCCTTCCCTAGGCAATAGCACTGTTAAAAAGCTTCCCAGGTGATTCCAAAACGGTGGTGTCGAGACCAGTGCTAATGTGCGGAGGTGTTGAGACCCTTGCCTGGGGCTTGCTGGCTGCTTCTCTGCTACCGAAAAAACCAAACCCGTTGTCATCCCGTCTCCTCCCTGTAAGGTAGGTTGATATTATTTTCCTGTCACAAATGAGAACACCAGCTCAGAGAGGGAAAGCGACCCCAATGTCACACAGCACTAAGTGGCAAGGCAAGATTGGACACCAAGCAGTCCAGACTCCAATAGCTATGTTTTTCTTGCTAAATCATCCTGGCAGCAGTGCTGGGTCCACACCCCTCAACAAGCTGAGTGACATTTATGCAAGTATCTTCATCTCTCAGGACCTCGGTTTCCTCATCTGTAAATCAGAGCCTTGGATTAGTGACCTTTAGGAGTCCCTGGGTGGCACAAGTTGTTAAGTGCTCCACTACGCGCCCAAAGATTGGCAGTTCAAACCCTCCCCAGAGGTGCCTCAGAAGACAGACCTGGCAATCTGCTTCCGAAAGCTCACAGCTTTGGAAACCCTATGGAGCAGTTCTGCTCTGCACACGTGCTGTCGACATGAGTCGGGATCCACGTGACAGCAACTAACAAGAACGACAAGAGCCTCCTGAGTCCCTGCGGAATGGCTTCGTAAAGGAAAACAGTTTAAGATGGGCACAACGGAGAACTGGAAATTCTTATTCCATGTAGGGCCCAATACATGCACACTCTCAATCAACATTAAAAACATTAAAAAAGTTAAATCTGCACCATCTGTCTTAATCAGATTGCCAGGCTTTTCTTTCCTCGTGTCATTGGGTGGGTTTGAACCCCCAACCTTACGGTTAGCGGTGGAGTACAAATCATTTGTGCCACCCAGGGACCTCACCGACACTGCTATTGTTCCCTCTTCGATCGTTACTCAGAGCCCTCAGCACGCTCGTAAGTTGGAATTGCCTTGATGACAGCAGGCTTAGTTTTTGTTTTACCTTACAGAGCATTTGTGAGGATTTCATAAGAAAGCTGGTGCCGCTAAGTAACTTGTACCGAATTCACACTACAGTAGTATCCAGTGACTTGTCCTTCTGTCTCCACGTCCCCTCTGGACGTTCATCCATTGCTTTCTCAAGGGGACAGCAGGAGTAGCAAACTGGATGGGGGCAGGGTGGAGAGGGGAAGGAGAAGGTGGCGGCCGGGGGCCTCTGATGGTCTCCCCACCCTGCCACCAGAAACAGCTGCTCAGAAACAAGAGGTTTTGATGTCTTGGACCCTGCTGGGGAGCCCAGAAGCTCCTAATCTAAATGAGGCTGGCAAATAAAGTTCACAGAATCACCTTTATTACCATTATTTTAGGAAGTCAATTTAAATTCAGTTCAAATGGCGCTTTTAATGTGACATGTTTAAGGACAATTCTATTCATAGATTTTTTTTTCGATATTCATCTTTACTCAAAATGAATGATGCCTTTAATACAGCAGACAAACAGCAGGTGTAACTAAATCATATAGCACAGCAGGGGGCACGACATGATTTTTCAGTGACTAACCTAGATTGACAATTTCCCTTAATAGGATTAGGGTTCATTGTAGAACTGTTTTCTCTTATTAATGTGGCTTGACTTACATATACATTTTGAATTGTCTGGGGAGAGGGGCTCATTTATTTTTGGAAAGACTCTTGTGGCTTTATTTAAAACACATTACTTCCTCTATTTAAAGAAGCATAACATTTAAATTATAACATAAAGTCAATCTTTGTATTTTATACAAAATTGTAATGTTGAATCTAGGCTTATTTTTTCATGACAATTTATTTGAATATAGCTCGTATGGCAGATAAACGATTTCTGTTATTTTTGATATTTGGTTCTTTTGGAGCATCTTTTTTTTTCTCACTAAATACCATCTATTCATTCAGCAAACATTGTGTGTGTGTGTGTGTGTGTGTATGCAGCTTCTGTATGTCAGGCACTGTGCTAGGCACTGAGGACGAAGATGAAAAGTCAGCCCCTTTGTGAAGGAGCACACAGTCTAGTAGGTGAGGCTGACACACACGTAGAGAATATTCAGGGTGGTGAGATGATGTCAAGGAGCTCTGGTGGAGCACTGGTTAAGCTCCCGGCTACTAACTGAAAGGATGGTAGTTCAAACCTACCCAGAGTCTCTGTGGGAGAAAAGACTAGGCAATCTGCTCCCGTAAAAATTAAAACAAACAAATCCAAAAAAGAATCCCGTTGCCGTCAAGTTGATTCTGACTCATAGCGAGCCTATAGGACAGAGTAGAACTGCCCTATAGGGTTTCCAAGGCTGTAATCTTTATGGAACCTGACTGCCACATCTTTCTCCTGTGAAGCAGCTGGGTGAGTTTGAACCGCTGATCTTTCGGTTAACAGCTGAGCTCTTAACCACTGCATCACTAGGGCTCTTTCCTGTAAAGACTACAGCCTAGAAAACCCTATTAGGCAGTTCTACTGTGTCACATGGGATCGTATGAGTTGGAATCAACGGGACGGCACCCAACAAGAGCAAGATGATGTTAAAGACACGCATGAAAGATCTTATGGGAGCAAGGAAGAGAGTGACCCCATCCAGCCCTGGGTGGGGGAGGGAGGTCATAGAAGACTCTGGAGGAAGTAGCACTAGACCAAATCTTGCAGAAGAGTAGGAGTTAGCCACATAGGAAAGGGGGCCCAGGAACAGTTGCGGGGACAGGGCGGGAGGAAGGTGCGGTCCGGGCAGGGATTGGCAGATGAAGCAAGGGAGACAGGAGCTACATCATGGGTGCAGGTCAAGGAGTCTGGACTTTATTCTAAAAAGCAAGTAAACCTTTTTTTTTTTTTTTTTTTTTAAACAGAGGAGGAATAGGATCAGACAGGTGTTTTAGAAACTTCACTCTGGAGTTTTCAGGGGAGCAAGACTCAAAGCAGAAAATGACTTCGGAGCTGTTATCACAATACAGGTGAGAAATGATGAAGGCCTGCACTGGAGGATGAGTTGAGAACTATTTACAAAAAAACCAAAACAATTGCCACAGAGTTGATTCCAACTGATATTGATCCTATGGGACAGAGTAAAACTGCCTCATAGGGTTTCCAAGGAACACCTGGTGGATTCAAACTGCAGACCTTTTGGTTAGCAGCCATAGCTCTTAACCACTGCGCCACCAGGGCTCCATTGTAAGGATTATAGCTTAGAAAACCCTATGGGGCAGTTCTACTCTGTCACATGGGGTCACTATGCGTCGGAATCGACTTGGCAGCACACAGCAACAAACAGGCGATGTGATTCCGAAAGGTCACAGCCTTGAAAACGTTATGGAGTGCAGTTCTACTCTGCAACATAAGGGGTCATCAGGAGTCAGAACTGACTCCTTGGTAACTGTTTTTTTTTTTTTTTTAATTACCCACGCTTTGAAAACTAGAGGAAACCAACATAGGCTGGACACGCGTACATAAACATTAATTTACATGCCAAAACCAAACCCACTGCTGTTGAGTCAATTCTGACTTATAGCAACCCCATAGGATGGAGTAGAACTGCCCCATAGGGTTCCCAAGGCTGTAAATCTTTACGGAAGCAGACCACCACATCTTTCTCCAGCAATGATTTATATAGTTGGCTATATATACGTCAGGGGTTGCAACGATGGACTCAAACATACCAACGATCATGAAGACGGTGCAAGTTTCCTTTTGTTATACGTAAGGTCCCTCCATGGGTCGGAGCTGGCTCATTAGCAACAACAACAATATATACTTCAGATTACTCGAGTCTGACCACCACACTTATTTGATTACTTATCTGATTACTGCAATTAAAAACGATCATCAAAGAACATCAGTAGGACAAATGCTGCTGTCATTAACAATTAACAAATTTGGGCTATGGGGCCTTTTTCTGCTTGTCTGGTGGGTCAGGCCTACATTGTTCCTTTTTAAAGAAGCCAAATTTGCTTTCCCCAATCAGCAATAGAGTAAAACTCTTTTTCATAGGAAACACCAGCCAAATAATTTCTTTAGAAAATGCAGTCGTAATTCCAGAATGTGACGCAGTTACCCTCATTAGAGCTGACAGCTCCCGGGAAGACATTTTCCTCAAATCTGCTCTCTTTGGGCCTCAGAATAGGGAAGGGCTCAGACCTGCCTCCTGCTGTTATATAACCGCTGTGATGGTGACCCTGAGGAATTGTGAATGGGGTGCCCAGGGGGGTTGTCCTCATTAGCTGGAGGGCACGTTGAATGTGTCGAATTCCCTGTAGACTGTTAATACTATTACTACCGCTGTTTACCCAGTGTGGATTTGATAAAATGGCACAGGGCTAAGTATTCTGCCAACGCTTGGGAAGGGCAAGGTTGTTATTCAGAGCCCAGCAAGGCCCTGGAACCTCTTGCTTTCTGCCCAATACCATTTTCTTTGTTAGATAGTTGTGTTCAGTTCTAAATTCCACCATCATAGATGGAGACACAGAATTTAAAGGGAATGTAGGGAGAATGGGGAGTCTGTGGGTGCTGCAAATGGTTAATGTGCTCGGCTGCTAACGAAATGGTTGGCAGTTTGAGTCCACCCAAAGGTCCCTTGGAAGAAAGGTCCGGTGAGCTACTTCTGAAAAATCAGCCACTGAAAACCCCAGGGAGCATAGTTCTACTCTGACACACATGGGGTTTCCATGAATGGGAACTGACTCACGGCATCTGGTTCGGTTTTTTGGTTAAGGAGAATAGGACATTCAAAAAGCACTGAAGAATGAGGCTCAAGTCCGCCTTGCCACAAGTAAGCTTTTTGACCTTGGACAAGTCCTTTGATTTACACAGGAGCGTTACGATTATGCACTGAGTGTACACTTAGGATATGTGCTTTTCTGTAGTTAAAAAAAATAAGAGTTTAACTGCGTTTAGGACCATAGTCTCATGGGGCAACTTGGTGAATTGGCACAATATAGTTCATAAAGATAATGTTCTACATCCTAGTTTGGTGAGTAGCGTCTGTGTCTTAAAAACTTGCAAGCGGCCATCTAAGATACAACTATTGGTCTCTACTCATCCAGAAGAAAAGAGAAGGAAGGAAATGAAAGACTCAAAGAAGAAACCAGTCTACAGGACTAATAGTCTACGTGACCCACAGCCTTGCCTACCTTGAGACCAGAAGAGCTAGATAGTGCCCAGCTACCACTACTGACTGTTCCGCCAGGGACACAATAGATGGTTTTGGATGGAATGGGAGAAAAAATGTAAAACAAAACTCCAATTCCGAAAAAAAGGCCAGATTTACTGGACCGGTAGAGACTAGAGGAACCCTAGAGACTATCGCCCTGGGATACCCTTTAAACTTGGAACTCAAACCATTCCCAGAGGCTACTTTTCAGCCAAATGACAGATTGGCTCATAAAATAAATCATATAACCTGTCTTGGTCATTTAGTGCTGCTATAACAGAAATACCACAGGTGAATGGCCTTAACACAGAGAAATTTATTTCCTCACAGTAAAGTAGCCTAAAAGTCCAAATTCAGGACATCTGCTCCAGGAGAAGGCTTTCCTCTCTTTCCCTCTGTCGGCCTTCTCATCAACCTTCCCCCCGGACCAGGAGCTTGTCTGCGCAGGGACCCCGGGTCCAAACGATGCGCTCTGCTCCCTGCAGTGCTATCTTGGTGGTATGAGGTCCCCCCTTCTCTGCTTGCTTCCCTTACCTTTTATCTCTTGTAAGACATAAGGTGGCGCAGGCCACACTCCAAGGAAACTCCCTTTACACTGGATCAGGGATGTGACCTTAGTAAGCGTGTTACAATCCCACCCTAATCCTCTTTAACATAAAATTACAGTTACAAAATGGAGGACAACCACACAATACTGGGAATCGTGGCCCAGGCAAATTGATACGCACATTTTTGGGGGGACATAATTCAATCCATGCCATAACCCATGAGTACTGTGCTTCTCTAAACAATCATCTAAATGAAACCAAACAGTAAACATTTTCCCTAGACCGAAGATGACAGTGTAAGGAGGAACAGGTGACTGGGTTAATGGGAACAGAACAACCAAAATGGAAATAATGAGAATGCTGACACATTATGAAAAATGTAACCAATGTCACTGAACAACATGTATGGAAATTGTTAAATGAGAGTCTAATTTGCTGTGCAAACTTTCATCAAAAACACAATAAAATATTTAAAAAAAAAAAGAGTTTAATGAAAAGCTAATAGCACTCAGACACTGGTGTCAAGGAGCGAAGGTGATGTGGTAGTCCAGGAACCCAGCTTTCTGGTGACAGCACACTCTAGGAAGAGAACTTAGAAAGTGGAGAAGAAGAGACAGCTGGCATGTTCCTTAGATGGCCTCAGCTGCTAAGCCCAGGGACGAAATCCACGTGAAGACTTTGGAATCTGTTGCCCCCTTTCCAACGTAACTCCTCTGGGATCACGCCTCCGTTAGCTGTCTCCAGGGCTGCTGTAGGGCATTCCTGGGTGGGCCAAACAGTTTGTGCTCAACTCCTAACCAAAATGCTGAAGGTTCAAGTCCATGCAGAAATGCCTCGGAAGAAAGACCTGGTGATCTACTTCTGAAAAATCATCCATTGAAAACTCTATGAAACTTGGTTCTACTCCTACACACGTAAGGTTGCCAAGAGTTAGTATCTACTCAATGGCAGCTGGTTTGGTTTGGTTTTGGTGGGCTACTGTAGGATTGTCAGCACCGGTCACCTGCCTCTCATCTCTTTCCCCTCTGATTCATCTACACACAGTCATAGCCCTGGCTTTCGCCATCACATCCCCCGGGCATTCTAGGGCCTCCTTGCTCCTTACTGGAGCATCTAGGAGATGAAAACCTACAACTTTGATCCCCATTGTAGTTTTCTGATGGCATCCTGAAGGTACCGTTATACAGGGTTCCTCTGTATAATCAGACAAAGCTTTCAGAGCTCCAGTTCACAATCAGCCACTCCAGGTAAGTCAGCCAGATGCAGAATTAGAATATAAGCCCAGTATGCACTATCTGGGACAGAATGACCCCCTCATATTCTTCGTGTCCCTGCTTCATCTCCTCTCAAGGCCCAATATATCCAATTCCATCAATTCTTCCTCAATTACAGTCATTTCTAAATCTCTCACGGTCCTGGTTACTTCGGAGACATCTGAGACCTGTTTCCAAGCATACTCTTCTGGTGCTTTGTGAGGGGATCCCACTCTGCAGAAGCTTGTTCGCCAGCCTATCCCCACCTGCTCATTCAAGGGGGCTATTGCCTCCTGCTTTGCGTTGAAAGCTGCTTCTAGGAGGGCAGACCCTGCCCTTCCAGGCTTGCTAGCACAGTGGCCACTTTAGAATAACACAATCTGGTCCTTAATATAAAAAAAAGGAGTCCCTGGGTGATGCTAATGGCTAACGGTTAAGCTCTCAACTACTAGCCAAAAGGTTGGTGGTTTGAACCTACCCAGAGGCACCTTGGAAGAAAGGCCTGGCGACTTGCTCCCAAAATGTCACAGCCTTGAAAGCCCTATGGAGCGATTCTACTCTGCACACATGGAGTGTCCACGAGTCGGAGTAGATTTGAGGGCGACTAACAACATTTTAAAAATGAACGTTTAATTAAAAAAAGGTCATCTCCAGACATTTCTGCCCCTGCCCCTGTCCTTGCTACAACCCATAGTCACCAAGGAGTGCTTTCTGCTTCGGCACGTGGGTGCGTTTTCCTGCTGATGCCACAGCTGCTGCTCTGGGAACACCAGGGGGCGCCAGGGAGCCTCTGGGCGCTGTCCCCGCTGCAGCCCCGAGACCCGGCGGGAAAAGGCGCTGCCGCTGCCGTTTTGCGCAAATGAAGCTTCTGCCCCTGCTGCTGATCTGATCGTAACCCGGGGAATGTGTCTGTCTCCCAGGGCCTCTTTTCCGGCCCCAGAGGCTATTGAAGGCCCGTTGCACCCAGAGCCTTGTTTGTCTGTGAAAGCGGGTGGTGAAGATGGATGTGGGGGGTACAAGGAAGAGGGGTGGGGGATCTCCACGACTCTGGTAACATGTGATAGCCACGGGAGAGGCAAGGGGTTTCCAAGGATGGGGCTCAACTTCAAGCGCAAGGTGCTGCGTTGAGTTTGGGAAATTAGACACATTTGGACAAAGTGTACTATGACCCAGTGGGTTTTTCTATTGTATGATTTCTATTAATTACTGTCTTTATGGATAGTGTACTGTGAATAGGAATTTCATTGTGCGTTACAAAAAGCAGGCAATTGCATTATTAGTATTTCTCACACAATAGGCAAATTCTTGAAATGTTGTATATAGAATACATTTTTACAAAGATGTCACCATACTACAAAAACATCCCAAGGAACGCTGGTGGCGCAGTGGTTAAGCACTTGGCTGCTAACTGAAAAGTCAGCGGTTTGAACCCACCAGACCCTCTGCAGGAGAAAAGACCTGGCCATCGGCTCTTGTGAAGATTACAGCCTAGGAAACCCTATGGGGGCAGTTCTACTCTGTCACAAGGGGTTGTTAATGAGTCTGAATCGACGGGACAGCACAACAACAGGGAGGCCCCATCTGAAAGTAATCTCTGCAATGAACCACGAAGTGTAGAGTTCTTTCAAGTGACATTCTCATCCATGTATTTGAATTGCATCTAGAATTTAGTCACCAGGCAACACAGAAACAGAAGGACCATGTGCCTGGGCTGCTGGTCGTGGGACTCAGTGACATTTCACAGAAAGAGTAAGACAGTGCAGGTTGTCCCCAAAGTCTCAGTGCAGTTTTAAGCTACGTGAAGCATAAACCTATGCTGAGACTCTGGGACATCTCAGATATTAAGGGATGAAAGAGCAGAGGCTTTCGGGCCAGAAGGAGCTGTGTTCAAATCCTTTTGTAAGTTGGTTGGGAGGCCTAAATTCTTATCCTGGTTCTGTCACTCAATAGCCGTGGGCCTTTGCAAAGCTCCTTAACCCTCTGGGCTGCAGTTTCTACTTGTGTAAAATGAGGCAGTGGTACTAAATTATTAGATGGACTCAAGGGTTCCTTTCAGGGTCCATGTAAAAATCAGATGTGGTGGCAAATGGACTATGCATTTGAAACAGCTTTAGAAAAAAGTGTATTTAGAACTTATATTTTATGAGCGTCAGTAAACCATGCAATGCAAGATACCGCACTCCACTGCTAACAATTTATTCACTCCCTTCCTGCTCCCGCTTCCCTCGCTGGCTTAGGGAGCAGTAGCCTATGTAGATATAGTCACTGTCACTCTCCAGGGTCTGTTCCTCTCCAGAGAGGATCTGAATGGGCACATTCTTATGCCTATAATTCTTTCCTTGTTCGTTAGTTTCTATTGGAAAAACTTGTGTCCCAGAGGATGTCTGGGCTCAGAGATCAGGGAATTGTTTTTCTTTGCAGAGCATTGAAGTCTTGCTGCTAAGCCTAAACGTGTCACCAACAAGGATCTGGAAATGAGTGAGGCTATAGACTCACCGCTGTAAAGAAAACAATCAAAAGCTCGGATTCTTGAGGTTCAGGGACCTCGAGTTATTGTATTTTTTATGCACACTAGTGCACTTACCCAAGGCATGACTACCTTCAATACCCCGCTTATTATTATCGAAACGTAAGACTTTTTGTAGGCACTTTGTAGGGTCACTATGAGTTGGAATCTACTCAACAGCACACAACAACAACAAGAACTGGGGCTGCAAACAGTTAAATTCTCAGCTGCTAAAGGTTTGAACCCACTCAGCAGCTCTGCAGAATAGAGACCTGTCGATCTGCTTCCATAAAGATTACAGCCAAGGAAATTCTATGGGGCAGTTCTACTCTGTCACATGGGGTTGCTATGAGTTGGAATCAACTTGCCATGGCACCTAACAACAACATCGAAATAGTAATGACAGTAATGTCTACTGACAGCTTACTATTTGTCAGGCACTGTACTCAAAGGGAGGGTGTGCTTTTAGAATATGAAGTTAAGCACCTAATCAGAAGGTAGTTCCAGGTGGGGGAAATGGGGACAGAGGAGGTGAGCCAGAGGAGCAAGGTGCCGGGCCCTCTGTCACCACTGGACACAAGCCCTGGACCAGGGCATCCCGAGTCATGTGCCATAACAGGTAAGCACAGCCTCTTCCCACCACTAACCCAACTGCGGACTCAACTAGAGACTCCAGATGTTCATCCACTCAGCCAGAGCTGAGCTAGGTAGTGCCCACGAATACTACATCATCTCCAAAAACAAGGCACCGAATGTTCCCTTTAAAGAGAGACAGAATGTTACTGACGGCAAGACCTCAGACTGCCACTTCCTGGCTGTGTGACCTTTAGCAGATGTTATGGATTGAATTGGGTCCCCCTAAAAATATGTGTTGTAAATCTTACTATCCCTGTGGTTATAATTCCATTTGGAATAGGGTTTTCTTTTTTATGTTAATGAGGCAGTATTTGTGTAGAATGCATCTTAAGTCAATTTATTTTGAGATATAAAACAGCAGATTAACCAAGCAGAAAAAAAAAAAAAAAGCACAGATGAGGAAAGATAGATGCTATGCCATGTGAGATCTCCAAGGAACCAAGAAACAGAAGCCGAAAAGAGACAAGGACCTTCCCCTAGAGCTGACAGAGAGAAAGCCTTCCCCTAGAGCCGGTGCACTGAATTCAGACGTCTAGCCTCCTAAACTTTCTGTTTGTTAAAGCACACCTATGTCATCTATAGGTATTAACTCCATTTTGTTGAGAGGAAATGGAAGTTCATAGAGGTTAAAGGCTGGAATCCAGTTTGTATGAACTCCTAGTTCAATACTTTTTTCACATATCAAAGCCCTCAATTAAGACAAAAATGTGTGTGTGTGTATTCTTATATACACATTCATGAAAGTGACCCTTTGTTGATGGTCAAATATTCTCCTCCATTTTTATTAATTAAGACATGATGATATGTTCTTTGTGTTAAGAGTGTCTTACCTTTGCAGTACACAATACTGGGGAAGCCAGCACAGCTTGTACAAGGAAAGGTCATGGAAGCTCCATAAACACATCCAAACTCCCTGAGGGACCGAATTGCTGGGCGGAGGGCCGTGGGGACCATGGTCTCGGGGAACATGTAGCTCAATTGGCATAAAACAGTTTATAAAGAAAATGCTCTACATTCTACTTTGGTGAGTAGCTTTTTCATCTTAAAAGCCTGTGAGTGGCCATCTAAGATACTCCACTGGTCTCACCCCTTCAGGAGCAAGGGAGAATGAAGAAAACAAGATACAAGGGAAAGATTAGTCCAAAGGACTAATGGACCACAGCTACCATGGCCTCCAGCAGACTGAGTCCAGTACAACTAGATGGTGTCCGGCTACCACCACTGACTGCTCTGACAGGGATCACAACAGAGGGTCCCGGACAGAACTTGAGAAAAACGTAGAACAAAATTCTAACTCACAAAAAAGACCAGACTTACTGGGCTGACAGACTGGAGAAACCCCGAGAGCATGGCCCCCAGGCACCCTTTTAGTTCAGTAATGAAGTCATTCCCGAGGTTCACCCTTTAGCCAAAGTTTAGACAGCCCCATGAAACAAAATGAGACTGAAGGGGCGCACCAGCCCAGAGGCAGGACTAGAAGGCAGGCGGGGACAGGAAAGCTGGTAATAGGGAACCCAAGGTCAAGAAGGACAGTGTTGACATGTCATGGGGTTGTTAACCATTGTCATAAAACAATATGTGTACTAACAGTTTAATGAGAAACTATTTGTTGTGTAAACCTTCATCTAAAGTACAATTTAAAAAAAAATGAGTGTGTTACCTTTGGAAGTCTGTATTTTTCTCGGAGATGAACTCTGAGGCATGCCCTCTCTGCCTTTTTTTGTGTAAATGCAGCATCTCTTTCCATTCTAAAAGTTAAGGAAGAGGATAAAGTTAAAGAAAAGTTAAAGAATGTCATAAGGACATAGAGAATTCAGGACATTCCAGCCTGTGCTCTGACACGCTTGACACTGGAATACACTTCCCAGCCCCCAGTGCAGGCAGACACCTGGGCAACAGGATATTTGCTCTAAGGACTCATTTTACACATTGCCATTGAGTCGATTGTGACCCTATGTGTGCAGAGTAGAACTGGTCCATAGGGTTTTCAAGGCTTTAACCTTTTGGAAGCAGACTGCCACAGCTTACTTCTGAGGCACCTCTGGGCGAGTTCAAACCACTAACCTTTTGGTTAGTAGTCCAGTGCTTAACCTTATGGCCACCAAGGGACTCCGATCCCAGTTCTACTATTGCACCAGAATCCCTGGGGGTGAGGGAGGGCAACTACACTTTTAACAAGCTTCCTGGTTGATTCTTACTCAATCTAAAACAGGGTTGTAGAACCCAGCGCTAAAGGACCCTTTAGAGGCACACGGTCTTTGGGGATATAATATATGCTGTTTTCCTTTCATCGTCACCCTCTCAAGATCCCAATTTAGTCTTTCCTGTTTGGAAAGAAGCATCCCCGAACAAGATGGGATAGATTTCTGGAATGCCATACTGAGTCCTGCTTTAGGGACGATCTAATTGGACTCGTGGTCATGCATGTATGAGGTGGATTCCCTTGCTCATGATAATCCAGACCAAAATGGAGATCTTTGGGGGATGTCAGCCAAGCTCTCAAGAACCATCTCTCCTCTGAAAAACCAAACCAAACCCACTGCCTTCAAGTCAGTTCTGACTCATGGCAACCCCATGTGTTACAGAGCAGAACTGCTCCATAGGGTTTTTTTTGGCTGTAATCTTTACAGAAGCTGATTGCCAAGCCTTTCTTCCACGGTGCCACTAGGCGGGTTAGAACTAACAACCTTTTAGGTCAGCAGCCGATTGCAAACTGCTTCTGCCACCCAGGGACACCCTCTCTGTAAGGACAACTACAAATAGAAAATCAAAAGTTTTCTTTCTCCCGGCTGAAATTAAAGGAAGAAGCTCCTCTCCTCCCCTGTTCTTTCAGAATTCACTTTAGACAGCTTGTCATTGTAAATTCTTTCTCTGTCTCTTTAAAAGTATGACATCAGTGATGTTTCCTCAAGAAACTGGGAGCCATCCCTTTTCAAATATGATCATCAAGGAAGACCACACCCCTACCTCCCAGTTTCCTGGAAGGAGATTAGCATACCTTCAGGTATCCTGCCATAAAGGTATTTAAAAAAACAAGCAGTTTTACCCAGAAACATGAATGTAATGAGTTGTATCCAGGGAGTTATATAAAGGGTCAGATTTTTTTTGTCCTTGCAATTTCTTTAGCAGATTGCCTGTGGTACATCACATATTGGTTTAGTGCTTATTCCATAATACAACTTTTCTTTCTCTTCTATTTTTGTGGAGAGGTTTTCTGGGCTGGGAGTAGGTTTTATTTTTAGTAAATTTTCCCCAACACCTTCCAGCTGCCCACAACTAAATTGTTGCTAAATTTATACACATGGCCCTGCCCCCTGGCCGTATCCGATTGGACCACAATGGGTAAACACAATCTCTACTCTGAATTTGGGATTGGGACTGAGAAAGACAGAGACCCATAGAGTTCCTGGAACTGAAACAGGTGAACTTGGAGGCAGGGCTGCTGTTTCCCACCTGCCCCATGGTCTGGGTGATAGAAAGAGTAGGATAGCTGGTTGCTGAGAAAGAGCAGCCAAGCAGAGACGGAAGTGATGGCAAGAGATGGAAAAAGAGTGCGTGCAGCTTCCTGACAGCCTTCTAGTGCCCAGTTTAGACACATGTGAGGCCTGGTGGGATTTCTGCACATGGCTTGGTGAAGCATCTCACATCCTCAAAACAAACCCCATTTTCATTTTCGGGTGGCTCCACTGGTCTCTCAGGTCCTTGAGTGGTGCAAATGGTTTGTGTTGGACTCACTCAAAAAAACCAAACCTGTTGTCAACTCATAGTGACCCTCTAGGATTGCCCCATAGGTTTCTAAGGCTGAAATCTTTATGGAACCTGACTGCCACTTCTTTCTCCTGCAGAGCGGCTGGTGGGTTCGAACTACCAGCCTTTGGGTTAGCAGCCAAGCGTTTAACCACTGTACCACAAGGGCTTCTTGAACTGGACTACTAACTTAAAAAGGAGCCCTGGTGCCAAAAAGGTTAAGTGCTGTGCTGCTAACTGAAAGGTTGATGGTTTGAACCCACCCGGCTGCTCCATGGGAGAAAGACCTGGCAATCTGCTCCTGTAAAGATTATAGCCTAGTAAACCCTATGGGGAAGTTCTATTCTGTCACATGGGGTTGCTATGAGTCAAAACCGACTCGACTGCATTTAACAATAGCAACTAACCTAAAGGTTGGCTTTTTGAGCCCACCCAGAAGTGCTGCAGAAGAAAGGCCTGGCAATCTATATTTGTAAAGATTATATGGAGCAGTTCTACTCTCTAACACATGGGGTCGCTATGAGTCAGAATTGATTCAATGGCAATGTTGGTCTCTATTCCTTGACTCCAAATTTTGAAATAATCCTAACCATTACACAGAATTCTGAACAGGAGGAAGGGCTGAATCAGAAGCAAATAATCAGATTAAACTACTGATCACTAGGCCCTGGGCTCAGGCACCACCCCCCCCCGGAACTCATTTTTGTCCACAGAATGTCAGGCCTTTAGATCATAACAGAGTATTATGAAAACCTATACTCCAACAAATTTGATAACCTAGAGGAAATGGACAAATTTCTAGAAACACACTACCTACCTAAACTAAAACAAAATGATGTTGAAAATCTGAACAGACCCATAAAAAGAGAAGAGATTGAAAAGGTATTGAAAAAAAAAAAAAAAACTCCAAACAAAAAAAATGCCCTGGCCCAGATGGCTTCACTGGAGAATTCTGCCAAACATTCAGAGAAGAGCTTACACCAGTACTACTCAAACTATTTCAGAACATAGAAAAGGAAAGGATATTTCTGAATTCATTTGATGAAGCTAGCGTAACCCTGATACCAAAACCAGGCAAAGACACTGCAAAAAAAGAAAATTACAGACCAACATCTCTCATGAATATAGATGTAAAAATTCTCAACAAAATTCTAGCCAACAGAATTCAGCATTGTATCAAAAAAATAATACACCACAACCAAGTAGGATTAATACCAGGTATGCAAGGATGGTTCAACATTAGAAAATCAATCAACATAATCCACCACATAAAAAAATGGGAAGAAAAGAATCACATGATCATCTCAATCAATGAAGAAAAGGCATTCAACAAAGTCCAACACCTATTCCTGATAAAAACTCTCAATAAAATAGATATAGAAGGGAAATTTCTCAACATAATGAAGGACATCTA
Source organism: Trichechus manatus latirostris (assembly GCF_000243295.1). NCBI lineage: Eukaryota > Metazoa > Chordata > Mammalia > Sirenia > Trichechidae > Trichechus > Trichechus manatus. The sequence goes on from NW_004443999.1 coordinate 9,354,316, forward strand.
TATGGAGAAAGGCTGAAAATATTTCCCTTGAGAACAGGAACAAGACAAGGATGTCCTTTATCACCACTCCTATTTAACATTGTGCTGGAAGTCGTAGCTAGAGCAATAAAGCAAGAAAAAGAAATAAAGGGCATCCAAATTGGTAATGAAGAAGTAAAACTGTTCCTATCTGCGGATGATATGATACTATACATAGAAAACCCAAAAGACTCCATGAGAAAACCACTAGAACTAACAGAAATATTCAGCAGAGTAGCACGATACAAGATAAACATACAAAAATCAGTTGGATTCCTATACACCAGTAAACAGAAAGATGAAAAGGAAATCAGGAAAACAATACCATTTATAATAGCCTCTAAAAAAATAAAAAACCTAGGAATAAATCTAACCAGGGATGTAAAAGACCTATACAAAGAAAACTACGAAACACTACTGCAAGAAAACAAAAGAGATCTACATAAATAGAAAAACATACCATGATCATGGATAGGTAGGCTCAACATTGTGACAATGACAAGTCTACCCAAAGTAATTTACAAATACAATGCAATCCCTATCCAAATACCAACGACATTCTTTAAAGAGATGGAAAAACTAATCATTAACTTTATTTGGAAAGGGAAGAAGCTCTGAATAAGTAAAGCACTACTGAATAATAAAGTAGGAGGACTCGCACTACCTGACCTCAGAACCTACTATACAGCTACTGTAGTCAAAACAGCCTGGTACTGGTACAATAACAGATACATTGACCAATGGAACAGAATTGAGAACCCAGATGTAAATCCATCCACCTATAGTCACCTGATCTTCGACAAGGGCCCAAAGTTCAAATGGGGAAAAGACAGTCTTTTTAACACATGGTGCTGGCAAAACTGGATGTCCATCTGCAAAAAATGAAACAGGACCCATATCTCACACCATATACAAAAACTAATTCAAATTAGATCAAAGAGCTAAATATAAAGCCAAAAACTATAAAGATCATAGAAGAAAAAATAGGATGAATGCTAGAGGCCCTAATACACAACATTAACAGGATTCAAACCATAGCTAACAACACACAAACTCCAGAAGATAAGCTAGTAACTGGGATCTTCTAAAAATTAAACACTATGTTCATCAAAAGACTTCACCAAAAGAGTAAAAAGAGTACCTACTGACTGGGAAAACATTTTTGGCTATTACAAATATGACAAAGTTCTAATCTCTAAAATCTACAGGAAAATCCAACACCTCTACAAAAAGAAGACAAATAATCCAATTAAAAAATGGGCAAAGAAAATGAACAGACACTTCACCAAAGAAGACATTCAAGCGGCCAACAGACACATGAGGAAATGCTCACAATCGCTAGTCATTAAAAAAAGAACAAAACCAAACCCGTTGCCATCGATTGGATTCCGACACATAGCGACCCTATAGGACAGAGTACAACTGCCCCATAGAGTTTCCAAGGAGCACCTGGTGGATTTGAACTGCTGGCCTTTTGTTTAGCAGCCATAGCTCTTAACCACCACACCACCAGGGTTTCCCACTGGCCATTAGAGTAATGCAAATCAAAACCACAATGAGATACCATCTCACCCCAGCATTACTGGCATGAATCAAAAAAACAGAAAATAACTAATGTTGGAGAGGCTGCAGGGAGATCAGAACTCTTATGCACCACTGGTGGGAAGGCAAAATGTTACAACCATTTTGGAAAATGATATAGTGCTTCCTTAGAAAGCTAGAAATAGAAATACCATATGATACAGCAATCCCACTCCTAGGAATATATCCTAGAGAAATAAGAGCCATCACACGAATAGACATATGCATACCCATGTTCATTGCAGCATTGTTCACAATAGCAAAAAGATGGAAACAACCTAGATGCCCATCAATAGATGAATGGATAAACTATGATGCATACACACAACGGAGTACTATGCAACGAGAAAGAACAATGATGAATCTGCAAAGCATCTCATAACATGAATGAATCTGGAGGGCATTATGCTGTGTGAAATAAGTCAATCACAAAAGGACAAATATTGTATGAGACCACTACGGTAAAAATTCATGAAAAGGTTTACACACAAAAAGAAGCAATCTTTGATGGTTACCAGGGAGGGGCGTGGTGGGGATGGAGAAACACTAAATAGACAATAGATAAGTGGTAACTTTCGTGAAGGGTAAGACAGTACACAATACTGGGGAAGCCAGCACAACTTGTACAAGGAAAGGTCATGGAAGCTCTGTATACACATCCAAACTCCCTGAGGGACCAAATTACTGGGTTGAGGGCTGTGGGGACTATGGTCTCAAGGAACATCTAGCTCAATTGGCATAATATAGTTTATAAAGAAGATGTTCTACATTCTACTCTGGTGAGTAGCGTCTGGGGTCTTAAAAGCTTGTGAGCAGCCATCTAAGATACTTCCCTGGTCTCACCCCTTCAGGAGCAATGGAGAAAGAAGAAAACTAAAGATACAAGGGAAAGATTAGTCCAAAAGACTAACGGACCACAACTACCATGGCCTCCACCAGACCGAGTCCAGTACGACTAGATGGTGCCCGGCTACCACCACTGACTGCTCTGACAGGGATCACAACAGAGGGTCCTGGACAGAGCTGGAGAAAAAAGTAGAACAAAATTCTAACTCACAAAAAAGACCAGACTTACTGGGCTGACAGACTGGAGAAACCCCGAGAGTATGGCCCCCGGACACCCTTTTAGTTCAGTAATGAAGTTATTCCCGAGGTTCACCCTTTAGCCAAAGATTAGACAGCCCCATGAAAAAAAATGAGACTAAAGGAGCACACCAGCCCAGAGGCAGGACTAGAAGGCAGGAGGGGACAGGAAAGCTGGTGATAGGGAACCCAAGGTTGAGTAAGGACAGTGATGACGTGTAGTGGGGTTGTTAACCATTGTCATAGGGCAATACGTGTACTAACTGTTTAATGAGAAACTATTTTGTTCTGTAAACCTTCATCTAAACTGAGAATAGCAGCACAACTGGAAGAACGTAATCGATGTCACTGAACCATACATGTAGAAATTTTTGAAATTGTGTATCTTTGACTATGTATATTTTCACCAAAAAAAAAAAAAAAAAAAGTCAAGAAGGGAGAGGGTTGACATGTCGTGGGGTTGTTAACCAGTGTCATAAAACAATATGTGTACTACTGTTTAGTGAGAAACTATTTGTTCTGCAAACCTTCACCTGAAGTACAATTAAAAAAAAAATAAAAAAAAACAAAAAACAGTATGTGTATATGTGTACTAACTGTTTAATGAGAAATTAGTTTGTTCTGTAAATCTTCATCTAAAGTACAATTAAAAAAAAAAAAGAATATGAGGCCCTTAATAGGCATGAGAAAGCATTGGTCCAGCCCTCCAGCTTTGGAGAGGGAAATAGAATGACTTTCCCAAGAGATTAGTGACTTGGTGGCATGGGCAGGGATCAGGTCTTTATTTCTCCAATATTTTGTTATGACAAATTTCAAACATACAGATAAGTGGAAAGAATTTTACCATGAAAACCCATATACCTGCCATCTAGAGTCTATAATTAGCCCCTTACTATATGTGTTTTTATCACATATCTACCCGTCTCTCTATCCACTCATCTGTCCTTCTTATTTTTTGATGCATTTCAAAGTCACAGACATCAGTACTACTACTCATGGCAACCCCATGTATGTCAGAGTACAACTGTGTTCCATAGTGTTTTCATTGGCTGATTTTTTGGAAGTAGATTGCCAGGCCTTTTTTCTCAGGTGCCTGTGGGTGAACTTGAACCTCCAACTTTTAGATTAGCAGCTGAGTGCAGTTAAATTTTTCCACCACTCAGGGACTGACATCAGTACAAAAAAAAAAAACCCTGTTGCCGTCAAGTCAATTTTGACTCTTGGAGACCCCCATGTATTACAAGAGTAGAACTGTGCTCCATAGGGTTTTCTTGGCTGTAATATTTATGGAAGCAGATCGGTAGGCCTTTATTCTGTGGTGCTGCTAGGTGGGTTTGAGCTGCCAACCTTTAAGTTAGTAGTTGAGCGCAAAAATACTTCAACATGCATATCATTAACTAAAACCTGTTGTTGCTGAATCAGTTCCAACTCATAGCGACACTAAAGGACAAAGTAGAACTGCCCCGTAGGGTTTCCAAGGCTGTAAATCTTTACAGAAGCAGACTGCCACATCTTTCTCCCACGCAGCAGCTGGTGGGTTTGAACTGCTGACTTTTCGGTTAGCAGCTGAGCGCTTAACCACTGTGCCATAAGGGCTCCTTATATATCTACTCCTCACTTATCAATTACCTTGTTATCTGACATGTCATGTTTACCACAATGGTAAAAAATCTACTGTCCGACTATTTTGCCCATTAACGACCTGCATCTGGCAGTAACAAACACCAAGGTGTGAGGCAAGAGTAACGTTGGCTGTGATTGTTAAGGTTATGTGTCATCTTGGCTGGGCCATGATTCTCAGTGGTTTGGCAGTTATGTAATGATGTAATTTGGCAGTTATGTAATGATGTAGTCATCTTCCATTTTGTGATCTGATGTGATCATCCTTCATTTTCATGTAATGCTGATTTTTGCATAACGACTTGGTCTTTGGAACTTAACCATGTTGATAAGTAAACTGTCGGTGTATCATTAACTAGAGTTACATATTTATTTACAGTTATTTTTTCTTTTGAAGTAAAATTTACATATAATTAAATGTACAAACCTTAAATGTACCATTTGATGAGTTCCTAAAAATGCACATACATGTGTAACCCAAACCCCTAGCAAGATATAACACATTACCATCACCTTAGAAAGATCCCTCATGCCGCCACAATCCCTGCCCCCACAGTCCTAGAGGAATTACTGTCTTTTCTGCCATAGATTTGATTTTGCCTGTTCTCAAACTTCATATAAATGGAATCATACAATATGTATTCCTTTGTGCAATGCTTCTTTCACTCATGGAAATTTGTACATGATGTTTTATTTATCAGTAGTTTGTTCCCTTTTATTCTACTGTTTACTTCTGAAAAATCAGCTGTTGAAAACCCTATGCAGCACAGCTCTTCTCTGACACACATGGGGTCGCCGTGAGTCGGAGTTGATTTGATGGCAACAAACAGCAATAACATAAAGCAGTTTTTTTCATGTACCTATTGGTCATTTGTGTATCTTTGTGAAGTAGTCGTTCAATTCTTTTACCCATTTTTAGTTGTGTGTGTGTTATTTTGCTTTTTTTGAGTTGTAGGAGTTCTTTATCTAACCTAGATTCCAGTCCTTTGTCAGATATGTTTTACAAATAGTTTCTCTCAGTCTGTGGCTTGTCTATTTTCTTAAAGTATTTTTTGATAAGCAAAAGCTTCTAATTTTGATAAAGTCTAATTTATCATTTTTTAAATTGTGATTTAGGTGAAAGTTTACATAGCAAATTAGTTTCTCATCAAACAGTTAGTACACAAATTGTTTTGCGACATTGGTTGCCAACCCTGCAATGTGTCAACACTCTCCCCTTCTCCATCCCAGATTTCCTGTTTCCATTTGTACAGTTTTCCTGTCCCTTCCTGCCTTCTTGTCTTTGCTTTTGAGCTAATGTGCCCATTAGTCTTGTATACTTGATTGAATTATGAAGCATGTCCCTCATGTGTGTTTTCATTGGTGCTATAGACCTATCTAATCTTTGGCTGAAGGGTGAACATCAGGAGTGACTTCAGTACTGAGTTAAAAGGGTGTGTGAGGACCATACTCTTGGGGTTTCTCCAGTCTCTGTCAAACCAGCAAGTATGGTCTTTTTTGTGTGTGTGTGTGAATTTGAATTTTGTTCTACATTTTTCTCCTGCTCTGTCTGGGACCCTCTATTGTGATCCTGGCCAGAGCAGTTGGGGGTGGTAACCGGGCACCATCTAGTTGTTCTGGGCTCAGTCTGTTGGAGGTTGCGGTAGTTGTGGTCCATTCTACTGATCTATTTGTCAATCCAAATGTGGTACAGACTCAGATCTTTTTCTTCTCAGTCTACCTACCTGTCTCCATGGCTATTTTGTATTTTGGTGTGTAAGAAGTAGCATTCTAGAGTTCAGTAACTGGTTATTTTGAAACCAAGAGCCAAGAGTGTTACCTCCTTCAAAGTAGTCAGAGAATACATACTATGATAGTTAAGGTTGTATGTGAACTTGACTGGGTTATGATTCTCAGGAGTTTGGCAGTTAGGAAATGATGTAATTTGGTAGCGATGTAATGACGTAGATATCTTCCATTTTGTGATATAATGTAATCACCTCCATGATGTGATATGATGTGATCAGCCAATCAGTTGTAAGGGGCGGTTTCCTCAGGTGTGTGGCCTGCATCCAATATATATAGACATTCTGGCAAAGTTCGCTTTTTCTCACTCTGGGTTCTGCACTTGACTTGTCTTCATCTGATCTCTGGCTCTGGGAATTGAGTCTGTGGCCTACCATATTGCCTGTCGATCTTGGGATTCGTCAGTCTCTGCAGCCAGTGAGCCAGCAGCCTACTGTCTGACCTGCCAATCTTGGGTTTGTCAGCCTCTGCAGCTATGTAAGTCAGGAGAAGCCTCCAGCCTGACACTTGACCCATAGACTTGGGACTTGCCAGTCTCTACAACACTGTGAGCCATTTCTTTGAGATAAATCTCTCTCTCTATATATATATACATGTATATATGCTTCACTGGCTTTGCTTCTCTAGAGAACTCAGCATAAGACACATATATACAACAAAGATGGTGCCACTGGCTCAAAGCACTTTTGAAACTATCATTTTAGAAAACCCTGAAGAGCTAGTTTATAAACCACTCACAAAAATTGCTTTATAGTCACATATAGCTAATTTTCCAAAGTAAAGTGTAAATGCTGCAGAAAAAAGCCCTGTCTTCCTTTTCAGTATATCCTTCACAGTGCCAGTAACCTAGTACAAGTTCAAAAATATTGCTGAATGAAACGAAGTTCAGAATCAAGTTAAAAATGATACTATAACAATCACTGCACCATAATTTAGAACAAGGGACATTTTAATGCAACTGAGAAAAATAGGGGATAACTATTGTTTAGTTTATACCTTTCTAAATGTTCTATTTAGATATAGACCTCTTTCAGTACTAAAGTACCAGTAGTGGATAAAAACAGAAGTAAAATAAATAAAAGTGTGCAGCACAGTGCACATTTTTAGCTTACAATTAGTAGAGTCAATCCTACAACTTGCTAAAGTGATGAAGATGAGTTTAGGAGGCTTTTATTTGCTACAATTCCTTTTACTAATTATATATACTATAATGTCTATAGCATTCTCTAGACGTAACTTGTTTTTTTTTTACAACATCCCATATAATTTATTTATTTATTTTTGATAGGAATTTTTTTTTTTGTACTTTAGATGAAGGTTTACAGAACAAACTAGTTTCTCATTAAACAATCAGTACACATATTGTTTTATGACATTGGTTAACAACCCCACAACATGTCAACACACTCTCTTCTTGACCTTGGTTCCTTATTACCAGCTTTCCTGTCCCCTCCTGCCTTCTAGTCCTTGCCCCTGGGCTGGTGTGCCCCTTTAGTCTCGTTTTGTTTCATGGGCCTGTCTAATATTTGGGTGAAGGGTGAACCTCAGGAGTGACTTCACTACTGAGCTAAAAAGGGTGTCGGGTGGGCCATCCTCTATTGGGGTTTCTCCAGTCTCTGTCAGGCCAGTAAGTCTGGTCTTTATTTGTGAGTTAGAATTGTTCTACATTTTTTCCCAGCTCTGTTTGGGACCCTCTATTGAGATTCGTGTCAGAGCAGCCAGTGGTGGTAGCCGGGCACCATCTAGTTGTACTGGACTCAGTCTGGTGGAGGCTGTGGTAGTTGAGGTCCATTAGTCCTTTGGACTAATCTTTCCCTTATATTTTTAGTTTTCTTCATTCTCCCTTGCTCCCGAAGGGGTGAGACCAGTGCAGTATCTTACATGGCCGCTCATAGGCTCTTAAGACCCCAGATGCTACTCACCAAAGTAGAATTCTACATGTAACTTGTGATGAACCATTTTTGATGCCTACCTTTTTATGTTGCCTTCTAGATGATGAAGCTCTTGACAGCTCAAGCAATGTACCAAGTTAGTAAACCCTCTTGCCATGGGGAAGTAGGCCAGACCCATTGTCCTGAGTTCTTAAATTGGGTGACTAAATAAATTTATAATGTTTTCACATACATAAAAAGCCGATCAGTTGGTAAATAATTCAATCCACTGATTGACCGTACCATTTGGCCATTTTGAGCTTTGATCTGTCCAGATACAAAATTAAGGAAAAGTAGGACATTAGGCAATAAAACAGATGCCATATCTGCAACCAGATTTATTGCTTAGACATATTAAATGATATTTTCTATGATCAGGTATGTAATCTAAATTTCTGACCCTTTTCTTATTATTAGCCCACTTGAGCTGAGACCATTTGGTGCTATAGTTCTACTTCTATTTCTTCATTATACTTATTTTTCTTGTATGGCTTACAGTTAGTATAAATTCTCATGCCGTAGGCAAAACCAGTCCGTATTCAAGGAACGCTGCTTCTTTTGCCTGAGTCTTATCTTAGCGCCAACATCATTTTTGTAGTTGCATTTACTTTTCTTTGGGCTCTTTCCCATGCAGAGAATATTCTAGGTAGCTTATAAGCCACGCTTGCTTTCAGAAAAATACAATAGACAAACTTCCCACTAAATGTAGGTCTTTGAACTTCCTTAGTTTCTTCCAAGTCCTTAACCTTTTCACCTATAATCATCTTAGCAATAGGACTTAGGCAACTATTACGTAATTGATCATTAGCAAAACAGTCATGGTGGCAAAAAAGAAGTACTTTTCTAATACTTGATGAACATTTAACATCTGGATTGATGCTTCAATTCTCAGTCGATTATTAAAAGGCTCTTTAATTAATTCTACCTTAAGCCTTTAAAACTTACATATAGATTACATTTAAGGCTCAGTCTTCAGCAGTGAAAAATTGTGGGTGATATTCACATTCCATAATATCCAACTAAAATGTTGCTGAAGTTTTGTTTTTATTACATCTTATATAGCCAGGAGAATGTCCTTACCTTTGGAGGTACACGGCTGATGAATTTAGGGGCGAAGTACCATGACGTCTGTAAGTCTTTAATTTACTTTAAAATGGTTATCTATGTTTCTGTCATCTCCTTCTCTATTATCTGTCTACCTACATATGTATAAGCAAATATGGGAAAATGTTAACTGTCAATTTTACATTAAGGGCATATATAGGTATTCATTGTACTGTCTACTTTTCTGTATGTTTAAATGTTTTCGTAATAAACAGTCACCACATTTATTTACAGTCTGAGAAACCAAGTGTTACGACATAATTGCCATGCTCTATTTTCTGGACTTTTTTCACACCCGCAAAATCAAGCAGGTTGTATTATATATATATTTTTCTTCCCCCCTGAACTAAATGGTTTATTCTTTCAAAGCTATTGTTGACAACAGAAAAACAATCATGTTTTCACTTAAAAAAATTGTAATTACCTTCATCATGTTGTTCAACCATCACCCTAATCCATTTCCAATTTTTTCCATCACCCTTAACAGAAACTGTCCCCTAAGCAACGAATTTCCCTTTCCCTCTTATATGTTCTTTAAGGCCCACTTTCAGGTGTGCAGAGCCGTGGTGGTGCAGTGGTTAAGTGCTTGGCTGCTAATCATAAGGTCGGCAGTTCAAATCCACCAGCCGCTCCTTGAAAACTGTATGGGACAGTTTTACCCTGTCCTAGAGGGCCACTATGAGTCAGAATCGACTGTACGGTAATGCGTTTTGGTTTTCCAGGTGTGGAGTCTGAATTCTTGCGGTTTAAAAGCTTTCTACTTGCTAGGAGGGTGAATGCAGAGAGACTGTAAAGAAGAGTTGGACTCACAACTTTTCATTTGAACAATTAAAATGCTGTTGATTAAAATATGCCTAGACCAGAGAGTGTTAAGCTGCTTTAAAAAGAGGAAAGAGATTCGGTTTTTATTTGCCGTTTCCATTCATTCAAGTAGGACATTGAAGCTGCTGATGCTAAGAAATTGTTCACTTTAGTAGAAAGCACCTTTCCTCAGGGTTAGAGGTAAAACGCAAACGGAAAGGCGCCTACAAGAGAAATACACTGGGGAACTGCAGGAGGTATGGCCGGGATGAATTCCTTTTGCTCTGAAAGGGAAATGAAGTTGCGGGTACTCACTTTTCCTCAATCACTTGCTTCTGATACTCTTCATATTCCTCTCTCGTCATGCCTTGAGCTGCTGCAGGATCGGATGGACCGACTTCCTCTTTTTTTTCTTCCGACCCACCACCAAATCCTAAATTCTTTACCTGGTTACTTATCATACTTTTCACAAAGAAAGCCATTGTTTCTACCCCAGAAAAACAAAACCAAAACTAGACAAAACCTGAAAAACAAAACACCAGACAAACCAAATCTCCTCAACAACAGCAACACATTTAGGAGCAAAGGCCTCTGCTCAGCCTCATCTATTCAAGGACACAGTGTGGAGACGTGTGGGTGTCTGTTGGCCATAAGCTGGATTAAAGCTGTGAACTCCTTAGTATACAGGGGCAGATGGTTCAGATTACTAAAGCACACAATCAGATGCAACCGACGACTTTCTGAATTAATACACTAAGCTAATTTTGGTGGAAAAAAAGCCCTCACATTATCTAAGCCTCTCTCTCCCACCCATTTGTAATTTTTTAATTATAAGCACAGCAGGGTTTTGTCAAGAGTCCTGTTTCAATTAAATTAATTAGAGCTGACTGATGATACGGCTGTAGTGGAATTTCCAAATTCCAGCCCTTGAACACAACTTCCTGTAGAAAACAGACTCCAGTGAGACTTAAAACCCAGAATGCTTCATTATGTAAAAATAATCCTTTTGATCCATCATTTTATCTCATCGGGCTCTAAGTACTATGCAAGGACTTGCTTTTCAGCTTGTTTGCATTTCGTGCAGCTTCAATGGCTACTGTGTCCTATATATAAATACAAAACTGAGGCAAGTTTAAAGGACAAGCCAGTGGGTTCTTAATTTACATCTGGAAGATTATTTTAGCCTTCTTCCATAAGCTTCTGTATGGAAATGATACGCTTCCGATGCTCTGAACCAGAAGGTAAGAACATATTTGAACCCAATTATTGGTATGTAACGGGGTCAATTTTTTCTCTTGTGTACAGCTCACTTCCTGGGTGCTATATTTAACCTCACTGGAGTTCTTAGATACAACTTTGGATAATATTTTTTAATGTAGCAGATTCTCAATGGCTGTGGTTTTCATCAGGTCAATGGAGGAATTGAGAATGGCTAAGACTTTAATCTACATTAGTATCTTTCTAATTAAAGCACTCCAAGTGGTGCTGAGGCAGGGAGGGAAAAGATGGAAGCTATTTGTAACCTATGCGTATCATCGCTTATCAGTGGGTATGAGTCCTCGCAGAAAATAGATAACTATCCCTCAGGTTAAAACCAGTTGCTGTAGACCCATAATGACCTCATGTGTGTCAGAGTAGATATGTGATCCATAGGGTTTTCATTGGCTGATTTTTTGAAAGTAGCTCACCAGGCCCATCTTCCGAGGCACCTCTGGGTGGACTCCAACCTCCAATCTTTCAGTTAGCAGCCATGCGTGTTAGCCGTTTGCACCACCCAGGGACTCCATCACTGTGTATGGTAGACACTTAATGCATATTTGATGAGCTGTATTGAAATGCCAGGTCAAACAGTACGGCTCCTTTCTGTTATTCTTTTCTTGTGCACAAACCCAAGGTTATGTACCAGCTGTGCAAAGAAAGTCCTCAGTCACGGTAGCAAAATTTTCGTTGAACTACAGGTCTTAAGGTCATCTTAAATTCTGCTGCTTCAGTACCACCTGAAGAGTTGTTATCTGATAGGTTGTGGGACCATTTTTGACTCTAGGGATCTTCAGCACATTTCAACTCTTTTTCTCCCAAGGTAACCTCTTTAGGAGACGCATCCCACATTAGGAATGCATCTGCCATTTTCCAGTAATGTTCAGGAATGTTGTATCTGAAACTATATCAAAATTCCAAGAGTATTTCTTTTGCCAACACTTTCGTGACTGGTTTATTTCGGTTCACAGATGTAACTTCTTGGTGCAGTGAGGCAATAACTGTATTTCTTTCTGTATCCCTTCTATCACCGAGGCTAGTAGAATGGTGAGATGGTATTAAATCAGAGGTTGTTAGTCTCCAGCAGGACACGCTGGCCTCCATGATCTGGTCGTCAATCTCCATGTCAGTTCTAACACGGAAGGGGAAGATGGGCTGGGAACCAAAGTTTAATTTCCTGACTTATTGTTTCTATAGTGGGCTGACCAGTTTGAAGTGAGCTATGCCCATGCTTGGGGTTCAGGTATATTTGGCTAATTGTATCAAATAGTGGGCTGGCTGGCAATTAGTCTGTTTGCATGAAGTAGTAAGGAGTCTCTCAGGAGAGAACTCAGCCAAAGCAGACCCACTAAGTTCGTCTCAGTTACAAAGCATTCGTTCTCAGAGGCATGAAAAATTCTGAATATGGTGTTTTTCACTCAGGTTCACCTTGCTCAAGGTCCATGAGCTCATTATGACTATCTCCTATAGAGATGAACCTGTAATTAAGTATTGACAACTGTCCTCACTGAGAACTTGAGGACCATGCATCGCTGCTTTAGTACTTTCTTAGCAGAAAGTAATGCGCAAGTGGAGAGAGTCATTCTCCTCCAGTTGGCCACAAATCGCCCCAGAGACTGGCTCCTGGAAGTCTCCATTGCTTCAGTGGGCAGCAGCAGCAGTGAGGGTGCCTGAATTAGATGACAGAAAGGGCTTCAGTGTCTGGTAGGAGAGTGTAACCGTGCCCAACACTAGCAGTGGGACCTGGTGTGCAAGATGGAACACGGCAGGAATGGTGCTGCTGCTTGGCTGGCATAGCAGAAATGGCAGAATCCCAGAGAACTAGCAGTAACGTCCAACAAAGCGGGGGTGAGGCCATAAGGAGTAGCAAGACCTGATGGAAACCAAAGGGGTTCAGAGGAAAAGAAAGAGCAAATGCTATCTGGTAGCTGACAAGGCACATGTCTGGACTTATTTGTGAGTGTCTGAGAAAATTCATGAGACTCTCAACAAAACTTGGGACGTTTCCTCGTTTAACAACTCATGAGCAGGTACAGGAGGAGCCAAAAAGCCTGGGTTGCACAATGTTCCAGTCTAGCTCTCCCTTCCGATTTCCAGACCCATATAATAACAGCTAACATTTACCGAGTGCATGCATCCAGTTGTTAGACTCTGTTGTTGGAGCTCCGGATGGTTGTTTCAAATTACCACTCCATTTTACAGATAGAATGAAGGTATGGATTTATCCTGACTTTAAGCCCATTCTGCCTCTTGGACATTTTTACTTGGATACTTACATCAAAGTCTATGTCCCAAATGAAAATTTACCTCTCCTTCCGTCACCTCCACCCCTGACACTTTTTCTTGTGTTCCCTATTTTAGGGAATGGTACCACCTTCCATCCATTTCCCCGAGCCAGAAACAGTATTATCTGATAACTCTCCTTCTCATTCACTCCCCACATCACATCATTAGGTGCTATTAGTTTTGTTTCTACTATTTTCATAAAATTTCTACTTTTCTGTTTCCTCTGCCTCTGCCTTCCTTCAGGTCATCATTATCCACCTGGAGCACTGCAACTGGTCTCTGTCTCAAGTGTCCTTCCTCCAGTCTATTCTCCATGCATCAGGGACCTTTCTAAATGCAAATGTTCTCCCTCTGCTTAACACTTTCATAGCCTCCCACTGCCCTTTGGATGAAGTCCAAGCTCCTTAAAATAGCTTACAGAGTCCTCTGTATATCCCACCCAATGACCACTTTTCCGTTTAGTCTCCAGCACTGCTTAGCAACTTCAGAACTGCTTATATGTCCCCACAGACACTACACCATTTCTCAAGCTTTTGTTCATGGAATCTTGTCTGCCTGGGACAAGAAGTTCTCTACTAGTCCCTCTTATTTGCACAGCTAATTAATGCCTACACATACTTCAGGACATGGTTCAGGTAACACCTGTGGGAAGCTCCTCTAATCTCCCCACCACTGCTTCTGACTCCAAACAGACAAACAAAAAAACCCACCGCCACTGAGTTGATTCCGACTCACGGTGACCCTATAGGACAGAGTAGAACTGCCCCATAGGGTTTTCAATGCTGTAATCTTTATGGAAGCAGAATGCGGTATCTTTCTCCCATGGAGCAGCTGGTAGGTTCGCACCACTGACCTATCAGTTAGCAGCCAAGCACTTAACCACTGCACCACCAGGACCCTTTAAATATATCTAAGCATCAATTCTGGAAAATTCTCAGCTGTTATAACTTTGAACAGTTCTTCATCATGATTTTCTCTATTCTTTCTAGGATTCCTGTTAGATGTATGTTGTACCCTCTCATTGATCCTCAATTTGTTGTATTTCCCACCTTTTTAATCAGTGCTACATTCTGGGCAATTGCCTCAGATCTACCTTTCAACTCTGTACTTCTTTTCAGCTGTGTCCAATTTGGTATCCAAGTTTAATTCTTTTTTTCACCTCCACACTTAAGTTCTGTTTGGGGTGGTTCTTTTTAACTCCAGCTGTTCCATTTTTCAGTGTTCTATTCCTTATTATTTTTAGTCCTTTTTCTCTCTTCAGTCTTTTTTGGTCATTTTAGCTTATGTATTAGTCTTTTTCAGACTACTATATTATCCCAGATTCTTGGAGGTGGTGAGATTCCTATTTATTATGTCTACTCCCACTCACATTTCTCGTTTGGATTGTAATTTTTAGAGCTCATTTCGGTTGAGGCTGGCCTTTCTGTGGGTGTCTGATGCACCTCAGTTGTGGAATTATTGTAATGCTTGATCAAGCAGAGCAGAGGCTGGGCTGGCCCAAGAGGCCCGATGGCCAGAGAGGCTTGCCTGCAGGCATGGCTGAGAAGAGGCTGTCCTGATTGAAGAACTTTATCCCAAGTCATTCCTGATCCTGAATTGTAACCTGTTACTTCTCTAATAAACTCCACAGTTGTATGATCTGAGTTGTGTGGCCACTGCAATGAATTACTGAACCCAGCAAAGAAGTAGACAGTGCCATGGGAGGGATGGCTGGTGTCAGAATTGGTGAAAAGGTTGGAGAGAAGAGCTATGTCTGACCTCCGCCTCGTAGCAGGCAGTCAGCCTTGGGCTGCTGCTTTTGATTCTCCTTCCCCATTGTGAAGGTAGATGAGGGGGTCTGACGCTGGCGTAGTGCCATCTCTACAGCAGACCATTTCTCTGAAACCTCTTTATAAAGACTCTCTTTTAAAACCCTAACAGCTCTGTACGATGAGTATTATGAGGAAACTGAAGGTCACCTTTAGTAAGTCACAGAGCCAAGTTTCAAACCCAGATTTGGCTGACTCCAAAGCCCTTTTTCCATTATACCTCAAAATTGAAATTACTTGGTTGAATGGTGCTTATCAAAAAATTCTTAAAAATTCTTTTAATTGCCACTAGCAATGACTAAGAATTCCAGTTTAAGGATACTACTACCGGCATTTGGTTATTAAAGGTGAAAAATATCAAACACATTGTTTTAATTTGTATTTTTCATTACCAGCAAGAATAAACCTTTACCCATTATCATTTATACGTCATCTCTTATGCTTTCATGTGTTGACTCCACATGGTAGGCCACCTAGGACAGGGTGGACAGCACATGATAAAGGAAGCACTATCACAAATCAGGGCCTACTGGAAAATAAATAGCTATTCACTACTGAAGTCAATAAAGGAAAAAGTAAATTTACTAAAATATTTCTTTATTTGAATAGTCAATGTCTTGTTTGAATTCCAGCTAGCATCAAGTAACAACCAGAAGAGAAAAACTTGACAAAATGTTATCAAATTGAAATTGACACTGGATAGAAAAACATTTTAAACTTTAATATCCATAAAAGAAATATATTAAACAGGCAACTTACAGATCTAAAAAGTTGCAAGTGTTGATTTTCCATTAAATCTTATAAATAAAAAAATCCCCAATATAATCCTTTGTTCACTGTCTCCCTGCGATAAGCACATAGACAGGGAAAGATAATCACATCTTACTATTCACAACCACTATTTATGTTCTTTACAAAGACTGTATCTCTGCAATGCAGTGGGTCAGACAATCCTTATTCAAGTAATTTCTGTTTTCCCCAAGTTATCAAAAAGTACAATTTTCTGAGATAAAATGTCACAACAATCACAATTAGGAAAGCAAAAAGCTTTAGCAGGCAGGCTTTAGATGAGAGTTTTCATGGCTAAACCATGACACGAAGATGATTTTTTAAGCTGAAAAGCCATCATCAAACTACCAAACTACAGGCAACAATCTGAATTTAGTTTGTAGCTGCTAATGAACCAAAAGTTTTCGTAAAAAGAGCATTAAGCCTAAGTACAAAAGAATCAGTGCACTTTTGCTAGTCATTGACAATGAAAGTCTTATGTTTGCAGCTCAGCTTTAAACAAGACAAAAAACCACAAAAAAAGCTATTTTTTTTCCACAGCCCAGTGATGTTACCTTTCGTTGAGTCGATTTCAACTCATGGCGACCCCATGTGTGCAGAGTAGAACTGCTCCACAGGGTTTTTAACTGTGACCTTCTAGAAGCAGATCATTGAGGCATGTCTTCTGAGGTGCCTCTAGGTTGGGTTTGAACCACCAACCTTTTGGCTAGTAGTCAAGTGCTTAACTGTTTGCGCCACCCAGGGACTTCTCTCCCCCACCGTAGTGGTTCTCAAACTTTAGTGTGCTCAGAATCACCGGAGATGCCTGCTGAACACTGATATTCTGAAGCCTCCTCACCCTCAAGTTTTGAGTCAGGTGGTTTGGAATTGGGCCCTGGAATTGGTATTCTTGACAAGCACACCATGATCCAGATGGCCCACAGACTGCACTCTGAGAAACACTGATATCTCTTTAATACATAACAAGATATTATTTGTGGCTTTATAGTAAAGTTTCAAGCTGAAGAAAACATTCAAACAATTAGAACACACA
This sequence comes from Trichechus manatus latirostris, assembly GCF_000243295.1. Classification (NCBI taxonomy): domain Eukaryota; kingdom Metazoa; phylum Chordata; class Mammalia; order Sirenia; family Trichechidae; genus Trichechus; species Trichechus manatus. Next base: position 9,371,412 of record NW_004443999.1, read on the forward strand.
TAGGTACACTAAGAAAGGGTATTAGCCATTATGTAACTGCATTTTCATTTTAACTGCATTTTCATTTTAAAGTGCCATAAAGCACCATGACTTATAAAATCAATCTTGTTTTACTTCAAGGCACCTGTAAAGTACTTGCTGGTGTGAGAAAGGGAACAAATTCAATTATACAAAATAGTACAGAAATAAAAGACTCCTGGCAGAGACTGATTTTCCCACAGAGCAAACATTTTTCTTCAGAAATGAGCTAAAGTCAACGATTTTGAGGAGAATAAACCATACAGCAAATAACACAATAAACACTTTGTGTCAACTGCTTTACTGAGTGATTTTGGAGCAAGTTAGTTTACTAAGCCAAAAAGGAACAGATTCATGCGCATGTTCTTTCATGATCACCATCTCCACTTGTATTAGGAATGATGAAAATGATTCCTTTGAATTTTGGCCTGACAAATGTATACTGCATAGATCTGGTGTTCCTTGGAAGTTCAGGCACATGTGACCATGGGCTTCATAATACTGGATTTGGAAGCCTTTTATCTCAAGAGGATTTCCCGTTTCATAGTCTACAACTTTTTCTTCTGAAGGTATTACATTTTTTCATGGGATAAGAATAAATTCTGTGATGATGATGTCTCTGAAACATGAATTTAAAAATGTTACCACCACAAAGGAGAAACACCAGAGAAGCACTTTCTATGTGGAAGTAAATAAAGCAGGGTGAAATCATCTGAATATTCTCCTTCAGCGTTCTAGAATAAACGCTAACATAAAAAGCAATGTTAACATTGTTCGCACACATGGTAGTAATTAGGTATTGTTATAATGCAACGGGCTCAAACACAGTGATGACTGTGAGGAGGGCGCAGGACCAGGCAGTGTCTGGTTCTGCTGTACACGGGGTCGCGATGAGGTGGAACCGACTCTGTGGTACCTAACAACAACAACACAATGCAGAGTTCCTTCATAAAGTCTTTGTATAGATTTTGGCCAGTTGGCTCAATCTGTAAATGACATTTGAGGACAAACTTATGAAACCTTGGAAGAAATAAATAGTATTATTTTATAAAATAGTATTATGTCAGATTCTATGACAAATGAAAAGATGACTACTTTAACTGAAGAGGTAAAGAGCATTTTGAAGCCAGCAAAAATCTATATTAGCCATGAAGACAAAATGAAATCTCCATTTAAAAATGTCGTTTATAGAGTGTTTCCACAATACCTAAAACTATCTTCAAAGACTATAAAAACCCCTTCCAGTCTGACATTTCAAGGTGAAGCTTGCTAGCAAGCTGTTAGTTCTTACTCTGGCATTAAAAGAAGGAACTCATAAGTATTAACTACATTTCTCAAAAACTGCCTTTAAAAATCTTGAAAGTGCTCTATTACAGTCTCCTTGATTTAAAAGGGTATGTGAACAGTTACCAACACCAGGCTGCATGGAGTAATGTAAAGCAAAATGCAGTGGTGGGTTTTGTGGATTTTAAATATCCTCAGCTCATGCAATGTAAGCTGAACTTACATGTTGTATCAAATGGAAGAAATAAGTTCCTTAAATTATAAATGTAAATGAAAAAAATCATTTTCATAATACTGAATTGACACTGTTAAATGAAGATATTAAGAATATGAGCAGTCATGAGATGAATGTATTGCCAGGCAAAACACCCCAAAAATCCATTATCAGAAGTATGTTTCCATCTAAACGGTTTTTTAGGCAAAGAGCAGCTATTAATTTCCCCCATAAATTTCCTTTAAAAGTGAAATATACCATCAATAGTCAGGGGGAAAAATATTTCAAGAAACATTCTGGAGCCTATTATTCAGATTCTAAAGATATCAGACAAAATATTCCCTGATTTCAAAGGCAGCTGGACTGAGATTAAACAACTGCAGGTCTGGGTCTTAGACTAGGAATTTCTGACCTCTAAAAAAAACTTTGGTTATCAAATAAACATGATGGCGGACTCTTAATTAGACTTCATATTTCAGGGGGCAGGGAGGTAAGGTATGCTTCTGTTAAATAAAGAAATCTCCAACAGTGGAGGCTTAGGGGTAGCACTTGTATCCAGGGGCGCCCCCTGTTCTATCATTTACCCTCTCACTTATCAGTTCAGTGGCTACATTCTACTGACCAGAAATTCACTGAAATTTACAGAGATTTATGTACCATGCACAATTTTATAGGTAGTCGTCTTTAAGGTTTATTCTCACCACAAATCAATGTTTAAAAACAGTTATTTTATACAAAATTTAATAATTTAGACTATGAAGCAATTTAAATACTTCAATTCCCTCAAAAAGACAACCTTTTGTACATACATACATGATATACACATAACAAAATAGTGGTCAAAAGAACTTCTTTGCAGCTGCTTCTTGCTGAGTCCTAATTGGGGGTGGGGGGAGAGAGAAAGAAAGACATACTGAAACAAGCTCTGGATACATTACTTTGGAAAGAAATAGGACTGCTTAAAATTAAAATATACAATGCCTTTTTGAATTATAAAATAAGCATAAATTCTGTACATGCATGCCCATGCAAACTGAAACAGACTAGAAATACTACTTCCTTTGCATAAAACTAATTTTATAAATATTGAAAGTTCTATTATGTGCACAGATAACTTTGTTGAGTATTTCAAATTAAACAGATACAGAAAAACATTTGGTCAAATTTTATCAAGAGACTTACCTATACATGATATAACCAATGAATAACACTGTTTGCACCACTACAAATATAACGAAGTGTACTGTAGATAAGCATGATGGAAATGGTGGTAGTTCTGGGCATTTTGGTTTTTCATTTGATGGCTAAAAGGCAAAGAACTTTCTATTACATTTAGTCAAATCTGTATTTTGGAAAAAGAAAGAAATGTGAAATCTTTATAAAACTCAAGGTTTACTCAAGTGTTTTCATTTTCATATTCATTCCATATATATCTTCTATCCCCTTAACTTTTACTACTAAACTTTTAGAAGGAATAGTTTACACTGGAACGCTTCTCCACCTGTTCACTATCCACTAACTCACTGCCTTCAGTCATTGCCAAACGTCCTCTGACAGGTCCCTCAATGCCCCGCATTGAGAACCGTTGTTGTTGTTAGTTGCCATCAAGTCTATTCCGACTAATGGTGACCCAATGTCTGCAAAGTAGAACTGTGCTCCATAAGGTTTTCCAGGCTGTGACTTTCAGAAGCAGACTGCCAGGTCTGTCTTCCAAGGCACCTCTGGGTGGACATGAACCACCAATCTTTTGGTTAGTAGTCGAGTGCTTAACCATTTGCACCACCCAGAGACTCCTGTATAAAACTATACATGTTTATAACCTTCAAAACACAGAGGAGGCTCCGAAATGCAGATGTGATGCTTACACTAAAATAAACATCTAATAAAGTTAAAAAAAACTTAAAAGAAAATATGATCCAAGTAAGAAAGGAAAAGCTGCTGGAAAAGAAAATCCTACCTAAGAAAGTTACTATTCAGCCAGTTTTAGATCTGTGCTTCCTAGCAGCCTGTGCAGAATGAGTTACAGGTTTGTCTAACAAAGGGGTCTGTCAAGAGAGACATTTACCTTTCTCAAGCTGTTTAAAGATATTATTACCGATAACAAGAGCCCCCCACCCCACTTTTTTTAAAAAGACTTACAGAAGAGAATCTAGAAAATAAAACATTTGGGATTGTGATAGCTCCACCAATTGGAATAACACATTATTTAAAAAAAAATTCTATTCAATAGGACACAGAAGCCTGATGTGTTCCAATTCTACCTGGAACATTAAAAATGAGCATTAGCAAAAGTCAAAGGTTAAATATTTTCAGTGGAATAAAGCAGAATATGTATTCTTCCTTTCTTAAAGGAGACTATGACAATTTAAAAAGTAGAAAGTGAAAAAATTTACCGTATTTCGCTGCACTAAGTGATCTATGTCTCTCTTTACTATGTGAAGGTGCTCTTTGATGTCATTGAAGTGCTGTGTTGTCTCATAAATTCCTCCTGCAGACCCAGGATGCTGTATTCCACTGACCAGTCTGACAGTTTCACTCATGGAATTCCTGAGATAGAAAACGTTTTTATACAATGCAATGACTATAAAGATGATTTGCTCAGTTACAGCTTTCAAATGGTTAAACATATTTCTAAGATCAATATACTAGGATCTTAAAAATTATCACTTAAAAAAAAAAACTTAGTTGTCTTCAAAATAAGGAAATAATTTATAAAACTGTAATTTAACTTTATGCCTTTATCTTTTACTAAGAACCCATTGCCATCGAGTTGATTCTGACTCATAGCAACCCTATAGTACTGAGCAGAACTGCCCCACAGGGTTTCCAAAGAGTAGGTGGTGGATTCAAGCTGCTGACCTTTTGGCTAACAGCCGAGCTCTTAACCACTGTACCAGGAGGGCTCTTTTACTGTGGGTCATCTAAAAGTAACCACATAGGGAATTCCATTAAACAATCTGTGTTAAAACTAATGTTATAAATGGGTAGGCCAATAACCCGTTGCTACTGAGTCAATTCCAACTCACAGCGACCCTATAGGACACCGTAGAACTGCCCCATAGGGTTTCCTAGTCTGTAATCTTTATGGAAGCAGATTGCCAGGTCTTTCCTCCCATGAAGCTGCTGGTGGGTTTGAACCGCTGACCTTTCAGTTAACAGCTGAGTGCTTAACCACTGTGTCACCAGGGCTCCTTTATAAATGGCTCTTGAATAAAATGATGGATGATACTCTTAATGAACTTATAAGAAAACCTTTGACGTGTTTGATGTTGTATAGTAAATGGTTAACTCAGCAGGCTTGGATTGTCCAAACTCTGCATATTCTAAAGGTCTTCAGTACTGGTTCCTGACAGGCTCCTGGAGGCCCCTGGAATATCCTGCCTGATAAGAGCATCTTTATATACTGGGGCCTTGGGCCACATCAGACAGTTTAGGCTAACCATGAGATTAATGGTGAACTCCTGTTTTTTACTGCCTGGGGTCCTGGAAGAGTTTGACCTCTGGGAGAACTAGAGACTGAGTAGCTAAGGTCAGTCACACAGGTGCTCCATGCCTACTTGACTGACCCCTAATAAAAACCCCTGGGACCAAGGCTCAGGTGAGCTTCCCTGGTTGGTAACACTTTATACATGCTGTTACGCACTGTTGCTGAGAAAATTAAGCGCTAGGAGAGGACAACTGGAAGCTTGCATCTGCTTTCTCCTGGACTCCATCTTATGCCCTTTTTCCATTGTCAATTTTAATCTGTATCCTTTTATTGTAATAAACCATAATCATAAGCACAGTGCTTCTGAGACTCACAGAACCTAAGGATGGATCCTGGCTGAAAGCAGAGAATCCCAGAAAGATGTTTACCCGTTATTTACTGACTATGCAAAGGCATATGACTGTGTGGATCATAACAAATTATGGATAACATTGCAAAGAATGGGAATTCCAGAGCACTTAATTGTGCTCATGAGGAACCTGTACATCAATCAAGAGGGACCGATTCAAACAGAACAAGGGGATACTGTGTGGTTTAATGTCAGGAAAGACATGCATCAGGGTCGTATCCTTTCACCATATTTATTCAATCTGTATGCTGAGCAAATAATCAGAGAAGGTGGACTATAAGAGTAAGAATGCAGCATCAGGACTGGAGGAAGACTCATTACCAACCTGTGTTATGTAGATGATACAACCTTGCTTGCTGAAAGTGAAGAGGACTTGAAGCACTTACTGATGGAGATCACAGATTACAGCCTTCAGTGTGGATTACACCTCAACATAAAACAAAAATCCTCACAACTGGACCAATAAGCAACATCACGATAAATGGAGAAAAGACTGAAGTTGTCAATGATTTCATTTTACTTGGATCCAAAATCAACACCCATGGAAGCAGCAGTCAAGAAATCAAATGACGTATTATTGCATTGGCCTAACAAGGAACAGATCTGTCTTGGAAGAAGTACAGCCAGCGTGCTCCTTCGAAGCAAGGATGGCGAGACTTCGTCTCACGTACTTTGGACATGTTATCAGGAGGGACAAGTCCCTGGAGAAGGACATCATGCTTGGTAAATTAGAGGGTCAGTGAAAAAGAGGAAGACCCTCAACCAGATGGACTGACACAGTGGCTTCAACAATGGGCTCAAGTATAACAACGATCATAGGACAGTGCAGGACCAGGCAATGTTTCATTCTGTTGTGCATAGGGTTGCTATGAGTCAGAAGCAACTCCATGGCTCCTAACAAGAAGGGTGACCTTGCGGTCCCCTGGCACAAATGTAAATCTATTTCTCCTTGCAGTTCTAGCAGATGGTCCCTATATACAAACCAAGTGCTTCAACGGGAACCCAACCAAATATAAAGGAATAACTTGATATTTGGCATAGTGACAGATGGTGTGACAGTTTCCAACTCACTATCTTTTTGAAGCATAATTTGACCTTCTTCAACATCTTACCATATTCACTGACATTAGAATATAACCTCCACATAAGATGTGATTCCACTGTTCAGATGTAAGATAAAGAGATCTACTACTAAGTTTGCCCTTTGGATATGAATCTGTAAGCATGATAGTAAGAGACTGCAAATATTTTTCTTTAATAATGGTTAGAACTATAACAGAGCTATTCATTAAGAGCAAGGAACCCTGGTGGCACAATGGTTAAGCACTCAGTTGCTAACTGAAACGGTGGTGGTTCAAATCCACCCAGCGGCTCTGTGTGAGAGACCTGAAGATCTGCTTCTGTAAAGATTATAGCTTAGGAAACCTATGGGGTAGTTCTACTCTGCCGCATTTGGTCATTCTGAGTTGGAATCAACTCAACGGCACATAACACCACCATTTATTAAACAATAAAGGAATGAATGAATATGAGTTTCAATTTACCTTAAAAATTACTTTATCTTGGAATACTTAAAAAGCTCTATAAATAGCAAGCAGTTTATGTTATTAATATTTTTATATAAAATACCTAAACCTGGGGATTTTTTTTGGTAAGGTAGATAAAATAAGACTGGTTTGGCAAAATGTTGATAATTACTGAAGGTACATGTAGGTTCACTATACTATTCACTCTACTTCTGTGTATGTTTGAAAACGGCTATAATAAAATGTTAAAAAAAAATTTAAGCCCCTCCATAATCTGTTTGCAGCTTACTTTTCTAACTTTATCTTTCAATAAGCAACATCATGATAAACGCACAAAAGATTGAAGTTGTCAAGGATTTCATTTTACTTGGATCCACAATCAACACCCATGGAAGCAGCAATCAAGAAATCAAAAGACACATTGCACTGGGCAAATCTGCTGCAAAGGATCTCTTTAAAGTGTTGAAAAGCAAAGATGTCACCTTGAAGACTGAGGCGCACCTGACTCAAGCCACGGTGTTTTCAATCAACTCATATACACGCGAAAGCTGGATGATGAATACGGAAGACCGAAGAAGAATTAACACCTTTGAATTGTGGTGTTGGCAAAGAATACTGAATATACCATGGACTGTCAAAAGAATGTCTTGGAAGAAGTACAACCAGAATGCTCCTTAGAAGCAAGGATGGCGAGACTACGTCTCACATACTTTGGACATGTTATCAGGAGGGATCAGTCCCTGGAGATGGTCATCATGCTTGGTAAAATACAGGGTCATCAAAAAAGAGGAAGACACTCAACGAGATGGACACAGTGGCTGCAACAATGGGCTCAAGCATAACAATGATTGTGAGGATGGTACAAAACTGGGCAGTGTTTCATTCTGTTGTACAAAGGGTCACTGTGAGTCATAACAGACTCCACGGCACCTAACATCTTTTATCTATACCCATCTATACCCTTTCATCTGTCTTGGCTCCTGCCATTACCTGTGGCTATCCTTCACTTTTAAGACTCTGTGTCTTCGTGATGTTCTTTCCAGTTATGATCCCTCCCCCCCAATATCTGTGGTCTAAAATATGCTGTCTCCTCCACATTTTTCCCTGATCCTTTCCTGTCAAATGCAATTACTCCCTGCATATATATACCACACAGAAACACACACACACACACACACACACACACACACACGCTACTTTCTACTTTTATCTGCAATATATGGGTTGGTCATATCTTTCATGTATTATAAACTCCCCGAGAAGAAGGATCATATTTCTGATTTCTTAACATTTGCCTTTGATAGTTATAGTTCAATCTGGATGACTAAATAAGCTGTCTTATTTTCTCAAAATAAAATTTAGTTTAAAAAGTAAAAGCTTTATCGGAAGGTGAAAAAAAGAGGAACTCAAATCTCAGCATTATTTAGAAATACACATTATGTCAGGCTGAATGTTAACTATAATAAAAGTTTTTAAAAGTTATGAGTTACATGAGCACTGAAGACTTCAAAACTGGCAACAAAATATCTCAAGTGCTTTCTAAATGTCATTTATTGATTAACATTTCTTTTAATAGCATTCAAGCTCAAGAAAATTATACATATCAAGTTTTTCCATTAGAACCCAAATTAAGGATTATATTTTAAAATACCTAAAATACTTACTAAGAATAAAGTATACCAGAATGTAACTCTCTCACATATCTGCATTTAAGAATACTGCTTCCCAGAAGCATGAAGTGCCAACATACAATGTTTTTTTTAATATACAAAGATTGAGTCACTTAATGTGTTCCTATTCAATCACTGATTCATTTGCTTGTTGAGTCTGCTAGGATTTATTTTATGCATGCTATGAGGAGGCAGGCATTATTTAGGGATATAAACTGTGGTAGGAAAATACAATTCCCGCCCTGCAGGGACTAGTCATCTAGCAGGAGAGCAATGTGATAGAAGCACACCTAGATCTCTACAAAGAAAGATGCACTTCACTTAGCCGGGCACCGCGAGCTGAGGAGGAGGAGGGTTCCGTGGGGATTAATAGAGGGCATTACAGGCTAGGAAACAAGTCAAGTGAAAACCAGGGTGCACAGAACTCTAGAGAAAAGTACTTTCTAAGGAATGATGGAAGGAAGAGCAACAAGAGTAGAAAACTATACCCATTACTACTGGGGTATCATTGCTTCTAGGCCCTCATTTAGCATCCATTGGTGTTTCTTGCCTGAAACAATTACTGTGGTATTTGCCAAATGGTGATTTTTCTATTTCCATCATTCCTTCTACATTTATTAATTGGAATTTTACTGTAAAGACTAGCTAGCCCTTCCCCCTCATTTTTTTTATTTAATCAATTATTTATATTGGTATAGTCTCACAGATGTTTAATTTATTCTATGGCTTATAATCCAATACTATGATTATTCATTTTGTTGCTTAAACAATTGTAGCTTTGGTCATTGGGAGCTCATCCTGGTTGGCTTCTGTGTTCTTTCAACAAGTTTCCATCTTTTTTTTTTTTTTGGAGCATTTCTTTAGTGTTTGGTACCACACTACATTCCAGGCTCATCTTGTATTTTTTTCTACTCCAGCTCTGGAATCAACTACTTTTATTGGAGAATGGTATTTAGAAACCAAGATCTGTGCGCTAGGTGTGCTCACAACTACTGGGGTATCATTGCTTCTAGGCTCTCTCAGTGGAGAGAGCTAGGAAATATATGTGGTATACAAAATATGCATGAGGCTATGTTTTGCACGATTGTTTGTCAGGTGTTATCACATTCTGTTTAATCTAATCCTGTTTAACTTTCCAATCCTAAAGAACTCATCTTGACGTTCTTAGGTGTCAAGGGTTATAATGGTTGGGGCAGTGCCCTAGAGTATTAGCTTATGAAAACGGGCCATTTTGGCTTTTCTCTGCTCCAGGCATTGATGCCATTAATTATCTGCATCAGTGAATCATTCTTCTTAGAAACTTATCACTCAGTGTTTCAAGAATATCTCTTTTCTACTCCAACTCTTTGTCCAGCCTTTATTAAGGCACAAGATAGGAATGAAAAACAGGTAGTTACATATAGCATATTTACTTCAAAATGGTTTTAAAAAGAAACATTCTTTTTTTTCAAAGAGAAAATCATTCTTTTCCTTCAAAAAGAATTTCCTGCATCAACTCTGCTTGTATTACATTCCTACAGTGCTATGAATGCTTACTCCTCATTATTCATTATTCTAATTCTTTTTATATTTTATATCTGGCTCTGTCCAGCAGCTGGGATAAACTTTTATTTTTTAAAAAGGCTAAAGTTTTCTCCTTTTCCAGGTGAGCACAATTTTAAAATTCAGACATGCTTGCAGTTCCTAAATATCAAAAGTTACTGTGCTTTATATTCCCCTACCTATAAAATGAATCTAGTATGTGATTCTTACCCTCAGGCAGGAATCTCCAGTGCTTGCGTACCTAAAGAAGTCATGAATTTAGGATAAAGATGTCATAACACTCACATACTACTTTTACATACTCACTTCATTTCATTTACTTGTCTCAGAATCTCATGCTGAGTATTCACCACCGTATCTACCTCTTGTTGAGAGATCTGAAAAAAAGAAAAAGAAAAATGACGAGTCAGCTCAATAATCCACAATCTGTAGTCCAGCAGTCTTTCTTTTCTACTTTCCCTCCAACAAGGGCTAGGTAGGCACACAAGCCTCCTGTGAAGGCCCACCTGTCCAGGCTGCCCCGGGACTCCAGCTCCGCGCTTTGAAAGCTCCTCTGTCAAGGAGGAGACGTATCTTCTCTGCTCATCAAGAATCATATCTAACTGTCGATTGAGCTGCTTGATTTCAAGATGAATGCGATTCTGTCCTTCGAAGATTTGTCTCAGCTCACGATCCCCAACAGTCTCAAAGATTTCTTCCGCTGAAAATAAATTACACATTAAAATATGTGTACTGAAATTAGAACATGACCAACATAGCAGTCTAATCTCCAAAATACTAACCATGCAGATAGTTAATTTAATCATGATTTAATTACTATCTGTTTTTGCCATCTCTGATAGTTAAACACTTATTTGCCAAATTATATTCTTAAAATATGTGCATTTTACTTATGCAAAATATTAACGGAGTTGAGAAGAACAGCTGATTTTCCTTTCATACTTAACCATGTTGAAAACAGCAGATTAGTTCACTCAAAGGCTTACTATAATAAGCTTCAGGATATACTCACAAACCATACGTGATAATGCTTAAAACAAATTCAAGAAAAAAATGAAACGTACCTTTCATGTCTATCCTCATTAAGTCTGAATCATACTGTTCATCACTGAGACCCCTCCCACTGCTCCTATGATAAAGCTGAAACCCCTTATAGGGTTGACAAAGCACTGCATTATGCCATGTTTACTTCTCTCGTCTCATCTCATCCTATCCCCTTGTGATAATCCAGCCACAATGAACAGTTTTCAGTTCCTCAAACACACCACCACTCTTTTACATCTAGACTCCCTTTGCCATATTCTCCCCATACCAACGCACACACATTCTTACTTCTTGTGACTAACTTGATCATTCCTCAGGTCTCAGCTTAAAACAGGATTTCCTCTGAAAATCATTTCCTCTCTCTCTAAATCTGGGTTGGGTGTTCCCTCTAAATGCTCCTCTAACACAATGTAAATCTCCTATCACAGCACCTACCAAACCTACCGTAAAGGTCTGTTCAATTCTGTGTCCCATCTCTTACCATGTAAATTCTAGGGACCATACCTATCCTGTTCATCACCGGGATGCTCAGATACAACACAGCAGCAGACACTCAAAAAATGGTGTAAAATGAATGGATGGATAATGATGGCTTTTCTACAAAGCAGCTGTTACCCTGAGCAATGTACTTAATCGTTTTGAGCCTCGGTTTCCTCATCTGTAAGGTAGGGACACCATCTAGCTCTCACAGAGTGGTAGATGTGATTTAAAGAAAAAGCATATGTGAAAACACCTGGCACAGGGCCCAACGTGATGTCCTCTTCTTTTACCTGGCACACCTACGCTGGCTACAGAAAATTAAAGAGTATGAAAGAGTTGTGAGTGGGCTGCAGCCAAAGTTAATGGTCAAAGAACATCAGTACGTGCCTGAGGTGAACAACTGCTATCTGCAGGACCCAAAGGCAAACAAGCAGAGGCAGAGGCAGAATAAAAAATTAAGAACTGGGGAAAAGAACAGCTGATTGTCCTTTTACAGCCCCCATGCTGAAAATAGCAGATAATTTCAATCACAGACTTACTATAACAAGCTTCAGGATATACTCACAAATCATATGTGATAATGTTTAAAAACTAATTCAAGAAAAGAATAAAATGCATTCTTCATTTTTCTTCATTAAGTCTGAATCGTACTGTGGATCGTTAAGAGATTCATACACTACACAGACTGGCCAAATGCTAGCCACAGACTTTATGAAATACAGCCTTGATTATTTATGCTGAGGGGGAGCAACCCAGATAATAAAAGAGAGTGGATAATAAGTTACTCTATTTGGCCTTTATTTTTTACATTAGCAGACTTAGTTCTTAATTACGTTGGCTTAGACTAATATTTTAAAATTTTCATACTTAAAGTACAGCCTAGAATTCTATTGAATAGTAAGAGGAGGAGAGCCACAGAATCTCTTTACCTACAATAGTTTTGATAATTTTCAAATATTATACTATATATAATAATTGTGTGCCACAAAGAGAAAATAAAAAAACCTTGGGCTGGTTCATTCAACAGATATTTACTGAGTCTCAACTACAATACTAGGCCAGCACTGTCTTTTTAGGTTTTGGGGAGACAGCAGTGAATACAACAAACAAAACCCCTGTCCTCGTGGAGCTTGCATTTTAGTGGTTCACTGTTCTGTCCACATCACCATGTTACTTCTTACTTCACACGTCAATAGCCACATTCTTCCTCGTAAAAACTCTAACCTCCTTTAAAGACTAAAGATTTGTTCATAAAGTGTTTCCAGAAATTACTTTTGATATGCTAGTTCAGAGAGCAGGGATGGAATGACCACATGTCCAGGTCGCCCCTGACACGAAGCTCCATGGCCCAGCTGCAGCCCTGACAGCAGCATCACCACAACTCACCAGGCTGCCCCTGAAGGTCAGGGTGGTCTTTCTGGAATTCCTCCTTTTTTTTATCCAATTCTTGCTGAAAGTGTTCAAATTCCTCCTGATACTTTTCTTTCTCTTTTTCTGAAATTTCTATATCTGGCACAGGCTTTTTTGGAGTTTAAGAATAAATCATTAAAAAACATGAGAAAATCAGTGAGTACCTTCTTCTTATTTTAACTACTCCACCACTAGCTAAAACATTAATATCAAATGATATTTCTTATTTAAATCATAGTCAATTACTCTTACTACTACTAACAACAACAAAAAATAACAGTAGCCATACCACGTATTGAGTGTTTGCTATACGTGCATTGTTTCATTTAACCCTTACAACATTAAGAGGTGGCCAGTACAAACACCTTTGTTTTACCCCAATGAAACGGGTTACAGGCGTTAAGTGACTTGCACACAATCCTATAGCAGGAACTGGCAGAAACAAGATCCAAACCTAGGTTAGCCTTCCCAAGTTTCAGTCACAAGGCAATATCACTAAACTGAAAACAAACTTTTTGAAAAAGGGTGTACACTTACTGGTTCCTTTCCAGGCTCAGTCAATTGGAAAGTCAGAAAAGAAAGAACATCATGGTCATCTAGAAATTAAAAAAAAAAAAAAAAAGAAAGTCTAGAAAAAAATGCAATGTAATACCTACATAATAGATTATTTTTATAGGTATGCATTTAGCTTATATTTACTGCTTTAAAAAATAATTAAGAAAATAAAAATTAGCTCTAATTTGGTACAGCCAATACTCAACTGAAAGATTTCCATTAGAAATAAGTTAAAATCTACTTTCTGAAACCCTAAACCAGATCATTTAGCAGTGTTTAACATATAATAAATGTTTAATAAATGTCTTATAAGGAAATGAACGATCAAAACTAAGCCCGAACTTCTAATCCTGACACTGAAACCCTCCCATATTTGCCACAAATCTCCTTCATGGATTATGCCCAAGCCAAACGAGACAACAGCCTGTTCTCCATGCATTTCCTGTACTGAACCGTCTCCGAACCTTTCTTATGGCACTTACACTTTTGCCTTACTTTACACTAATGACCACAACACTGCTCCATCCTGGTTTACTGGGACGTCCTGATTGATACACTGCAGTCCTGATATAGCATCTCCTTTCACTCTCAGAGCACCCCGGGTTAGATACAGTTAATCTATCTACATGTCGTTCCTAATTGTTTCCCTCACAACAGCAGATACTAATAATTTGATTTTATCTAGTCATATAAAAAAGTCAAATTAATCTCAGGCTGCTTAAGCTGAAAACAGATCCAGGAGAACAAACTTCATTAATACTAAAATGCCAATTCTAGCTAGTCACATCCACAAATAAAAGCAATTCATTTCTGCTGTGCATCAGTCTTTATGCTTCCTGTCACTATCATGGAGATCTAGAGATGTAGCAGATTAAAGGGAAAATTACAATACTACAGTGGGTATTAATAACTTTGAGGATAAGCAGGGCGTGGTAACACAGCACTAGACTGAGGAATCAGAAATCGAAAACAGTCTGACGATTCCTAGCCATGTGATCTCCAGAAAATCATTTCTAAGACTTGGCAAGCTCTTCTAAAAATAAAGAAAATACAATCTACCTTCCCTCCTTGGCTTTTGTTAGGAACAATCCATATTTTAATATTCCATATTCAATCCATATTGAAAATATTGTAAACTACTACAACATTTCATATAAACACAAGACAGTATTAACATCAAATGATAACTTCATTTATCACCACCTATGGAAAAATTGATAAAGTTTTATAGTCCCCAAATAATATTTCCTCAGGCTGCCAAATTCATTTTTATATCATGTGACAACTCTCAGGATCCTAAACACTTGGCAATTAACCTTTTACAGCCTCCATTGTAGAGCACCCAAACTGATGCCTAGTTTACACACATAAAAGTAGTCCCGGCCAACTGTGTATCTACAGAACAATGTAAGTAGAGAGTTAGTGGTCCCAACAGGCCAAAAGACTGGCACCCCAGACTATGGGAAGGTTCCAACTAGTCTTGAAAGGTTAAAAGTAACAAATCTACACATCCCCCAAATACACTATTTCCAATGAAACTCAATTCATAAACTTTTAATAATAAAAGCAAGATTACCTGCAAGACCTCCCGTTGCAGCAGATATTCCAAAATGCCCTTGTGCAGGGATAACCATGTTTTCCACTTTGGCACAAAATTCATAATCATTTTTATCTGGTGTAAAGCCATTATTGATCATTACCTAGAAAGACATACCATGGTGATAGCTTTTACAAAAGACACTGTAAAATGAATTGCCATTAGTCGATTTTATGATTAATACTATTCAATCTTTGTATTTTATCTAATTATCAACTGCCAGAAAGCTCTGTTACCTCTCATTATTATTAAGGGTAATCTCTCACCTAACACATAACATCATTACATGGTATCATTGTATAATAAGATATTTCCCTTAGAAACTGTTTTTTGCCCCATTATGTATCATAAGCTTAAAAAGGAAAAAAAGTCTATTAACTTGCAGTGAAAATCTTTCTAAAATAGAATAAGTCTCTAGGGAAGACTTAAGGAGACATGATTACTCTCTTCTAATGGTTCAGACGGATCAGACTTGTTCTAAAACCCCAGTGACCGAGCTAAAACCCATAGGTTACATTTATAATTCTACTTAAAGAGCTGGCTGAGAAGTAAACAGAGTGCCCCAACAAACAGTGAGCTCCTTTTCATTAAATTAGTGGAGTAATTTGGACTATCATTAAATTAGCACAAAGAGAGCAAAAGTGGCAGATCTCTACTGCCAAAAAAGGACAGAAAATGAAAAAACTAACAAGACATAGAAATCACTACTCTGTGGAATGTATATTTAAAGTAATGACCCTAAAATTTTAAATTGAATCATGAAATTCTGTGAAAGTACAGATATCTACCGGATACATGAACACTCTTTTAATTACACCAGTCAAGTAGTGGTCTAGCATCTTCAGTACCTTTTAACTCTAACACCCCAATCACTAGCCCCACCCCAAATAAGAGCCCCTGCGATAAAGAGTGGAAGCAAAAGGAGTAGGTACTAAACTAAGGGCACTTCTATGGTTACTTCCAGCCTCAAAGTTTTATCAGCGATGATTAAGTTACACAGGTAAGAAGTCACAGTACTTTGTCCAAGTTTTTGACAACAGAATAAAATACCTGTCAACAGGAAGAGTTACTCTCTATATAAGGCAGGATGGAAACATGTGAACTCCTACCAAATTTTTAAAATCACCTCTCATTTAGGAAACTAATATTCTGTTTCTTCTGATCAGTGATCGGTAACGTTCCCAAGTCAGTTTATAATTGGTCCTCCCTCTATAGTCTTTCAGATAAGAATCTACAATCGTAAGATATTTGCCTTTAAGTGTAATTAAAAAAAAAAAGTTAATCACACTCTAATTCCAACAGTAAATCCCAACAAACTGAAAATCCATCAGGAGTCTTTACTGTCTAGTTCTAATTGTTAAAAAAAAAAAAAAAGGCGGGGGGAGGGTATAATGTATTTATTCACTGTACTATGAGTTAGAGGAAGAGTCCCTGGGTGACACAAACGTTTAAGTGCTTGACTACTAGCCAAAAGGTTGGTGGTTGAAAGACAAGCCTGGTGATCTGCTTCTGAAAGGTCTCAGCCTTGAAAATCCTATGGAGGAATTCTACTTTGCACATGTGGTGTCGCCATGGGTCAGAATCAACCTGACTGCAAGTAACAACAGCAACGACATGAGTTAGGAGGAATGTAAGGACTATAATTGTAAAACCTAGGTACAACGTGCCCACTGACCAACTCTTCTTCTTAAGATCACAGATAACATTCCTTACTCACCTTAAGTTTCAACCCAATGTTAAATACTACACTTGTAGTATTTAAAGTCTCTTGTTTTGACCATTTTTCCTCTACCAATAGCACTTCTTGCTTCCTACCTCCCCTTACTTTGTTTTTCCCTCCAATGTGGAAACCGGGGCAAGCTGAGGGTGTAAGTGCTCATTCAATAAACATTTCCTGAGTACCTAACATGTGCACAATATTAGGGACTATGAGGGACACAGAAGGAGCTCTGGTGGCACAGTGGTTAAGCACTCAGCTGCCAACTGAAAGGTCGGTGGTTCGAACCCACCAGCTGCTCCACGAGAGAAAGATGCGGCAGTCTGCTTCTATAAAGATTACAGCCTTGGAAACCTATGGGGCAGTTCCACTGTCCTATAGGGTCACTGTGAGTCAGATCCACTCGACGGCAGTGGGTTTTTTTTTTTTTTATGAGGCATACAGGATGCAATGCTTACACTGAGAAGTTTACAATCATACTAATGAGAAAAGATACACAAACACATAGTTGACTAGCAGTTCGAGACAACATACTTTAAAGGCCAAACAAGCAGTAGGAAAAAAAACTCTAAGAGTTTAGGAGCAAAAAATACACCAAACCCACTGCCATCAAGTTAATTCTGACTCACAGCGACCCTACAGGACAGAGTAGAATTGCCCCCACAGGGTTTCCAAGGATTGTTTGGTGGATTCGAACTGCCAACCTCTGGTCAGCAGCCAAGCTCTTAACCACTGATGAGCTGATGTTCAGGAAAGCCAATGCAAAAGCGATCTAAAACAAGGTGTTGAAAGATGACTGTGATTCTGCCAGGTAGAGAGAAAAGGGGAGAGAGTGTTATAGGAAGAGACGACAGACCGAGCAAACGTACAAAGGTGAGAACCACTAAGTCATATTCATGTGTGCAGCCAAGAGTCTCTAACACGTGCTCTTCTGCATACTAGCTCTACTAGGACATTCATTAGGTGAAAAAAGAATTTCATGGTCAAGTCAGTCTGAAAAACGTGGGGCTAAATAAAGGTTTCTCTACTGCAGGACTTCCCAGAATCTCTAACGCACCTATATGCGCAGCAGTGCCCAGTCTTGTCTGAGTATGGAATTCTTTTTGGGGAGTACATTTTGCAGGGCTACTGTTCTGGGAAGTGCTGTAGGGCTCACTGTGTTGCATCATGTTGGCAGCTTCAGTGCAACCTGTAAACTCAAGTGTGTATCTGTACTCACCAAGGCTGGCATCTGGGTTCTGCCATGTGAGGTTAATCGTGACTTACTGATGACCGTAATGAAACCATACAGATGTCTAATAATGACAGTGAATCTCAAATCCAAGTCAATCATAACAGACTGGACACTTCTTCTATTCTGAGATCTCTAAATGAGCTGGGAATTTAGGAGTGAGCCAACACCAAGTTTTCCAAAGAAATGCTTTTTCAAGAGTTTTATATGTGTGAGTGTAAGGCTAGCTAGTGATTGAAAGAAAAGAAAAATTCAGACAAAAATTTTTTACTTCTAAGTATTGTTTCACCGGGTATTGATGGTGTCTTTAAAAAGCCAAGTTAACACTACATTAGTGATCTTAGTAACTGTAACAGTCAATTGGATAAATTCACCTAAATATTACCTTAAACTCAACTTGTCTACAACTAAACCAACTCTCTATTTTCCCACTCTTCCCCAAACACACACACACACAAACATGCTGTTTCTTTGCTAGTCCCCCTTTCGGTTATTATTGGTACCAATTAGTTGTCCAGTTAGCCAGAAAGTCAGGAACTATCCTTGACTCCATGATTATCTTCACTCCTTTCCCCCCACCCCCAAATTGGTACTAAGTCCTGTGGCCTCTACTCCTAATCATCTCTCCTCTACCTTCACTCTGCCACTACCTTAGTTCAGACCACAGCTGAGGTCTTGGAGTTAAGACAGAGCTTGATTCAAATCACAGTTCTGTTACTTATTAGTATGACACAGTCCAAGTTACTTAAAATCTCCTATATTCAACTTCTCCGTGTATAACATGGAGATGCCTACCTCACAGAGCTGCAGGAAGGTTTAAATGAGAAACTGCATGTAACGTAACAAACACAGGGCATGGCTCGTTAAGATTTAAGGAATCTAAATTATCTTACCCCTTTGCTCCTTTCATAAATACCATTATAAGAACACTGCTGCCTATGTCATCCTCCTAAAGCAAATCAAATAATTTCATTTTCCTGCTTAAGAGTCTTTAAACAGTTCCTAACAAGATAAATTACATGCAGCCATTCAAAACCTGTAACTGCCAACCTTTCAACCTCGCTTCCCACAGAGCTCCTCTATCCTCCAGCCATACCAAACTACTTGCCTTTTCCAAATATTTCAACTTTTCTCAAGTCCCTATGCCTGCTTTCTCTGCCTGGAACACACCCCCATATCTAGGAAATTCTTACTCCCCATCAAGGCACAGCTCAACTCTGAGAAGCTGTTCTTGACCCTCCCCATGCCCACCTGGCAGTTACAGGATTCTAACCCCATGATCCCTTAGTGGTATCTGTGTTACAGCATTTCTCACATGGCACAGTAACGTTATTACATGGGTCTCCCCTCATTAGACTACAAGTTCTTTGAGAATGGCTTTCATCTTATATATGTATCCTTGAAGGCTTGGATAGGTACAGAATGCCTGGCACGTAGTTGAGTGCTTAAACATTTCGTGACTAAACGCAAATTTACTGGCAAGGTTTAGCCATAGATGGCCACTTACACCACGCTTTGAGGCCACTTGTTCTCTTGTACTAACACAGATGAGTACACGAACGATATCCAAATTTAAATACATTTAATGTCTATCAAGAATTCAAAATAAAAAATACTAGAATACTGTTTACTGATTATCTCTAAGTATATGTTACTTACTGTCAATGTTTTCTGGTAATATATAATCTTCACCCGGACAGGATAGGGTTTATTCCGAAAGTCCCTCTGGCAACTTGCTAAAGCTTGATTAGCACCATCACTATAGTATAAGGGAAAGGACAACAAAGAACTTCAGATTTTCAGTATTTAAAAATTCATTATTTAAAATGATTAATGTCCAGGAATATTAATATAATATCAAGTTATGACAAAGTCTTAGGACATTTCAAGCTAATTATTCACAAGACACAAAGTTGACTCACATTTTTTCCTGTGACTCCTGCTACAACTCTGGATAAAATGGGAAGCCCAATGTAACCATGCATGTAACTGTGGCAGCACAGGGAAAGTTATGTTCTTCTACATGAGACTAGGGCAGTAATTCTCTACCCTAGGGCAGAATCAGAACCACTCATGGAGCTTTTAACAATGCAGATTCTGAGATCTACCTCCAAATCAACTGAAGCAGAATCAAAAGGAGAGGGCCTAGGCGCCTCTATTTTAAGCTACGCAGGTAGTTGTGATAAACGAGTAGGGCTGAAAACCATTAGGGTAGGAAAGAGTAAGCAGGAGCATGGGTAAATATAGTTTTTATAGTTCGCTTATTAGTTAAAAGGTAATTCCTCCCTCCATAATGGAAAAATAAAAAACACAGATACCTAACTCACACACATTATAAATATATTAAACACCTAAGAAGTTTCTTAACCCACTGATAATCTTTAAATAAAGCACTAGTATAAATAAGGCTGATTGTGAGGATGGTGCAGGACCAGGCAGCACTTCATTCTGTCGTACGTGGGGTCACTATGAGTCAGAACTGACTCGACAGCACATAACAACATTGAATAAAGTGTCATAATAATTGCTTACTATCAGTTAGGTCAAAGCTTTGAACTTTGTTTTTGAAAGATCTAGTTTAATAAAACTGTACACCTAAAAAATGCTGAATTGGCAAATGCTGTGTCAGATATATTTTTACAACAATCAAAATAAATAATTATTATATATTTTTAGTTTAAGTAAAACAATACATGTTTAGGTTTGAAATCTGAGGTGGTCCACAGAAAGAACTTTAAAACAGAACGAAATTAAAGTAAGACTTTTCCACCAGATTACCAAATACGTCTGAAGAAAAGAAGAATCTTGTTTCATTTGGGAAGTGTTCAGATTTGTAACGATATTATTTCATAAGGTTTCCAAAGAGAAGATGAAATCAGGAATAATGTAAAAAACACACACTTACTTTTGATGGTCATAATGGATTTGTCCATTGTTGCCTATAATTACTATAGCAGGATTATTTTTCTAAAAATAAAGAGAATGTTTTGTTTTAAAGTCCTTAGATCAAGAATTCCAGATCATTCCGGATGTGCTATAAGGTTTCTTACATCTCTAAAATTCTAGGACTTAAAATTTTAAAATAATTACTACCAGTGGAAGAGATTTCTACTCACTTAAAAAAAAAACACAACAAAAACAGTCATTTGAAAACAGAGTAGTTAATACCTCAATCAAAACTGACTCATTCTTGAATAATCAACAACACATTATTTGAGGACATACTGTGAACCTGGACAAGTACGGGATTTATGGGAACTTCATAACAGGAGGGCTAATGTGGCCTTGGCTTTCAAGGAGTTACTAATTTAAAGTTCTCCTTTAAATTGCTAATAATGACCTCTGGGAAGTAGTAGGGAGCAACAACCAGCTGAAGCAAAGAGCACCAGTCTTAGGGCTGCTAAAACACAAGTAATTGTATGTTTCCAATATGTAAGTACATTTTGTTCTTAACTGTTTTGGGAGAGATCATCAGAGAAATTGGCCTGATCAAAAAAGATATTAATATGTGAGCTAACAGTAATTTTCTCATGAAAGCAAACTGTTAGTCTTCTAAACACAGGTGGTTTCACTGCCTACATCAACAGGGCTCATATGTAACCATCAAAATTACTAGGCACATACAGGGCAGTGAAGGGGGTCATTGCAAAGTTCTCGGGGTTAGGGCTCCATTATGATCTCAAGTTGGTGTATAATAAGCTGTGTACTCATCTTTAAATTTACAAATTCCCAGTTATATAAAGACTAATCATCATATTTAAAATATAGTTTGGGGAATTCTCTACTACTAAACTGCTAAGTAAGCTATATTTCTCACAGCCTAATTTATTAAAGCAGACAACAGTTCTATCAATTAAGTATACCTTTCCATCATTGTCAAAGGAATCAAAAAATACTCCAACACCATTCCACATGTCAGCTGATCCAAACACAGGACCCTCCAAGCCTTGATTTTCTGCATACCAAATTGCCTGTAAGTATACAAGAACAATCAGAAGCTAGTGGTTTATGCATTTACACACACTTTCTAAGTGAAAAAAATTATCATACCAGGCCATCTGCTCCAATTCGACCTCTTCCAGTCACTCGGAAAGTCACCTCCACTTCCCAGTTCTCAAAGGCAGCTCTTGTCTTTGTCCACACTGATCCTCTTTGGCTTTTTAAAGATGGTGCTATTCGAATTTGATCTGAACTTGGAATAGCATCTAGAATAAAAATCAGCAAAGAAAAGCTTTAAGTTACAATTAGGTAAAACTCAACAAATCATCAACAAGCTGCTACATATACCTGTAGAGATCAATTTTAACCCAATAACCTTTCAATAATTTTGTTAGGAAAAAATTTCATGTTGACAGTTTCAACTTTTAAACTTAGGTCTCTCTAACATCCCCCCTTACCCTGTGACCAATGAAATATCTCTGCAAAAGGATTAAAGCTGTAACCATACACAAAAAAGTCAAGGGGTGAGGGGGAGAAAATTATGGCTTAAAAGGCAAACCAATAATCTGATTTTCATAATATTATTTTTAAGTACCTGAAAAATAATGTGCATATTATTTTTTAAAAAACCACAATGCATTTTACCAGTTTCAAATGTTAAAAAGCTCGAACTGTGAAAAGAACATACCACTAGGAATCAAGAGACTTGTTCCTAGTCTTAGTTCAGCTGTGTAACTTTGAGCAAGTAACTCTCTTACTCTCTTGGGTTCACCATATGTTCACCTGTAAAATGAAGGAGCTAAGCTCAATCACTTCCATAAGTATCCCAAACATTATAGGCAAAGTTTTGTGCCTACGTACGTTCTTCTAGGAGAGGGTCAACTGCATTTCAATTCAATAAACATTTCTTCTGTTTCAGCAAATTATCAAAGATAATAGTGATCCCCTAAATGGTGGTTTGCATCTCTAGTCTGGGCTCCAGTCCCAGCTCCACCACTTGCTAGCTGTGTGATCTTAGGCAAGCTAATCCATTTCTCTAAACCTCCCAACAAGCTCACAGGTATTTAAGTGCATACAAATGTTTTGATAAATGTTAGCTATAGCTATGAGTCGGAATTGACTTGACAGCAATGTTTTTTTTGGGTTATTCTTCCTATTATTGGACTACATGATCATTAAAGTACCTATCAGTCCTAAAATTTGAACAATTCTAGCACACTCTCTCAGATATTAACCAGCTTTAACATCAAGAAGTACAACCAGAAAGCTCCTTAGAAGGGACGGCAAGACTATGTCTCACATACTTCAGACATGTTGTCAGGAGGGATCAGTCCTTGGAGAAGGACATCATGCTTGGTAAAGTAGAGAGTCAGTGAAAAAGAGGAAGACCCTCAACGAGATGGACTGACACAGTGGCTGCAACAATGGGCTTAAGCATAACAAAGATTGTGAGGATGGCGCAAGACCGGGCAGTGTTTCGTTCTCTTGTATGTAGGGTCCCTATGAGTCGGAAACGACTAGACGGCACCTAACGACAATAACAACGTCAATGCTGGGAAATAAACAACTGTATTATCACTTTACAGGTAGGAGAACTGACAAAAAAGAAAAGTTGAGATCCTTTAGTAAGATCGGCCGTTGTTTGTTACCATCATCTTCACTCAGAGGTGGGCGAGGGGGACAGGGCATCATGGACAGAGCATTGGACACAGAATCAAAAGACCTGGATTCGACTTCTAGTGTACTGACATGTACTATAAATCCTTCTGTAAAGATGACAGCCAAGAAAACCTTATGGGGCAGTTCTTCTCTGTCATATAGGGTTGCTATGAGTTGGAATTGACTTGATGGTACACAACAACAATAAACCTTTTCCAAGAACATTAATTTTTCTGAACATTGGTTTTTCATCTACAAAACAGGTAACACCTGCCTTGCCTACTAAGGATCAAATCAGATAATAAAAGTGAAAGAACTTTGAGAGCTATGAAAGGTTACAGGCTGTTATCATTTTTTGCCCTTATGGACCCAAGGATTTGTACTGACAGTACCAAAGGACATTAGAGTTAAGAAAGAGAAACATCACAGATTTGGTCTTAATTTGGGACAAAAGTAGAAACTAGATGTTAAATTTCTCTATTTTTCAATCGTTTTTAGTAATGCATCTCGGGTCAAAACGAAAAGGGAAAAAATGATCAACGGAGTTAAGAGAACAGTGAGACTGAAAAAATTACAGGGACATTAAAAGAAGGTAGATGTCCACGGGGTCAGAAGATAGAGAAATCATGGCTAAAATTGTTGTTGTTAGGTGTGTTAATTGACTCATAACGACCCCATGCAAAATGGGATCAGAGCATTATGATCCATAGGGTTTTCACCGGCTGATTTTCGGAAGTAGATTGCCACGACTTTCTTCCTAGTCTGTCTTAGTCTGCAAACTCCACTAAAACCTATTCAACATCATAGCAATAAGCATCCACTGACACACGGATGGTGGCTACACTTGAGATGTACTGCCAGGAACTGAACCCAGGTCTCCCACATGGAAGAAGTCCACCGCTAAACCACCACTGGCCCCCATGGCTAAAATACTAATCCCTTCATTTCAAATCCAGTCTAGCTGTGAAATTCTAATTCACTGAGGTACACTGTCCTGACAATTCTGCAGCAGACTAGCTTGGTTATAGGCTCTGTAAAGAAAATCAAGGTAACAATTTGAGTAGTTGATTAAGTCTTACTTGGCTGATGTGGTGTATGTATGTGAGAGAGAAAGAGAAAAAAGGAGAGAAAAGAGCAGGCAGGCAATGGAGAGGTGCAGAAGCGAAAAGGTGTGAACAAATTCGTCACTGTTACTGAAAAATTCATCCTCACTTCAAAAATAAAACCAACAACTTGTGTTTGGTATCATTTGCACCATCTTTGTGTATCAAGAACAGTGTTACCTTGATAACAAATGCCCCCAATATACTCTTGCAGAAAGCAGGCACATAATAAATGTCTGCTGAGTAAAAGAATAATTGCACTCTTTTTCAAATACTTAATGATTTGGTTATTAAGTTCAATTAAAATGTATACCTTTTAATTACACATTAATTTCAGTGAAATAGCTCTTCCCAAAAGTACGGTTCCTATTCAGTAATCACTTTCTACAAATAGAACATTTTGTTTCATTTATAGGACAATCTGTGTACAACAAACATGGAAAATTGTCCCCCATATAAATTCTTCCCCCCATAAAGGCACGTGGGGTCACCATGAGTCGAAATAAGCTCGATGGCAACTAATAACAACATAAAGACATTTGCCACTTGTTCCCAAGGGTGTATCTGATGGTCACTAAACAAAACTTATGGCATGCCAAGAGCTTGTGGCTGAACCCTTAGTCAGCAGTGACACATCAGCACTAAAAACCGCAGATGTGTTTTCCTTCTCATAAGTCAATGCTCCAGCAAATCTCCCGTATCTGTAAAAGTGCCGAACACACAGTGAACAAAACATGGAGCGCAGGTGGCAAACATAAAGAGCGAACAAAATATGGAGCGCAGGTTATTTCACTGTTTCCGGAAAGAAAAAAAAAAAAGGAAAAGAGAAAGGGTATAATGCTATTCTTAGTCTTAGGATTTAGAAACAACAAATACCAAAAAATACACTCCCTCTCCTAAATAAAGGGACAGGTGTGACTATAGAGTTATATGTAAGTTAATACAAGAGAAAAGATCATAGCCCACATCAAGTCACTGAGAAGCAAATTTAAGCTGTAGTTCCAACAGTTTAAGAAGAATGTCCTTCTGACATAAAAAGACTTAAAAATCACTCAACAGCGAACATATGCTAACTCTGGAGCTGTCGCGGGGGACGGGCGGGGGGGCGCGCCAGGCACAAACAAGAGTATGAACCGTTGCTAACACCGGAGAAAAAGCCAGCAGCGAGGGCCCAGGGGGAGCGGGAGGGGAGGCAAGCGGGCTGCTCAAGTAGGCGCTGGTTGAGATGGCTGAGGTAGGCGGACGAGCCTCCTACAGACGTGGCGTTAGGGTGAAACATGATGCCCAGAGCCGGTGTGAGTGCTGGAAGTGAAGGAAGTAACAGGACATCTCTAGATCAAACGGAAAGGGCCGACGAGATCACAGAAGGGAAGCCAGAAGGAAGGGGGAGGCAGATGGGAGAGAAAACCCTCGGGACTGGCAGAGGAAACCTTACAGACAGGAGGGGACCTGGTGGAAGGGCTGCTGAGAAAAGACCCCTCCCCGGCGCATGTGGAGCTTAGCGGCTAGAATGGGCCCTCTGCACAACAAAGTGTCGGCGGAGACAGGGCATAGACGAGGCGGCGGGAGGAAGGAGGGGACCCGGGCCCCCGCCCCCGTCCCAGCTTACTCCCCGCGTGGGCCCAGAAGGGCACGGTCCCGTCGCTCTGCACCAGGTGCGGCCCCTTGAAGCTGTATTTGTACTCGAAACGGCGATGTGGCAGCGCGGCCGCAGGGTCGCCTCCCACGCCGTCGCCCCGGACGAAGCGACTCATCGACAGCAGCAGGGCGCAGAAAAGCAACCTATCTCTGGCCTGCGGACCACTTCGTCTGGAACCCGCCATCTTGGATTGTGGGACGCGGAGGCCGGCGAGAGGGGGTGGGGCGCGGGAGGCAGCGGACGGCCAACAGGGCGCTCGCTGATTGGCGGAGCCCCGAGAGCAAGGGGTGAGCCCCGCCCCCGGTCTCCGCTATCCCCCTGCCGCTAGACCTGGAGCATCTGGGGGCGGGGCCATCCAGTAGGGGGCGTGGCCTCCCATCCTCTCTCGGGGCGGGAAAGGAGAGCCAACATTCTGTCTCCACTTGATGCTGAATGCGGCTGGAGCCGACCGATGTCTACCTGCAGGAAGCCTTCTCCTGCCTCTTGAAATACTTAAGAGGAGGAATTCGCGAAACCTAAGACCTGAGGACCCACACATCAGTCCTCTCTGGCTATAACGAACCTTTCCAGTGTTAGAAGAAAGGCATCCCTTTTGATGTGACGAAGATTGCTCAGTGGCTGGTTTTCATTAGGTGAACTGTTAATGTTTAAGTCTTTCCAGAAATATAGCATAGTCATTAATAGTAGTGGTCCCAGCCCCCTAAGCTCCACTAGCCCGCATTAGGGAGTTTCAAACTGGGAGCAGGCGATCCTCGTGACTGTCAAGCCCTAGAAACGTTTTGTTGGTGTTGAATCAGAGATTTCTAAGGATTCATCAGCCGCCTTCTGCCAAAATTCAATGCCAAAAGCTTTCCAAGTTTTGAACCCATGGCAATACTGCATTGAAATGGACCTGGGTTTTTGTTTAGTCTTGGTGAAAGGGCTTGTGTGCTCTGAACTGAGTGATCAGTAGACCCCAGGCATTGATAGGATTGGTCTTTGACTTAATGAATACTATATACTGATTTTTTTTTTGAAGAAGAATCTTCTTTCCCCTACTTAGAAAAAATATTATCAAATATTTATAGTCATCCAGAGTTTTGTTTTTCATAAATGTCTCTTGAGACGAATTTTAAAAACATCTGAGAAGATTAAGCAACATGACTTAAATTGGTTTTAGACATAATTCTTTATTTCATTAGCTCTGTCATTTGGTTTATGAGCAAGCACTAGCCCTAGAGACTGCATGCCCACATTAACTTATTTTGCATTGATCTCCCAGCTTCCTGCCTGTACTGTTAAATCTCTTTTTTAGTGCTCAAATCAAACTTTCAAGTTAAATATGGATTTATGGGCGACTTCCGGCAAAATGGTGCACTAGGCAGAAGCACCATGCCATCCCTCCACAGCAAAGATACGAAAAACTAAGCCAAACAGAGAAAACAACAATCCTGAAACCCTAAAATATCAAATGAAGAGATAAAGAACTCAGCCAAGCACCAAATGGAGTGAGAAGACTGACAGAGAATGGAGAGCGAGGAGAGATTCATGCAGAGGTCTCCTATCAGCTAACCCAGCGCGGATCCACCATCTTGGACTCCTATTGGAGACCAGCAAACGGGGTACGAGAAAGGAGCTTCACGGAGCTTCCAGTGGGAGATAAAACAACCGGTAATTTGTGATATACGTTTTCCCACCCCCCACTCTTCTTCACCCCCACTCAGCCTCCTCTGCTTCCCGCGGCCACAATCTCTTGTCTGGGAAGCACTGACTGCTTGGATTCCACCCACCCAAATGGGCCGGCTCTCTGAGTGCCACTTGTGCTGCTGGTGTTGCTTTTTTCCACTTCTTTTGATTTCTTCCTTACCTCTCACCACCTCCCCCTCCTTTCGCTCAAATACCTGGCTCCGTGCGCCATCTTTGCTTCTTCCTGATGGGCTGCGGAGCTCTGTTCGAGTGTGAAGCTGCTTCCCAGTCTGGGCTGCCTCGCTGATGGGATCCCAGGGCTTTTGTTTGTTTGTTTGTTTGGGGTTGTTTGGTAGTTTTCTTTTCCTTTTCTTGAGTTGGGAGCCTGTTCTGGCCGGGCAGTGCTGTGTGGCTTGGAGCCTACCCCCTCGGCTTGTACAGATGCACAGAGGGATCCCTGAGGGCATTTCTTTTTTTTTTTGTTTTTTTTTTTCCTGTTTTTTGGGGGCTTTTCTTGTTTTGTTTTTTTTTAATTTGTTTTGTTTTCTTTTCCCTCTTTTTCCCTTTTTGTCTGTCTTCATTACTCAGTGTCTCGTATGTCTATATCTTCCTTCTCTTTTTGTTCCCAGAATACCTGGCATTGTATACCTCTATGCCTTCTAGCCAGGCTGTACTGCAACAACTGAGAACAACTTCCCCAGACCTCATAGCCGCACCGGTGGGATCTCTGGGAACCTTGCTGTTCTTTTCCCTTTCCAATTTTTATTTATTCATTCTTTGCTTTTCTTTTCTTTTTTTCTTCCTCTTCTTTTTGTTTTTCTCCGTTTCATAGTCTTTCATCTCTCCACTCCAACAGCAAGCTCCCCTAGCATTCTTTTTTGTTTGTTTGTATGTTTTTGGCTCCTGTTGCTCTCTCCTCTCTCCCATATCCATCTTAGCTCCACACATAACAATCTCCCTGCTACATCCTGCCTACCTGCACCGTGCACTTAACATCACACCACGAAGCAGCACAGGCACAGCCTACTGGAACCAGCCCTGCACTGATTACCGACCCGCCCTGGTGGCTCTAGTAAGTGCCACAAACAACCCGTTCCCAGTAACTTCTCTTCAGCTAGACCTGCCCTGCTGTACCATATCTGAGTGATTGACCCTGCCAATTGGAGAAGGAGGCGAAAAGTATTGTTCCCACAGACGAGCAAACAACAAAGAACACACAGCCCACCTGCTCAGACATAGCCAAATTTAAAAAAAAGGGATGAAACAAACAAATCTACAATCAATA
>NW_004443999.1:9404656-9441070 GCF_000243295.1 Trichechus manatus latirostris
AAACAGTATGTGTACTACTGTTTCATGAGAAACTATTTGTTCTGTAAGCCTTCACCTGAAGTACAATAAAAATAATAATAATAATAATAAAAATATGGATTTATTGCTCTCAAAGTGCCAGTTTCAGATGTAAGAATGATGGTGCAGAAAGCCAGAGAAGCAGCTATCTTTAATGATTTTTTTGAGCCTCTCTAGCAGCCTAGGACTGTATATCTCTAGGCTTCTATTTTCTTAGACAAGTCCCTCATTCATTTAAACCATTGTTTACAGGTTTTCCGTTCCCTGCAAACCTGACTGATACCATTAAAAAAAAAAATACAGCCATCATTGAGTCAATTCCTACTCATAGAGACCCCTTGTGTGCCAGAGTAGAACTGTGCTCCATAAGGTTTTCAATGGCTGTGATCTTTCAGATGTATATTGCCAGGACTTTCTTCCAATGCACCTCTGGGTGAATTCAAACCACTAACCTTTTGGTTAGTAATTATTTAACAGTTTGTGCCACTCAGGGACAATGGCTAACATACTAATGCTACTATGGATTAAGAGTCTCTGGGTGGTGCAAACTATTAACGTGCTCAGCTGCTAACCTGAAGGTTGGTGGTTCGAGTCCATCCAGAGGTGCCTCAGAAGGAAGGCCTGGTGCTCTACTTCCAAAAAATTAGCCACTGAAAACCCTGTGAAGCACAGATCTACTCTGACATAGATAACGTCACCATGAGTTGGA
This sequence comes from Trichechus manatus latirostris, assembly GCF_000243295.1. Classification (NCBI taxonomy): domain Eukaryota; kingdom Metazoa; phylum Chordata; class Mammalia; order Sirenia; family Trichechidae; genus Trichechus; species Trichechus manatus. The sequence goes on from NW_004443999.1 coordinate 9,405,384, forward strand.
ATTGACTCAATGGCAACTGGTATACTATGTATCAGGCACTGTTCTGGGTGATAAACATGCATTCACTCATTTAAGATGAAATTAATCCAATGGTAATGACCTTCTGGAAGCAGATTGCTAGGGCTATCTTCCGAGGTGCCTATGGGTAGGTCTGAACCAATAAACATTAGCTATTTTACTGACATTTCTTCACTCTTCCACTGATAACAAGGAGAAGCTAACTCTTCCTTGTTAAGCCAGTCACATTATGGTTGCATTCATTAGAACACAGAGTCTTTATATTGATTTCCTCTACTCTCGTTTTCTCTCGTTTTCATAAAAAAACACACCCAATGTAGTGAGATTTGGGCAGTTAACACTGAAGTATTTGTTGATTTTGTATTAAAGTAACTTGCCTAACTTAGGTAAGTAGCTGACATTTTATGAATAGCCTAAGAGGCATCCCACAAATTTGAAAAGAGCAGAGCTAATATGATTAATTTGGTATATTTTAATTGCATTGTATATTATGGTAAGGAGTCTTGGTGGCAAAAATGGTTAAGCACTTAGCTGCTAATCGAAAGGTTGCTGGTTTGAACCTACCCAGTGCCTCCACAGGAGAAAGACCTAGTGATCTGCTTCCACAAAAATTATAGCCAAGAAAATGGCCAAAAATTAACTCTTAAGCAAAGATGAGAAGATAAGGGGTCAGGGAAATTGTTCAACTGGAACAGAATAAATGAGAATGATGACACATTGTGAAAAACGTGATCAATATCACTGAACAGTTGGTGTAGAAATTGTTAAATGAGAGCCTAATTTGTTGTGTAAACTTTCACCTTAAACACAATAAAATATTATTTAAAAAAAAAAAAAGATTACAGCCAAGAAAACTCTTTGGGGAAGTTCTGCTGTCACATGGGCTTGCTATCATCAGTTGGAATTGACTTGACGGCACCTAACAACAACATTCTCAGAGTAGTTAGTGCTAAAGAATTTGCCAACTGTAATTAAATTTACAGGTTAATTTCTTCATGTTTACCTCTTAGCCAGTGAAGAAAATATAGATAAGAACTGTTTGGATGCAATTTATGTAGGGAAAGAGAAGGGACAATTATGCCATATTTGGCAAATATACATTGATGTTGCTTGCCTGTGTATTAACATGTTGTGTGGTGTTTTGGTATCCATAAGCTTTCAAATAGCATTTGTCTTATGCAGTCAGTGTATACAAAGATACTTTTATTAGTCCTGCCATGTTTAGATAGACTAATTGAATTTTGCCAAAATATTTTTTTAATTTGGAATTTTGCCAAAATGTATACATTAGGCCTGACATTGGAAATAGATATGCTGTTTACCATGAAAAAGACCTGTTAACTTTTCTTCATATTAGAAAAGGCCAGCAAAGATTTGATCCTTTACACCCCCATTAGCACAGTGGTTAAGAGCTTGGCTGCTAACCAAAAGGTCAGCAGTTTGAATCTACCGGCCGCTCCTTGGAAACCGTATGGGGCAGTTCTACTCTATCCTAGAGGGCCACTATGAGTTGGAATCAACTTGATGGCAACGGGTTTGGTTTTTGGTTTGGTTTACCCCCATTGGGCCACCATTCGTCTGTCAGTTTGTCGTACTGCAGTGGCTTGTATGTTGCTGTGATGCTGGAAGCTAAGCCACTGGTATTTCAAATACCAGTGGGGTCACTCATGATGGACAGGTTTCAGCGGAGCTTCCAGACTAAGATACTTGGAAAAAGGACCCGGCAAACTACTTCTTAAAAAATTGGCCAGTGAAAACCTTATGGATATCAGCGGAACGTTGTCTGATACAGTGCCAGAAGTTGAGCCCCTCAGGTTGGAAGACACTCAAAATACGACTAGGGAAGAGCTGCCTGCTCAGAGTGGAGTCAACCTTAATGATGCAGATGAAGTCAAGCTTTCGGGATCTTCATTTGCTGATGTGGCATGACTAAAAATGAGAAGAAACAGCTGCAAACATCCATTAATAATCAGAATGTGGAATGTACGAAGTATGAATCTAGGAAAATTGAAAGTTGTGAAAAATGAAATGGAATGCATAAAGATCAATATCCTAGGTATTAGTGAGGTGAAATGGACTGGTATTAGCTATTTTGGATTGGACAATCATATGGTCTACTATGCTGGGAATGACAAATTGAAGAGGACTAGCATCACATCCACTGTCAAAAAGAACATTTCAAGAGCTATCCTGAGGTACAATGCTGTCAGTGATAGGATAATATTCATATGCCTACAAGGAAGACCCTGGTGGCTCAGTGGTTAAGAGCTCAGGCTGCTAACCAAAAGGTCACCAGCTGCTCCCTAAAAACCCTATGGGGCAGTTCTACTCTGACCTATAGAGTCACCATGAGTCAGAACAGGCTCCACGGCAAAGAACACCAGTTAATACAACTATTATTCAAATTTATGCACCAACCACTAAGGCCAAAGATGAAGAAGTTGAAGAATTTTACCAACTTCTGCAGTCTGAAATGGATCAAACACACAATCAAGATGCATTGATAATTACTAGTGATTGGAATGCTAAAGTTGGGAACAAAGAAGAAGGATCGGTAGTTGGAAAATGTGGCCTTGGTGATATAAACAACGCTGGAGATCACATGATAGAATCTTGCAAGATCAGCAACTTATTCATTGGAAAGACCTTTTTTCACAACGTAAATGGTGACTATACCCGTGGACCTCGCCAGATGGAACACACAGGAATCAAAATGACTGCAACTGTGGAAAGAGAAGATGGAGAAGTTCAATACCATCAGTCAGAACAAGGCCAGGGTCCAACTGCTCTTGAATGCAGAGTAGCTAAAGCAAATGGAAGAAAAGATGAAGTAAAAGAGCTGAATAGAAGATTTCAAAGGGTGGCTCAAGGAGACAATATAAAGTATTATAATGAAATGTGCAAAGATCTGGAGTTAGAAAACCAAAAAGAAGAACATCCTTGGCATTTTTCAAGCTAAAAGAACTGAAGAAAAAATTCAAGCCTTGAGTTGCAGTTTTGAAGGATTCTATGGGCAAAATATTGAAAGATGCAGGAAGCATCAGAAGAAGATGGATGGACTACAGAGTCACTGTACTAAAAAGAATTAGTTGATGTTTAACCATTTCAGGAGGTAGCATATGATCAAGAGCCTATGGTATTGAAGGAAGAAGTCCAAGCTGCACTGAAGGCATTGGAAAAAAAAACAAAACAAAAAAACCAAGACTCCAGGAATTGACAGAAAATCAATTGAGATATTTCAACGAACAGATGCAACACTAAAGCACTCACTCGTCTAGGCCAAGAAATTTGGAAGACAGCTACCTTGTCAACCAACTGGAAGAGATCCGTATTTGTGCCCATTCCAAAGAAAGGTGAACCAACAGAATGAGGAAATTATTGAACAATATTGTTAATATCACATGCAAGTGAAATTATGCTGAAGATCATTCAAAAGCTGTTACAGCAGTACATCGACAGGGAACTGCCAGAAATTCAAGCCGGATTCAGAAGAGGACGTGGAACAAGAGATATCATTGCCGATGTCAGATGGATCTTGGCTGAAAGCAGAGAATATCAGAAAAATGTTTACCTGTGTTTTATTGACTATGCAAAGACATTCGACTGTGTGGATCAAAACAAATTATGGATAACACTGCGAAGAATGGGAATTCCAGAACACTTAATTGTGCTCATGAGGAACCTGTACATAGACAAAGAGGCAGTTGTTTGAACAGAACAAGGAGATACTTCGTGGTTTAAAATCAGGAAAGGTGTGCGTCAGGGTTGTATCCTTTCACCATACTTATTCTGTCTGTATGCTGAGCAAATAATCCGAGAAGCTGGACTATATGAATAAGTACAACCCGGCATCAGGTTTGGGGGAAGACTCATTAACAACCTGCGATATGCAGATGACACAACCTTGCTTGCTGAAAGCAAACAGGACTTGACACACTTACTGATGAAGGTTAAAGACTACAGCCTTCGGTATGGATTGCTCCCCAACATAAAACAAAAATCCTCACAACTGGACCAATAAGCAACCTCATGATAAATGGAGAAAAGATTGAAGTTGTCAAGGATTTAATTTTACTTGGATCCACAATCAACACCCATGGAAGCAGCAGTCAAGAAATCAGACGATGTATTGCATTGGGCAAATCTGCTGCAAAATACCTCTTTAAAGTGTAAAAGCAAAGATGTCACTTTGAGGACTAAGGTTTGCCTGACCCAAGCCATAGTATTTTCAACCACCTCACATGCATGCGAAAGCTGGACAATAAATAAGGAGGAACGAAGAAGAACTGATGCATTTGAATTACGGTGTTGGTGAAGAATATTGAATATACCATGGACTGCCAGAAAAATGAACAAATATGTCTAGGAAGAAGTACAGCCAGAATGCTCCTTAGAAGCAAGGATGGCAAAACTTTGCCTCATGTACTTTGGACATGTTATCTGGAGGAACCAGTCCCTGGAGAAGGACATCATGCTTTGTAAAGTAGAGGGTCAGTGAAAAAGAGGAAGACCTCAACAAGATGGACTGACACAGTGGCTACAACAATGGGCTCAAATATAGCAACCTTTCTGAGGATGGTACAGGACCAGGCAGTGTTTCGTTCCGTTGTACATAGGCACCTAACAACAACAGCATCAACCCTCATTGGGACAAAACATGATCTTTCATTTCTTTGACAAATTCAAGGCACAGTCGAGAGGAAAGAAAAAAGGAAAACAAAGCAGGCACAAGAGTAGAAATCAAAAGAAGAGAGAAAGAAGTGTTTGTAAGGGGACTTGTCTGGACTATGATATCCTGTACTATTTTGACTGCAGAATAAATATTTGTAGATATTGATTTCCCAATGCGAAATGACAAAGTACGGCAGAAGAGAGGTGAAGCAAAACTTCTAAACTGGGAATCAAAGCTGGATTTAAAGAAACGGGGACCCATACAAAGATAGAGAAAAATAGCACCTTCTTTTAGAAGAAAATATAAGTGAATGTATTTATGACTTCAGTGTAGGGAAATTTCTTTAAAAACACACACACACATACACACCCCACATAAAGTTCATGAACACAAATCATGATTAAAATGTGAACAATTTTCTGCTAATTTCTGCTTTGACTGTTATAAACCTGTTGCCATTGAGTCGATTCCGACTCACAGTGACCATATAGTACAGAGCAGAACTGACTCAAAGGGTTTCCAAGGAGCAGCTGGCGAATTTGAACTGTGACCTTTTGGTTAGCAGCCATAGCTCTTAACCACTGCGCCACCAGGGCTCCAGGGCTGTTATAGGAGAACAATAATGATTCCTTATACACAATGGATGCTTAAATATTTTTAAAGATGGTACAAAGTTGAGGAATATAATCAAGAATACAGAAGACTTTATCGGTAATCAGTCAAGCATCCTGATCAAATGGTTTTAGCAATCTTCCAACCACTCCTCTAGAAATCTGAATGAATGACGAGGTGGTAAATCACCAATGATATTTATTTCTAACACAATTCAGTTCTGTTCAGTTTCCTAAACACTTTTTGGATGGATATACCAAGATGTGTGCTGTTCCTAGTTTGGTACATTAATGTTGAGAACTATTCACAATATTTAAAATTTTAAGTCATTTTTTTTTTTTTAGCTTCTGAAACTACATTTAGTAGTTTCATTATCGTCTAGATGAAGAAACATCTAGTAATGCTAAATGTCTGACACATAGCGACCCTATAGGACAGAGTAGCACTGCCCCCATAACGTTTCCTAGGCTGTACATTTACCGGAGCAGACTGCCTGGCTGAGTTGGAACAAACTTGACAGCACACAACAAAAATGCTAAATATACATTCTCCTGATAATTCTCATTCAGTACCTGCATTTACTTAGACCTTACTTATTTCCAAGAAGCATTTGAAGAGGCACCTCATTAGGTGCATCCTAAGAGTCCCTCCTTTCCACTAATCTCCCTTTAAGGCCTATAAAATGTTAGGGAGGACTCTCTAGTGCCCCAGCTTTTCACCCACAGTGTTTACTTTCTGTTTTCTGATAATTTCTTCAGTTTCCTTGCTTGTCCCCAATTGGTCCATGAAGCCTTATCATCATGCAAATGCATAGAGTAAAAATCTGCAATTATGATACAAATGTGTAATTAAGTTTAAAGGAGTGTTAGTTATCAGAGACAAATGGATGCAGGATCCTGTACCAGAATTAATCTGCTCAGTATTGACACAGTGAATTGCCCTGAGAAGATTAAACCCCAACTAGAAAAGCAGGCAGAGGAACAGTGAGTGACAGGCCTTTATGGGGGAAGAGGTGTGCCTCCTGGGGGAGAGTTCATCTTCTTACTCAAAAAGACGCCTTCAGGGATCATGTCACTTGAATTCGGTGAATTCAGTGTCATCTTAGCTTGACCAGCTCTGGAAGAACATATTAACCTCTGCTTGTGATTTTCAGAAAACCATTCTAATTTAGCAAGTAATTAAGGGTCACATGCAGGATAAAGAGCTAGATAATCTTGGATTACCTACAGGAAGCTTTGTCTCCAAGGCAACCCCCGATGGAGGGGCTGTTAATGCAAAAGCCAGTCAGTTAATGAGCTGGGAAGAAGAACTGGCTCCAAAACCCGTTAGAACCAGGGAAATGGAAATAACAATTATATTGCTATTGAAGGATTCAGTGATAGAAAATAAATGCTTAAAAAAAAAAAACAGTGGAGGCAAAACATTTAAAGAAAGGATGTCATCATTACTGTTCTGCTAGACCAAGCCTTCCAATCTACAATGAGCCTCTCTTGAGTTGAAGTCATACCCATCTTTACTTATGAATTTTAGCCTAGTCTCCAATGGAATCCTCTGATTACAGTGCTTCCTACGACCGAATTACCACATAGCCTGGTTTTTCCTGAGGAGCAGCCTCAGTTACCATACAAGGCTGGGACAGTGGCCCAAAAGAACTTTCAGAGAAGAGACAAAAGTGGCATTATCCCTCAGAGTCTTCGATATCTCAAGCTGGACTGGAAAATAAGATAAGGTTGCACAGATAAATGCCACAATAGGGTTTTCAACCAGGTTGGTAAAGGTGGAAGAGAAGAGTGCAGATGACCTGATGAGGGAGAGATACTGTAAGATGAGGCAGCCCCACAAGGAAACTTAAGAGAGACAGAGTGGAAAAATTGAAGTGCCCTCACTTCCTCCCTGATGCCTCCTCATTTTTTTAATGGCAAAGTTCAGGTCTCACATTCTCCATGAAGCTTTCTGCAATGATATGAGCCCCTATTCACTCCCCTACTTTTGAACACTGACTGAACCACATTTGACACTTTATTGTATGTTCTCTTTCAGGGCTCATTAGTAGCCTCACATGCCTTAGTTTTTCTCTGTTGACCTGTAAAGTAAGGGACCCTGGTATATCCATACAGTACTCTGCAGACATTTAACGAGCCCTGGTGGCCCAACTGAGGAGCCCTGGTGGAGCACTGGTTAAGCGCTTGGCTACTAACTGAAAGGACAGCTGTTCAAACGCACCAAGCCGCTCCACGAGAGAAAGATGTGGCAGTCTGCTTCCATAAAGATTACACCTGTGGAAACCCTATGGGGCCGTTCTACTTCTGACCTATAGGGTTGCTATGAGTCAGAATTAACTCCATGGCAATGGGTTTTTGGGTGACGCAACAGTTAAGCCCTTGGCTGCTATCTGAAAGGTTGGCGGTTAGAATCTACCCAGTGACTCCTTGGGAGAAAGACCTGGAAATCTGCTTCTGTAAAGATTACAGCCAAGGAGACCCTATCAGGCAGTTCTCCTCTGTCACATGGGGTCACTATGAGTTGGAATCCACTTGACGGCACCCAACAACAACAATACACAGTTACTAAGATCAATTGTGTGCTAGGTGCTGGGGTTACAATGATGCAGAAAATATTGTCTCTGTCAGCAAGGACCTCACAGAATAGTGAAGGCGGCAGGTAACCATGCAAAAAAGTCTGATCAACTCTAAGGGAGACAGAAAGGCAGAAGGACATGCATCTGGTGCTATAAGTTCTTAAGATATTCAGTAACAAGATAGAGGAGTTAGAAATTATGCTTTATTGCCAAGGCCAGTGAGTGGTTGATTAAAACACAGCACTCGAAGAGCGGTGTTTAGGAAATGCAGGCAGTGAAAGTGTTTAGTCCATAATCAACAAGTCAAGAAGCAGAAGAAATGGGGAGGTCAGTGAATTTCTGGGCTTAGGTGGATGTTGTTGTTAGCTGTCGTCTAGTTGGCCCTGACTCATGATGACCCCATGCACAACAGAACAAAATGCTGCCTGCGCCTGTGTCATCCCCATGACCAGTTGTGGATTGGACAGTTGTGATCCATAAGGTTTTCCTTGGCTGATTTTCAGAAGTAGATTGCCAGACCTTTCTTCCTAGTCCATCTTAGTCTGGAAGCTCTGCTGAAACCTGTTCAGTATATCGCAGCAACATGCAAGCCTCCACTGACAGATGGGTGGTGGTTACACTTGCGGTCGAAAAGGGTAAAGAGCAAAGAAGACATTTTGACAAAGATTTACGATAACCTTCTAACAAGGATCTAGAGCCAAGATACAGACAGGTTGCTTTCTCAGGGCACCTTCCAGCCAATAAATGACATAAACGATCTTCTTTCTAAATGCTTCCCTTTGCTATGGGTTGAAATGTGTCATCCAAAAAGATAAATAAGTCCAGCATAATGTGTTTTCAGCATCTGACCAGGTGTACATGAATCTTCCATCAGACCAGACTTGAGGATGTAAAGGAGGAAAATGATCCCAGACTGACCAGGTTGGTTTAGATGACAGGAAATGGCAAGAGACAATTCACTTTATTTATTCATTTATCATACTTTAGGTGAAAGTTTATAGCTCAAGTTAATCTCTCATACTAAATTTTATATACATATTGTCATGTGACACAAGTTGCAATCCCTACAGTGTGACAGCAAATTCCCCCTTTCCACTCCAGATTTCCCGTGTCCATCCAACCAGCTCCTGTCCCTTCCTGCCTTCTCATCCTGCCTCCAGTCAGGAGCCACCACTTTGGTCTCATGTATCTGCTTGAACTAAGAAGGACACTCTTGACGAGTGTTATTTTGTGTTTTATAGTCCAGTCTACTCTTTGTCTGAAGAATGGTCTTCTGGAATGGTTTTAGTTGCTGGGTTAACATAGTGTCCAGGGCCTTGGCTTCAGGGGTTCCTCCAGTCTCAGTCAGATCATTAAGCCTGGTCTTTTTATGTGAATTTGAGTTCTGCTCCACACTTTTCTCTTGCTCTGTCAGGGACTCTGTGTTGTGTACCCTGTCAGGGCGGTCATTGATGGTAGCTGGGCACCATCTAGTTCTTCTGGTCTCAGGCTGACAGAGTCTCTGGTTTATGTAGCCCTTTGTCTCTTGGGCTAATATCTTCCTTGCGTCTTTAGTGTTCTTCATTCTCCTTTGCTCCAAGTGGGCTGGGACAAATTGATGTATCTTAGATGGCCTTTCGCAAGCTTTTAAGACCCCAGACACCACTCACCAAAGTGGGATGCAGAACATTTTCTTAACAAGCTTTGTTATACCAATTAATCTAGATGTCCCCCGAAACCATGGTCCCCAGACACCTGCCCCAGCTACTCTGTCCCTCAAAGTGTTTGGTTGTATTCAGGAAACTTCTTAGCTTTTGGTATAGTCCAGTTGTGCTGACTTCCCCTGTATTGTGTGTTGCCCTTCCCTTCACCCAAGGTGATTCTTGCCTACTATCTGCTTAGTGAATTCCCTTCTCCCTCCCTATCCTCAGACAATTCACTTTAATGTGAAAGTAAACTGGAAAAGGACAGATTTCACCAGTGTTAGGGAACTCACATTAAGATTCCCCGAGACAGGTGTAAAGGCTGAAGGGCTCTATGAAGACAGGATGTTTATTTAGGAAGCTATTTTAATGATGAAGGAATGAGCGCCTGTCTTAGTTTCCTAGAGCTGCTGTAACAGAACTACCACAAGTGGCCGGTTTTAAAGAACAGAAATTTATTTTCTCACAGTTCAGGAGGCTAGAAGTCTGAATTCAGGGCACTGGCTCTAGGGGAAGGCTTTCTCTCTCTGTCCGCTTTGGGGGAAGGTCCTTGTCTCAGCTTCTGTAGTCCCGGTGTTCCTCAGTTCCTTGGCAATCTCCATGTAGCATCTATCTTTCCCCTATTTGTGCATCCTGGCCTCTGTGCCTAATCTGCTCTTTTTAGATCTCAAATGTGATTAGGTTTAAGACACTCGCTACACTGATATGGCCTCATTAACAACAAAGGAAGTCCTATTCGCAAATGGGATTATATCTACAGGTACAGGGGATAGGATTCCAACACGTATTTTAGGGGGACACAATTCAATCTGTAAGAATGTCCAATGTTGACAAAAAGTGGGAAAGACAAAAGGAAGCCTAACTGATAAAGATCAAACTGCTCTGGGGAATTGACTCCCAAATAGGATCACCAAATGAGAAGCAGGGCAGAGCCCCCAAAAAAGTCCAAAGGAATAAGAAGTCTTCAGGCCAAAAAGCAAAAACAGAAGATGAGATGCCAGCTCCACTGAGGGAAATGGAAATTAACTTCCTTGTACAGTGAAGACACAACAAGGAAAACATGTCACTGTATCAGACAGGGCAAGGACAAGCAAGCCCATCTTGGAAAGAGATTGCAATCATCTGAGATGTTCATGGAGCTGAGTGTGTTTACAAAGAGAAATGGAACAGGCAGAGGGGAAGGGGCATCTTATTTTCCTCCCTCTGAGAATTTGTAAATAGATACAGAAGCATTGGGAGGAGGTAGATTTGGGAGCAGAGATGATGAACAAGCCAGTAGGGAGGCTGAGATGTACTAAGCGGTTTATTTGATGACTAAATGGTATGGAAGTAGACAGGATGGTTCTCCACACTTATAATTCTAGTAAGGATTTATAACCCTCTCTGGATTAAATTTCAGGTATGCATTATCTGAAAACCACGGAGATATGCAAGAGGAAGTGCCTGGATCGGTAACCAACTCATTAATTCATTCACTAAGTATTTACTTTTGCTCTATTACTAACCTACCCAACAGCCATAAAAGAAAAGCCGGTCAATCTACTTCCATAAAGATTAAAACCCAAACCGAACCCATTGCTATTGAGTCAATTCCAACTCATAGCCACCCTTGAGGACAGAGTAGAGCTGCCCCATAGGGATTCCAAGGCTGTATGTAATCTTTATGGAAGCAGACTACCACATCTTTCTCCCATAGAGTGGCTGATGGGTTCGAACCGCCAATCTTTCTGTTAGAAGCCAAGCACTTTAACCACTGTACCACTAGGATTCCTCTTCATAAAGATCACAGCCAAGAAAACCCTATGGAAGCAGTTATACTCTGTAACACATGGGATTGCCATGAGTCAGAATCGACTTGATGACAGAGTGCACCCATCTGTGCCCAGCACTGTTCTTGGCATTAGGGATGGACTCCTTGTCATGGCAGAGCTCATATCTGGTGGGGCATCACTTAGTAAAGAGACCGTTTGGCAAACACAAAGGAAGTGGTGGGCAGAAAGTGCTCTGGGGTCATGGAAGGACTTTAATTTTGCCCAGTAGGAAAGGTAAGTGTTCACAGATCAGGAGGCATCTAAGCTGGACCAGGTGAGGGCTGACTGTCACTGTAGCAAAAGAAACTGTAGGTGCAAAGTTTGGAGTGTGCAAGAGCCTGGATTGCTTGAGGAGCTGTGACTGGTTTGGTGTAGCTGACACAGGGTGTGAGGTAAGGACCCGCTGCCCATGAGCTGCAAAGGCAGCTGGGGGTTGCTTGTTATGGAGAAAGGGAACGGACAGATGTACATGCTACACAGATCACTCTGGTGACGTGAGGGGAGAGGACTAAAGGACCATACCTAAAGGACTTACTACTGGATTTTTTTTTCAGTCATCTTTCTGGATCTTAGTTTCTTGTTTATTAAATTAGGGGGTGGACTCTATAATGATCAAATTCCTCTTCTGAGCAAAATGCGGGGATTTTAATTTCTAGCTGTCATATGCTCCAGGAGGGAGCCCTGGTGTTGTAGTGGTTAAGCGTCCAGCTGCTAACTGAAAGGTTGGCAGTTTGAACCCACCAGCCATTCTGTGGGAGAATGATGTGGCAGTCTACTTCCATAAAGATTACAGCCTTGGAAACCCTTTTGGGCAGGGCAGTTCTCCTCTGTCCTATAGGGTCACTATGAGTCAGAATCCACTCCCTGGCAACGGGTTTGGTTTTTGGTTTTATACGCTCCAGACACCAAATAATTTTTCCAATAAAGCTGATTGAAAAAATTGTATAACTAAGTTCAATTTAATTTTTGTGTTTGTGCAAGTCATTTTATCAAATTAATTTGTAAAACAACAATAACAAAAGGGAGACTACGTGCTCTGTTTTTTTTCACTAAAAAATATGATCACTGAACTAATAATGGCTGAACTGCTTGACCCTTCTGCTTGCTCTTTCAGAAGCTGCAGCCGACTGGCAAATGCTTCCCAAGCCTCCTGCTGAAGCATCTGCTAGGTCTCCAAGGACTGCTGTGGTCTCCCTCCCCTCCCCCACGCCTAGTTGCCCTCCATCCACCGGCTGTCATTAACTCATTAAAAAAAAAACCAAACCCGTTGCCGTGGAGTCTATTCCAGCTCATAGCGACCCTATAGGACAGACTAGAACTGTCCCATAGGGTTTCCAAGCCTGTAATCTTTACGGAAGTAGACTGCCACATCTTTCTCCCACGGTTAGCAGCCGAGCGCTTAAGCTCTGTCCCACCAGGGCTCCTTCATTAACTCATTAGAAACTGCTTTAACAGCAGCTAGGGGGAGGTTCACTGTTGCTCACCGTGTTCGGAGCCCCTGCCTCAGTGTCACCTGGAGTCCTAGGTGAACACAACTGTGCGTCCTGTGCGTCCACCTGCCTACTTTGGCGTTGCACACTGTGCTTTTCCGCCACAGCATTTATCACAGTGGACTTGACTTATTCCTCGTGTAAGTCTTTGTAATGCCTGTCGCCTTTACTGGACAATAAGCTCCACGAGGGCAGGCTGAGTCAGGTTTTGCTCACCATCGTATTTCCAACACTTCACTCAGGGCATGGCACATCGTAGGCAGTCTAGGATCTGGTGGATGCTGAATGCATGAGTGTGTGCATGACCGAGGGAATCCAGGTCAACGGGGAGCCATCCAGACACATAGCAGCTCTCCTGTGGATGTGCAGATTGCCCACGTAGGATTAGAGAAGGACTTTTCCCCTCAATTTGGGCTGACATGCCCGGCTAGGTGTTAGCATATGTGTGTGAATGCATGCAGCTGTATACATAGCACAGCTGGGCTCTCTTGTTCTAACCCACCATGCTCAGAGGCCTCAGAGGAGGAGGCTGTGGGGTTCCTGGTCCAGTGGGGCAGCAAGTTATTAGGAAAAAGAGCACTGCCCTGGGAGGTTGAAGACCTAGAGTGTGATACAGACTTGGCCACTCTCTGCGATCAGCGTGATTGCGAGCATATCACTTCCTTGCATGCAGAACAATGGCTGACGACCAAGAACCTGTAGGGCTCTTCCTAGCACTGAGATCTTGAAGTTCTCCATGTGGGGAGTCTGGCGTCTCTGGCCTAGAGCCAAGATACCACAGGTTGCCTTCTCAGGGCACCTTCTGGCTGACAACAAATAACATAAACGATGCTCATTCTGAATACTTCTCCTGCTATAGGTTGAATTGTGTCCCCCAAAAAGATATGTTGAGGTCCTAACACTGGAACCTCAGAATGTGACCTTATTTGGAAATAGGGTCGCTGCAGATGTAATTAGCTAAGGTGAAGTCATTAAGGTGGCCACCAATCTCTTTATGATTAGTGTCCTTATAAGAAGAGACACAGAGTGAAAATGCTGCCACAAGCCAAGGAATGTGTGGAGCCACCAGAAGCTGAAGAGACAAGGAAGGATCTTCCCCTAGAAGAGACTTTGCAGAGAACACGGCCCTGCCAACATCCTGAATTCAGACTACTAGCCTCCAGAACTGTGACAGAATAAAGTTCTGTTGTTGTAAGCTACCCAGTTTGTGGCACTTTGTTACAGCAGCCACAGGAAACCAATAAAACTCCCCACCCCACCCGCAAAAAAAACACAAACCTGTTGCCATTGTGTCTATTCCGACTCATAGTGACCCTATAGGACAAGGTAGAACTGCCCCATAGGGCTTCCAACGCTATAATCTTTATGGAAGCAGACTGCCACTCTTTCTCCTGCAGAGTTGCTAGTGGGTTCGAACCACTGACCTTTCGAGCAGCCAAGTGCTTTAACTACGGCACCACCAGGGCTCCTTAGGAAACTGATGCACTCCCTAAACAAAATTCTTCCTTAGATTTACAGCTTTTTAAAACCAAATGCTGCATCTCTTTTCTTGTGCAATCATTTTTGCATTCTAGGCCTAGAAGAATATTACATATACCGTGGACTGCCAGAATGAACAAATTAGTTTTAGAAGAAATACAACCAGAATGCTCCTTAAAAGTGAGGATGGCAAGACTTCTACTCGCTTACTTTGAACACATTATCCAGAAAGAGTAATTGCTAGAAAAGGTAGTCCTGTTTGGTAAAGCAGAGGGTCAGAGGAAACGTGGGAAACCCTCCATGAGACAGATTGACAAAATTGCCACACAATGGACTCGAACATACCGACGATCGTGAAGATGGCACAGGACCGGGCAACAATTTGTTCTGTTGTACACAAGGTTGCCATGAGTCGGAGCTGACTCAGCTGCAACAACAAAAGCCTGATTCCTAGCTTCCCTTTCTCGCTCAGTGTCTCCTTGTGTTTGCTTTAAATTATTGACCCTTAGCTATGTGCTGAAGGAGCCCTAGTGGCGCAGTGGTTAAGCTTTCAGCTGCTAACTGAAAAGTCAGAGGTTCGAACCATCAGCCGCTCTGCAGGAGAAAGATGTGGCAGTCGGCTTCCATAAAGATTACCACTCTGGAAACCCCATGAGGCAGTTCTACTTTGTCCTATACCGTTACTAGGAATTGGAATCCAGTCGGTTTTTGGAGCCCTGGTGGCGCAGTGGTTAAGAGCTTGGTGGTTAGCCAAAAGGTCGGCAGTTCGAATTCACTAGCCGCTCTTTGGAAACCCTATGGCGCAGTTCTGTTCCATCCTATAGGGTCTCTTATGAGTTGGGATGAACTCAGTGTTTTTTTTTTCATTTTGTTATGTGCCATTACATGTATTACAATGATAAAATGCGATCCCATGAGGCTTTGCACAACTTATGTGCTCGTATTTACAAGCTGACCTGTGTCATGTTAATGACAAACGCACTATGGCCTGGCTGGATTTTACATTAGGTAGCATGGAGAAGGAAACGTAAGCACTTGGATACTTATGGAATGGAAGGAAACTGCAGGGCTGCTGCCCTCAAGTAAGCTACAGTATACGTCAGGAAGTTAACCTTCAAGAAGTGTTTGACAACAATATGAGGTAATATATAAAGTGATAAATCCCTTGGTGCACTTTATAAATAAAACCATGCAAGGGGTCAGGGAAGGGAGAGTGAAATGGAAGCCTGTGTAAGCCCTGTGCATGTTGCCCATCACCGAATTGCCATGGTGTCCTTCCCTTCCACTGGAGTCCTGTACACACACAGCAAGAGCAGGCAAGCCAGGTGCAGTGCCCGTGAAGGGGGTTTCCTGGAAGCCCACTCTTCCACAGGCCCCCTCTCTTCCCTGCCACACAGTCTTATTTGATCAGTTCTGATTTCTTTGTTACTTAAAATTATTAAACTGTGGAACACAGGGCATTTTTAGGGCCGTGAAACTATCCTGCAGGATGCTGTAATGGTGGATAGGACTGTACAACCCAAAGAGGGAATCCTAATGTATATGGACTTAGTTAATACTCTATCAATATTGATTCATCAATTATAACAAATGTACCACACTAACGCAAGAAGTTAGTAATAGGGGAAACGGTGCGGGTGGTCGGAAGGGTGGAGAGGGAGTATATGGGAATCCTCTGTACTTTCTACACAATTTTTCTGTAAACCTAAACCTACTCTAAAAAATTAAAGTCTATTACAACATAGTAAAGTTACTTTGAATGAACATATAAAGGTTCTGTTTTTCTGATGATAAAAGTTACACAGGCTTATTTTAAAGATTTGGAAAGTGTAGACAAGTATAAAGGAGAAGCAAAAGCAACAAAACAAAACCATCTCTTAGAGACACTGTTAATGTTTTGGTTTTAAGTCAACTCTGTCAAGGAAGAAAGGCCTGGCAATCTTCTCCCAAAATTTAGCAGTGGAAACCTTATGGATCACAACATATAGTGATGGAAGAGGAGCCCCCTAGGTTGGAAGGCACGCAAAATACACAGAGGCCACAACAATGGACTCCAGCATACCAATGATTGTGAAAGCGGCGCAGGACTGGGCAATGTTTCGTTCTGGCGTACACCGGGTCGTCTTGAGTCAGAGCCGACCTGACAGCAACCAACAACAACAACTGACACACCCAAGCTTTATTTTTGCCAAACTACACTTCATACTTTCTCTCTTTTCCCCTCTCATTAACTCCACTCCTTCGGCCTCCCTCACTTTCCCGATGATTAAAGTAGTGTGCTTTTTAAAAACGCCTCCAATTAGCACCTCATCAGCTCCAATTAGAGGAGACAAAAGCAGGGTAAAGATAACTCAATGACAGGGGCGGGCCAACATCATGTAATCACTTAAGACAAGCATTGAGCTTTTTCTTTGCTAACCGCACTGGGCCTATTCACCCTCCTTTCTTCCTTTTGGATGCATTTAAGACTGTTTTGCTGGGAAGACAGGCTGCCCCAGTGTCTCATAATTCCTCATTCAGAGGCTACCTGTTTACAGCTCACAGAGCCCAGGGACCTAAACAATCCTATATTGTACGGCCAGTGCTTCCTTAAACCACCGCCGTCCTAATGGCGTTTTCCCTGGCCGGCCCCGCCAGTTGAAGGTTGGTTTTTTACTCACAGAGGGTTCTCCTTGTTCTGTCTTCTAATTACAAGGGAGGGCAACAATGTATTTTTTTCAATGAGAGTTCTTTGGAGCAGTTAATTTGGTGCCTGTACTAAATGCCCCCAAACATTAATTAGGGTGGAAGGAACCCTAATTTCCTCAGCAGCTTTCTCCTTCACTTACTTCCCTCATTTTCGCATAGGCCTGGATGAGTCTGCATAATGAAATTACCTCATTAGTGCCTTTATTCTTCACAGTAACTCATTCAAAACCGACCATTTAGCTTTAATTTAATGCTGTCAAAAGGAAAAAGGTGCATTCATGGCTTTGATTAGCAAAAAATTGTGCTCCCTCAGGGGCGGACAGATTTAAATTATGAAGATGGCCAGTATTGAGTTATAATTGGGCACAAGCAGCTCTTCAGGGCAGCTTAAATGCTTTCAAAGCCGGGGCGAGCCAGTCTGCGGACTATTAACTGTGTCCAGCGCCTTGTTCTCTGTGTTTGAATTGATAGCAACTTAACTATAAAAAAGAAAATGGGGATTAATTTTTGTTTAACACACAGTGGGGCTGTATTTACCCACAGAGCAATAGCTTTTCGATGAGCTCAGCCTTTGTTCTCTTAATAATTTACTATACATTCTTTCTTACATGAGTTTCGGAAGCCGCCATGCCTGTGAGGGTTCCTAGGGAAAAATTAAACCTTACGTGTACAGACGGAGCAGGCGGGTGATTGACCTGACACCTCCGCCCTAGCAGCTCCGGATAGGCTCTGATTAGATGATTAATAATGATTTTTGAAGTTACCGGACTTTGGGGGTCTAACTTTTAAACCATTCTTTCCTTGACACTTTGTCATTTGAGAAAGCAATCCTAGGAAGTAAGATTTAGATACTAGCGTCCCGGGTGAAAAAGCAGAGGCGTAGGAAGGTGGAGGGATTTACTCGGGTTCGTGGCAAATGCAGCCACCGGAAGTCAGTACAGGACAAAACCGCAAAACTAAAGAGGCTGTCGTGGAGTCATGTCGTTCTTAGCGACCCTATAGGGCAGCGCAGAACTGGGGTTTCCAAGGAGTGGCTGGTGGATTCGAATGCCGACCTTTTGGTTAGTAGCCAAGCTCTTAACCACTGTGACACGAGGGCTCTTCTTAGGGGCAAGTCTGCAGGAAAAAAACAGTTCTTGGACTTTAAGGTGGAGCTGCTTTTTTGTAACATCTAGAGGGTCAAGGAGGTCCCCGAGTGGCGCAAACAGTTTGTGCTGGACTACTAACCTAAAGATTGGCGATTCGAACCCACCCAGCGACACGGCAGAAGAAAAGGCCTGGCGATCTGCTTCCACAAAGATAACAGCCAAGAAGACCACATGGAGCAGTTCTACTCTGTAACGTTTGGGGTCGCCATGAGTTGGAATCTACTCGTGGGCGTTGAGTTTATCCTTTTTTTTTGTTTGTTTTTGTTTAGAGGGTCAACTGTGTTTACATTGGATCGATCGCATTTTTGTATTCAGGAAGACAGTCTAAACCAACAAGCAGTACTATCCACTATCTTAGCTGGAATATATATATTTGTTAGTTGCTGTCAAGTTGGTTCCAATTCATGACAACCTTACGTACAACAGAACGAAATGTTACCCCGTCCTGTGCCCTCTTCATGATTGTGGGTATGTTTGCATCTTCTAGTATTATATAGGACTATGTTCTGTTGTGATCCATGAGGTTTTCATTGGCTGGTTTTTGGAAGCAGATCACCAGTCCTTTCTTCCTAGTCTGTCTTAGACTGTAAGCTCTGCTGAAACCTGTCCACCATGGGTGACCCTGCTGGTGTTTGAAATACTGGTGACATAGCTTCCAGCGTCATAGCAACACGCAACCCACCACAATCCGACCAACTGGCAGACGGGTGGTGGAGATACGTATAAAAAATCATACAGCATATGGTTCATAAAGTGTCAGCGAGTCATGAATGGATGGAGAAGGTGTTTCTGGATGCAAAATGATGTTCAGCCATTGAGCACAAGCAATAAGACAGAGGTGGGGAGAAGGGAAGAGGAGAGAGAGAGAAGGAGGAGGGAGGGAGGGAGAAGCGAAGGGGGGAGGGAGGAGAGAGAGAGAGGAAGAGAGAAAGGGGGAGAAAAAGGAAGAGAGAGAATCACTTTACATAAAAGATTGACAGAGGTTTCTTTTGTTTATTTCTAAAGCTTAGCCTGCTTTAGGCAAGACAGTGCTTTCCAATGGTGGGGGAATAAAAGAGTAACCCAAACAAAACCATATAGCTTGTTCTTTCAAAACCTGAAATTATATGACACAACCACCAGGGCAGCATTGAGGCTCAGATGAAGGAGTGTAAGCCCCGGGGTCACAGAGATCTGCTTAAAAAGCCTATCTCTACTGTGGGCAGGTGACTTGCATTTTCTCAGCCTTAGTTTCCTTACTTGTTCAATGGGGATGGGAAAACCCAATGTGAGAATGAAATGAGCTAACACCCATAAAGAGCAAACATATGACAGTGCCTTACAAGCTTCAGAGAGTAAGGAAAGAATGGTACAAATAATACCATTTACTAAACTAAGCTGAATGCCTTCTATGCCTTGGAAAAGCACCAACGTGCACTAATTTATATATTTTTGCATTAATTAATACATTTAATATTTATGGTAGATCTGATAATATTTTAACAGTCGATGGTTTCAAAGCAGCCAGATATTAAGCATGCCATTAAAGCTCTCTATACATTTCTAAACACTTGAGATTGTAATATTTGGACCACAAACATCAAAAATACAAGCAGCTCTGTTGCTGTAGAAAACATCAGGAATGAAAAAAAAAAAGTATTTTTTTACATCAAGTCCATGTAATGCACCAGAAATTTGCATGCGTTTAACCTCTTCGTCAAAAAAAATTTTTTCCATCAGTGAAGCAAACTATCTCCCTTAATATAATATTGAGTGTTTTAGCAAATAATCCATCATACCAACATGAGAACCAATATTTTTTTGGCCTTTAGTCATAATTCACTGGGCTTGGTCATTTTTGAAAAAATCACCATGTGTTCTTGATCAAGATCCTTATTTTCTTGACTTGAAAACACAGTCAGGTTTTGGAACAGCTGGGAACTCCAGACTTCCTCCACTAATCTGCTCAGGGAAAGTTTCCTTTGTGTTGGCTGCTGAATTCCTTCATCTCAGTCAGCAGAGTGACCTACTCCTTCCCCCTATTGGCGATTACAGTTTGTGTGGGTATGTGCGTATGTGTGTTATTGAAAAAGGTTTAAACCTAACCTGGCTTGGCTTTTGAGCCTTCTGTCTTCATGACTTTGTCATGCTATATATATGTCATGGCATGCTATATATATGTCAACAACACACCTCACTGAATGCAGTAGTGTATGCAATGGGACTCTACTTCTCTTTCCTTCACTCCAATGGTGCAGTTTTAGATATAGATATAGCCTTAGGCTTTTGATACTAAAAGAGAAGGATTTATGAATAATCTAGTTATGCAATTCCTCTTAATTTAGGACTTTCTGTTGTCACATCACTCATGTCAGTAAATTACTACATCAGGGCGATTTAATCCTAGAATTAGAAACACATTATATCATGCTGGCCATGTATTCCATATAAGATTGCAAATTTCTTAGAGATCATTGGAAAATAGGCACTATACAAATACATGGTATTTATTAGAATTGATTAGCTAAGCCCGCTACAATCAATGGGTCCTATAGGGTCGCTATGAGTCGGAATTGACTCGACGGCAATGGGTTTGATTTTGGTTTTTTTACTCCTGTGTCATCATGATTATTAGTAACACAGGGACTTATTATATAAATCAATATATAAATATTACTCTTATTAGAGCAATATTTATATTTTGTTTGCTCAATCCTTTTCTTCCAAAGATTTTCAAACAGTTACAGTTTGACTTTATTCATTGCTAGAGATTTATTAGGAAAAAATAGTTCTGAGGCACTCCCCTGACATTTCTCTCCGCTCCCTCCCCTTGCCAAAATAAATTGAACATTGTATCTATAGATTGTTTCTATGTCTCCTCTTTACTCTGTGGTGTTCTTGCCCATAGAGAAAACACTAGATGTCAAAGTGACCTTTTCACTAACAGCCTGAAGAGTTTTTACTCTGTCATTGGTAAAATGAAGATAATATGTACATTTCAAAAGATTATAAGAGATTACCTAGTTATAGTACTGTTGTTGTTAGGTGCCCGCTAGTCGATTTCAACTCACAGTGACCCCACGTACAAAAGAAGGAAGCACTGCCCGGTCCTGCGCCATCCTCACAATCGTTGTTACGCTTGAGCCCATTGTGTGTTGGCAGCCACTGTGTCAGTCCATCTCATTGAGGGTTTTCCTCTTTTTTGCTGTCCCTCTACTTTACCAAGCATGATGTCCTTCTCCAGGGACTGATCCCTCCTGATAACATGTCCAAAGTACGTGGGATAAAGTCTCACCATCCTCACTTCTAATGAACTTCTTCCAAGACAGATTGTTTTTCTGGCAGTCCATGATATATTCAATATTCTTCTCCAAGTACTCACACATATTAACCATCAGATAAAAATAATATCTAACATTTACTGAATGCTTACAATGATCAGGCACTAAACTAAGGGCTTTAAATATATTATCCCAATTTAGCTCTTCAAAACCCTATAAAGCCCATACTATCATTATCTGCTCTAAGTTAAGGGGCAAGTCCTACCAGCGTTGCCAACTACCTGATGAGGATCAGCACGAATCCAATCTCCCAAATGAAACGTGGCGATTGATCCGGTCCTCACCTTCTCACTTCCCCATCCTCATCACCAGCCACCTTCATGGTACTGTATCTCTGACCCTAGTCACCCAGAGCTGGGTCAGAGCCCACAAATTAAAAGGACACCATCCTTCAGACTGCTAAATAGGCAGACACCAGCTGCAAGTTTGGGGAGTCCTCATGACACCCCAACCTTCTGTCCTTCTGGCCACAGATTCAGGGCTGTTTTCCCACTACCACTTCAGGATGGAAGCTCGGGAGTCCACAAAACACCCTTACTTTCTGACCTGCTGGCTCCCACTGCCCCTTTGGGTTTGATAATTCGCTGGGACGACTCACAGAATCTCACAGAGAGTATACCATACTTACAACTACAGATTTATTACAGCTAAAAAAGGATACAAACAAAGAGATGCATAGGGTGAGTATGGGAGGGTTTCCAACGCAAACCTTCCATGTCCCAAGGGATGTGCTACCCTCCTGAGAGCAGATGTTTTTGCCAACCAGGAAGCCCTCTAAGCTTTAGCGTTTCAGGCTTCTATCGGCCAGTAATGCATGATAAGCTAAATCATGCTAGTTGGTATCGGCCTCCCGGATAAGTCTTTTCTGATCTGGCCAGCCTCCACTCGCAAGCACAGATCATCAGGTGTGGCCTGGAAGTCCCCGACCAAGGCACACCAATTACTACAAGGGTCATTGCCCAGAACCAGTAATAAAGCCCACCTTACTCAGGGTAAAATTAGGTCCTTTACCCCACACTATCATATCCTTTTAAGAGGTGAGGACACTGACGCACAGTGAGCTAGGGTTCCAACTCAAGTGATCCCAACTTCAGGAGCTGTGAGAAGCGAAACTGAAAGTGCCTAGTTTAATGGCTGGTACATACTAAGTGCTTTATAAATATCCATTTCCCTCCTTCCCTTGTACTCATTTATATGACAGGGCATTGCAATCAGCATAATATAAACCGAGAAGCAAAGCAGCAAATCTGGCTGTAATCTAAGAGCTATGTGGAAGATCCTTAAAGAATTTTGTCAACTGTTTACCAAAACCAAACCAAACCCACTGCCATTGAGTCAATATGTTTAAAACACACAGGATGTGAGCACTCAGGGATGTCAGAGCCATGAGCTTCAAGTAAGGCTTTTGAAAACATAGGCAGACAAACGGATATCCAGTGCAATTGGATATGACCTCTTCCAGCTCTGGATGCCCATGTCTCCTTGTTGTTCCTTTAGTACAGTCTGCCTTGGATTCTATTTATTTGTGTGCACAAATTATCTCCTCTAGCAGACTGTGCGCTCCCAGAAGGTAGAGGCTCTTTTTATTCATATACATATACATATTCATATATACATATTAAGGAGTCCTGGTGGTGCAGTGGTTAAGCACTTGGCTGCTAACCAATAGTTCAAACCCACCAGCCATTCCTAGAGAGAAAGTTGTGGTAGTCTGCTTTGTCAAGATTACAGCCTTGCCCTCCACCAGACTGAGTCCGGTACAGCTACATGGTGCCCGGATACCACCACTGACTGCTCTGACAGGGAACACAACAGAGGGTCCTGGACAGAGCTAGAGAAAAATGTAGAACAAAACTCTAACTCACAAAAAAAGACCAGACTTACTGGCCTAACAGAGACTGGAGAAACCCTGAGAGTATGGCCCCCAGACACCCTTTTAGCTCAGTAATGAAGTCACTCCTGAGGTTCACCATTCAGCCAAAGATTAGACAGCCCCATAAAACAAAAAGAGACTAATGGGGCACAACAGTCCAGGGACAAGGACTAGAAGGCAGGAGAGGACAGAAAGCTGGTAATTGGGAACCCAAGTTCGAGAAGGAACAGTGTTGACATGTCAGTGTTGACATGTCATGGGGTTGTTAACCATTGTCGTAAAACAATATGTGTACTAACTGTTTAATGAGAAACTATTTGTTCTGTAAACCATCTAAAGTACAATAAAAAAAAAAAGATTACAGCCTTGGAAACCCTATAGTCAGTTTTACTCAGTCATACAGGGACACTGTGAGTCAGAATTGACTCGACGGCAATAAATTTATGTATAGTAGACTTGGTATCGTGTTACAAGTATTCTCATCGTTACCTTTTCTACACTATTTACAAGTCTACCTTCCCCAATAAGCTATGAACTCCTCACACGTGTACATTTTCATTGTCACTTCTTGCTCCGGGATATTGGCCAAATTAATCTCCCCTTCAAAGCCACCCCCTCTTGTTTCTGGAAAAATCCTCTTGGGTCTGTGCTGGTTTCCTCCCTTGGGTTAGATCCAAGAATTTTAACTCTTGTTCCTTGTGAAGGGTTTCCACAATATAACTCATGACTGACACATTGCAGGTGGTCAATAAATAATTGTTGAATGAATTATGGTTTAGCATATTATAGTTACAGAGCAGTCATGTGACATTTGATGCTGTTCATAAAAGGTCAGCTTGAAAATGGAAAGAAACACCATACAATCAGTGCAGGGAAAATATTAATTAAAGACAAGCAACGTGTATAGCTTTGTTGCATTTCTCGTGTCCTGATCTAAGCAATGACAATAAGAATGCCAGCCACCATAAAAAAATACTGTATGCATTATCCGGGAGATAATTTGCTGGTGAATAAATAAAACTGGACGCTTTCAGGGATATCCATCTCCTTTGGTTCATGACCCATTTGATTCCCACTAGACTAAGTGTCCATTTTGAAGAACATGGATACAGCTTCTAATTATGCCATGGAAAGTACACAATTTCATTTTCTTCACCATGGCTGCGCTGGAAAGAAAAGTGAACACAAACCCCTTCTTCTCTCTTCTTCCTTACTTTCTGCATCTGGTCAATTCTAACAAACTCTACTAATGACCAGGCTATATTGGCATTACCTAGTCAAGTAGCCCATTCAGTTTGCTCAAAAGAGCCCAGACATAATCGAGCACTTGGCTGAATGAACAATTCACACTGAATAGCGCAAATATTTGGATTCAAGTGTAGGTCAGCGGCAACCAATTGAAATATTGATAAAGAAAGCCTGTGGGAACTAAATGTACATAAAGGAAGGAAAGCAGGGAAGAGAAAAAAGGAGTTTCTCAAGGTGGGAGGCAGGGCAACAAGACCACAGGGGGTGATTTTTCTAGTCCATAAGAGAAGGTAGGTGTCTTTGCTAACGAGGTAAGCAAAGTCAGAACTGACAGCCTGTTATTCTAGCTGCAGAAAGCAGTGTGTTCAAACTGCTTTGTTCTGGTTCCAAGCTGGAATTCATAATTTAATACAAAAGTACCAAGCAATTTTCTAATAGAAATTCCCCCCCCCCAATGCTATCTAGGCTAACATCTCTTTGGGGGCTTTTCATATTGTCCCATTCAGGCATCAGGCAACACCAGGGTAGGTTTTATTGGCTAGAAAACACTCCAGGGCACTGAGGATTCTCCTTGCCTCCAACCCCCGTCACTCACTCACCCGTGACACTTAGCAGACTCAGACCTCTGTGCTCCAAAGTAAATGTTTGCCACCATCACAGCCCATTTATAAAGCCTTGCTTTATGGATGGTTTAATTCTCAAACAGCTACTCTGCATGTGGGCATTAATGGGCCCCAGCGCCACACTTAGCCACTTCCTCTTCCTTCTGAAAGGGTCAGAAACCCAAATGTTTTAGGTAACCAGAATACTTAGATTTCTCAGCATTCCCTCCAGACTCCTCTGCAGGTCTAGCCCATTTCCACCCAGCTCTTGTAAGACCCTCAGTGAGCAGTGATTGGGCAAAGAGCTCTCCGCTGTGCCCATCCTCTTGCCCTGGCTTGTTCCTGCTCTTGGGATGTCACCCAGTACCAAAACCAGCTGGCGTCCAGTCAGTTTGACTAATTGTGACTGCATGTGTGTCAGAGTAGAGCTGTGCTCCATAGGGTTTTCAATGGTTGTGACTTTTTGGGAGTCGGTTGCCAGGCCTTTCCTACAAGGCACCTGTGGGTGGATTTGAACGGCCAGCCTTCTGGTTGGTAGCCACATGCTCAACTGTTTGTGCCTCCCAGGGACTTACTTGGGATGGCAGGGGCCATCAATAAGACAAGTACAGTAGCTGGCTTCCCCAGCACTCAGAGTTTGGCTGAAGTTGGGGGGGCTGTGGAATCATTTGACATCCAGGGTTCTCTCCTTGGAAATGGAGATTCTGCCTCCAGCCTCTTATTTTTTGAGGCGATATAAAGCTTGAAACCAGTGAAAGCCACTCTAAATCTATAATTAACCTCTGATAAATTTCTTCTGAAACTTAGATGAAAATTGTTGGTTTATCTGGTCTTCTGATACTCTTTATCACCCGGAGTTTTAACTCTACTGGACAAAGACAATTGATATTTAGAACAAAGAACCGTTAACATCCTGCAATGTTAAATTGCACCCAGAATAAATTGTTTTGCATAGTTCTTTGTATTTTCCTTTTATCGGTTTATGGCATGTATAATATTAATCTAATAATTAGAATGTTTAAGTAGACTGCCCATACTCAGATGCTTCAAATAATTTATTTTCCTTGCCTTAAGTGAAATAGTTATTTAAATGTGAAATATAAGTACCTTACCCCAAACCACATACCAATCATTGGAGAGGGTCGGAGAGTGGCTGGGAGAGTGTATACACGGGTCTCTCACTCCGAGGTCTCCCTCTTCCTCCTGACTGCCACTTGCGTACCTTGGGCTGTTAGAAGAGGGTGTGGATGAGTCAGTAAAACTCATGATCCCTTCCAGAGGAAGAGGCTAAGTCTGAACTGGAGAATTAGGCTGATGGGTGAGGATATGCAAGCAGCACTCCTGCCTTAGCAAGACTGTTGTGGTTGTAAGAGACAGAACCCACTCAACAAGAAAGTAGAAAAAGTAGGGTGAGTTACTGAAGGGACAAAGGAGTGTTGCAGGGCAGGAAGAGCAGCTGGGCCTTGTAAGGGAAAGGAATCATGAAACGCAAGGCCATCAGAACTGAAGGCACAGGCCCTTGTCCACTCTCACCTTCTAGGGCTGCTTGGTCTACAACTCTGTCTCTTGTGTGCTTATTGGTTATCACGTGACTTCAGAACCAGAGACAACATGCACATTTTGATGATTCTATTTAGTTTCTTTAAGAAAGAAAGAAAAAAAAAGTACCATGCTTTACCAATTCCAAAATGCCTTCTGTTGTAAGGCTCACCGTCAATTAAGTATTATCAAAAAAGAAAAACCATCACCCATTAAACCATGACATAGTCTTAACCATAGTGCTCTGCAATGTACGAATTGATGTCACTGGCCTCCTGTTGCTTTGACATTTCTTTCATCCACTCTGAGGGAGCTGGCCCTTTCTTCTGCCATCTGTTGCATTTCTTAGGGTGTGGAAAGCGATCCTTTTGCATGTATCTCAGTAAACAAAAAGTAACACAGCTTCACCTGCTTGTGGGTATCTATGCTTCTTAGATCTTTTAAAGTGATGTCCAAGAAAATATAGAATTGCAGCCATACTATCATGGAAGAATATTTGCTGTAAAAAGCCTGTGGCCATAGAGTCAATTCTGACTCATAGTGACCCTATAGAACAGAGTAGAACTACCCCACAGGGTTTCCAAGGCTGTCATCTTTATGGAAGCAGACTGCCACATCTTTCTCCTGCGGAGCAGCTGGTGGGTTTAAACTGCTGACCTTTCGATCAGTAGCTGAGCGCTTAACCACTGTGCCGATAGCAAATCTGTGCCCAGCTGTTCTAGTTACTGTGCCCATTTGTGGACACAATAATGTTTTGTTTCAATATTGAATCAGAGTGGAATATTTCTGAAGCCACTTTAAAGGGCAGTTAAATCCAACACATGGGTACCTCGAATGCACATAACTCAGTGGAAGTGATGAAAATACAAACAGCCATGAGCAAGTCTGCAGATGTACAGGTAATGACAACTACGCCAAGACTGCCACTTAACTGACAGCAATTATGAAACACCTTTGATTTGTAAGACACATCCTGATTGTGAAGATGTTGGTGCAAACGGTTAAGCACTCAACTACTTGCCAAAACGTTGGCACTTCTAACCCATCCCGAGGTACCTCAGAAGACAGGCCTGGTGATCAGCTTCCAGAAGGTTACAGCCTTGAAAACCCTATGGAGCAGTTCTACTCTGGAACATACGGGGTTGCCATGGGTTGGAATTGACTCAACTCCATGGCAACTAACAACAAGTGTGAAATAATGTTCATCAGTCATTAAAGAGCAAATTACATACAGTATTTGCACAATGAGGGTTAAGAGAGTGGAGGTCTACAAAGGGGACAGTGAACAAGCTTCTTCTAGAACTGAACCTTCAGTGTTCACTCCTCAGGTTCAGTGCCAGCCAGGAGCTCTAATGACTAGATCGCATTTGAGCCTTATGATAAATCTGAGAGGTAGGCAGTTTGTGTGATCTTTATTCAGAGTTGAGGAATCAGACTCAGATACTCAGCTTTCAGATTTCCTGGGATCAGAATCCACATAAAACACAATCTTAGATGCGTCCACACACACCTTCATCCTTGGTAGAGAGAACTGTCCAGAAAATAGAGCCCAAAACCTAACCGGATTCTCAAACATAAAACAAAAGCTCAGGTCTCTAGTATGTACTATTTATTAAGCCAGGAAGGTAGACTCATGCGTGTTTACCAAATACATTTTATGTTAATATAAAAATATTACTATCCCATTAGAGGAGATTGGAAAATAAAGGAAAGAAAAAAAGGATTCTTGTCAACTAACTAAACCATTGTTATTTTGGTGAAGGCCGAATTCATGAATTTTAAAAACATTTTACAATGAGGATCAAAACAAAAAGGATTGTGAATTAAAAATCATGTAACCAGTATGTTTGATTAACTAGAGCGCAAGCCAGGGAATCCTGGTACCCCTGATTGCCAAATAAGTGCAGAGGCTGGTGCAGAGCTGGGCCACCCTGTGGCCTAGGGATCTGCTGTGGGCCCAGCTTCCAGGCCTTTCCTGGGTAGCTTGGGGGTGGGGTGGAGGGTGATTCAGGGGAATGAACCAGGCGTCCTTTTGCACTGTGTTTCCCAGGCTGATTTTGGAGGACTGCAGTGTGGTTCCATCTGTATACAGGAATCTGGGGCAGAGTCTCCCTGCGATAGGTCTCTACTCTGTGTTGTAATCAAATCTGGGACTACGTGTGCAAAAGTCTTGGATTTTGCAGTTGGCAAAGGTCTTAGGTATTTATCTGGAGAATCTGATGCTTTCTAGGAGTTCTGGAAAGCAGCTAAAGGCCCTCTCCAAGCTTTGCCCCACTCCCTGGCCTTCCACACCAGTGGTTCTCAACAGCAGCAACATTGTCCCCTACAGGTGGCTTAGGAAATGTGCGTGGGGCGGGGGAGGGGAGGCGTGGCAAGGATTGGGGAGTCTTTAACCTAACTCTGTTTTACGTATAAACAAATTATTCTTTTAATGGTTTTAGTCTACAATAATTCCACGTAGGAAAGATTATACTTAAATTTAGTTGGAACTTTTCTGAGAGTTATTTACCAATACAATGCAGCTCATGGTCTTTGAGTCACCAGTGCTTGGTCTGTGCTTGTGGCTGTCACATTGAGGGTGAGTCTATGAACAGCTTACAAGCGCGAACTACCTCCTTCCGTCTTCTGATGAAGTTACATCTGAGCATTTACATATTTCAATACAGTACAAATTAATTTATTGTAATGACTTTGTTTTTATTTATTCTTTATACAGTGAAACCTGTGAGAGTCAAAAACTGACAGGACTGCCCTGTTTTTCCGGGTCCTGCAAATTTTCCTCTTTTGACAGGGTGCAGTCTTAACACTTTTCTATCGTTCATTTCAGAGGAAAATATATGAGTTCTCCTTGTTTGACAGGTTTCTGCTTTACACAGGCTCTGGCTTTACTACTTTTACTGTATTACTGTCAGGATATTATGTTGTTGTTAGCTGTTCAGTTGATTTCGACTCATGGCGATCCCATACGTTGCAGAGTAGAGCTGCTCCACAGGGTTTTCAAGGCTGTAAACTTTTGGAAGCAGATCACCAGGCCTGTCTTCTGAGGCGCCTCTGGGTGAGTTCAAACCACCAGCCTTTTGGCTAGTAGTTGACCCAGGACTCTGCATTAGAACATTATTGTTATTAAAATATTACATGTGTCCATAAGTTGTATTTCATTTCACGATACTACAGGGGAGAGTTATAAAATATTTGTTATAAAATGGGAGCATTGGGTCTGATAGGTTGAGAAGTGCTGTGCAGTAGGAATTTGCAGCCCCCAGTGATTCTGCTGTGCTGGAATAAATGAAAATTAGCTGTGCTCTGGACTATTACTGCTAGGGGCTCTGCCCTGGCAGGCTATAGCGACAGCTCATGTGTCTGACATTCTCTTGCTGTGTCACAGGTGCCCAACCCCAACACTCCATTCATGGCGTTGGTCCAGTGCTAAACCAGCTTCTAGAGGCAGGGCAGACCAGGTGATATTTGTGGGAGCCTCGATTCTGCAAAGTTAGGTGCTGCATTAAACTCATATAATTCTGAAGACTGGAGTAGGGAAGGTGGCCCTATATAAAAAGCTACCTTTGAATATCCTATTCCAGTCTTATATCCAGCCTACAACATCAACTTTCCAAACAGAACTAAAAAAAAGAGAGCACCAACAAATTCTGATTCCAAAAACAAAATCTTAAATAAATCCAGGTAATTAACAAAGTCTTCCTGACAGATAAAATATTAATATGGCAAGAACGTGGTCCTTAAAGAAGTACCTCTGAAGCATGCCTGAGAGCCTGCAGAAAAGCAACAGACACTGGGCTTACCTGCCTTAAAGATGAACTACGCCAGACTGCGTCTACGGGAGCCTCCAGGCGGCTCAGTATTTAAGCGACACCTCAGACTGTACAGCGACACTGCTCTTGTCGCCTTTCCTCAAGACTGCTGCCTTCCCCTGACTAACATTCCAGAAGGAATGCAGGTTTAATGGAAGGAAAGAAGTCCAGGAAAGCTGCTTCTTGTGGATGTGACTTAGGGCCATTGTACCAAGACTCCCAGTGTGAGTCAATTGCTCCATCTGCTGAGTCGGCTAGGAAATGCAGAAGACGCTTGAGAAGGGAAAGGGAGAAAGAAAGAAAGGGAAACATAAAGATTGGTATGACAGCTCTTAAGGTCCACATGGAGCCCTGGTGGCGCAGTGGTTAAGAGCTCGGCTGCTAACGAAAACGTCAGTGGTTCGAATCTGCCAGCCGCTCCTTGAAAACCCTATCGGGGCAGTTCTACTCTGCCGTATAGGGTTGCTATGAGTCGGAGTCGCTCGACGGCAATGGGTTTGGTTTTCGGTTTTTTTAAGGTCCACATATTGAGTTTGTGCTTACTACATTTATGACTCAGAGCAACCCTGTTAAAAAATGTCATTCTCCCCATTTCACAGATGAGAAAACTGAGATTCAGAGAGGTTCAATTACTTGGCGTTAAGTTCGCACAACTAAAACAGGAAGCTTCGCTTTTCAGGCCCCTCCACTAACGATGGTAGGGAAAGTTAATGTTGTTGATCAGGCACTATGTTAAATGACTTCACTTTTAATGTCTTATTTAATACAGTAACCCTTCAAAGTAAGTGCTAACTTTATTTTTAGACCCATGGAATCTGAAGCTTAGAGACATTAGGTAACTTATCAGAGGTCCCAAAATCACTAAATGGCAATCGCTAAATGCTGAGGTCTGTCTGATTCCAATGCTTGACACTCATAAATGGAGAGTTGGAGGTACAGACAGAAGATATTACACCTATCAACCTGGGATCATTTTAAACTAAATTTTCATCGTGGGATATTTCAGGTCACAGAAGCAGTTTCAAGTCAGGCTTGTGATGCAGTTATCTCTGCGCATTCCCTCCATGGGTGTTTTCCTTCTAGTTCACCCACCAGAGCATGTCACACTTTGGGTATCCAGGCATTGGTCTGGGCCTCCAATCCACACTCCCCTTTGTTTTGCCCCAGGCTCTGTTTCCAGTCACATTTGCATGGCCCATTAAAATGGAGGTTCCAGGTTACGCAGATACCCAAGGGTGAATGCCAACTTAAATGCTGACTTGCCTCTCTGGAGCTGTCATTTCTGGCTTCCTTTAGTTTCCCAACAGCTCAACCACACATTTAAAAAAGATGTTTTAAAAATCTTTCCATCACTTCAAGGTTTGCTTAAGGAGTGATATTTCTTTATATCTAGACCTAAATACTCCTGGAAATAGGACCTCCTTTGGTGTAAGATGAATGCAGAAGCCCTACATAACTTTTCCTTGGAAAGAAATAAGAATTTAAAATTATTGGTTTAATGTGACCAATATTTTTGGATAAAACTCCCAAATAGTTCTCCTTTTTAAAATAGCACAATATAGGAAAGGGACGAAAACCAAGTAAAATATAATCCTGCCAGGAATTCTATGTTTGGAAAAAGAAAGTATTTAGCAATACTGGGCATACTGCCTGAACTGGTGAGATGCTAACATAAATATTTGGAACTATTGAAATTAGTATTGTTTGCTCTGATACATTTAAAAAAAAAAAGTTTGTAAAAGTTTATCCTAACCAGCAAACTGTAGGGCTAAAGAACAAACAATATCTGCCCACAGATCAGGTCATACTATAAAAATAAATTTTACTTAAGTAGTTTAATCCATGTGCTTGATTCTCCAAGTGGTACATTTTTCCAGATTTTTGTATTTGCTTCTGTCAAAACATAGTTTCACAATAACTTGGTTCTCAAATACTAGGGAGGAAATTTGTTGAACCATGCCTTTTTCTTAAAAATTTGTTTTACTCTTTCTCACCCATTTCTTTCACATAGCAGAGCTAGACCCTATAACCTCTCTCCCCAAGTCCCCTCCTTCCCCTCCCACCTCTACTGCCTTCCCTTCACCACCACCGTCTTTCCCTTAGGCCGGGCCTCTGTGGAGCTTTCTCGGAAGGGTTGTTTCTCTCTCATTCTCACTGCTTTTTAAAATGAGATGTATCCTGCATGACTGTCTTTTCATCCACCCCTCTGTTCAATTCTGTTTGGGGGTAGAGGAAATCGAATTGATGCCTGTTAATTATTTTTGTCTGGTCACACTTTCCCCCTGGCCAAAGAGAAGATCAATATTGAAAGGAGCCACCTGTATATAGCTCCTTATTTCTACTTACGGTGAATGCAGCAGTTCTCAAAGTGTGGTTCTTAGAAGTTGTTAGACATGCAAATGTTAGGGCCCTGCCCCAGACCTACTAAACCACCAACTCTGAGGGTGGGGCCTAGCAATCTGTTTTAACAAGCCCTCCAGGGGATTCTGATGGGCACTCAAGTTTGAGAAACATAGGGCTATTATCTCCCTCTTCTACTTCCCTTCTTACTAGGTGTGTGTGAGAAGCCCTGGTGGTGCAGTGGTTAAGCGCTTGGCCACTAATCACCAAGTGGGAGGTTCAAGCACCCACCAGCTGCTCAGCGGGAGAAAGATGTGGCAATCTGCTTCCATAAAGATTTACAGCCTTGGAAACCCTATGGGGCAGTTCTACTCTGACCTAGAGGGTCGCTATGAGTCGGAATCAACTCTACCGCAGTGGGTTTGGTTTGGGTTTAGGTGTGTGTGCCATCCCTCTCAGATGCCTCTCTTATAAATGCCAAGGCTGGTGAAAGGCAGATTCCCAAAGAGCAAACCGGAAAACATGTAGGTTTCAGCATTTAACCATCTCCTCTTGCATGTTGCTGTGATGCTGGAAGCTATACCACCAATATTCAAATACCACCAGGATCACCTATGGCAGACAGGTTTCACCTGAGCTTCTAGAGTAACACAGGCTAGGAAGAAGGACCCAGTGGTCTACTTCTGAAAAGAATTAGCCAGTGAAAACCTTATGAATAGCAGCAGAACATTGTCTAATATAGATGAGCCCCTCAGGTTGGAAGGCACTCAAAATATGATTGGGGAAGAACTGCCTCCTCAAAGTAGCCAAAAAAACCCCAAAACCATTGCCTTCCAGTTGATTTCTACTCAAGAGGCAACAGATATCAAAGCAGAGTCAACCTTAATGTTGATGGACTCAAGCTTATGGGACCTTCATTTACTGATGTGGCACAACTCAGAATGAGAAAAAACAGCTGCAAACATCCATTAATAATTGAAATGTGGAATGTACAAAGTATGAATCTAGGAAAATTGGAAATTGTCAAAGAAATGGAATGCATAAACATCGATATCCTAGGCAATAGTGAGCTGAAATGGACTGGTATTGGCCATTTTGAATCTGACAATCCTATGGGCTACTGTGCCGCAAATGACAACTTGAAGAGGAATGGCGTTGCATTCATCATCAAAAAGAAGATTTCAAGATCTATCCTAAAGTACATTGCTGTTAGTGATAGGATAATATCCATACGCCTACAAGGAAGACCAGTTAATACGACTATTATTAAAATTTATGCACCCACCACTAAGGCCAAAGATGAAGAAAATGAAGATTTTTACCAACTTCTGCGGTCTGAAATTGATCAAAAATATAATCAGGATGCACTGATAATTACTGGTGATCGGAATGCTAAAGTTGGAAATAAAGAAGGATCGGTAGTTGGAAAATATGGCCTTGGTGATAGAAAGGATGCCGGAGATCGCATGACAGAATTTTGCAAGACTAGTGACTTCTTCATTGCAAATAGCTTTTTCACCAACATAAACGGTGACTATACATGTGGACCTCGCCAGATGGAATACACAAAAATCAAATCAACTACATCTGTGGAAAGAGACGGTGGAAAAGTTTATTATCATTAGTCAGAATGAGGACAGGGGCTGACTGTGGAACAGACCATCAATTGCTCATATACAAGTTCAAGCTGAAACTGAAGAAAGTTAGAACAAGTCCACAAGAGCCAAAGTATGACCTTGAGTATATCCCGCCTGAATTTAGAGACCATCTCAGGGACAGATTTGACATAATGAACAATAATGACCCAACATTAGACGAGTTATGGAATGACATCAAGGACATCATCCATGAAGAAAGCAAGAGGTCATTAAAAAGACAGGAAAGAAAGAAATGACCAAAATGGATATCAGAAGAGACTCTGAAACTTGCTCTTGAATGTCAAGTAGCTGAAGCAAAAGGAAGAAATGATGAAGTAAAATAGCTGAACAGAGATTTCAAAGGGCAGCTCGAGAAGACAAAGTATTCTAATGACACGTGCAAAGACCTGGAGATAGAAAACCAAAAGGGAAGAACACGCTTGGCATTTCTTAAGCTGAAAGAACTGAAGAAAAAATTCAAGCCTTGTGTTGCAATACTGAAGGATTCTCTGGGGAAAATACTTAAATGACTCAGGAAGCATCGAAAGAAGATGGAAGGAATACACACAGTCACTGTACCAAAAAGAGTTGGTCGATGTTCAACCATGTAAGGAGGCAGCATATGATCAGGAACCAATGGTACTGAAGGAAAAGTCCAAGCTGCACTGAAGACATTGGCGAAAAGCAAGGCTTCAGGAATTGACAGAATACCAATTGAGATGTTTCAACAAACAGGTGCAGCACTGGAAGCACTCGCTCGTCTATGCCAAAAAATTTGGAAGACAGCTACCTGGTCAACCAACTGGAAGAGATCCATATTTATGCCTATTCCCAAGAAAGGTGATCCAACCGAATGCAGAAATTATCAAACAATATCATTAATATCACACACAAGTAAAATTTTGCTGAAGATCATTCAAAAGTGGCTGCAGCAGTATATCGACAGGGAACTGCCAGAAATTCAAGCTGGATTCAGAAGAGGACATGGAACCAGGGATATCATTGCTTATGTTAGATGGATCTTGGCTGAAAGCAGAGAATACCAGAAAGGCATTCAACTGTGTGGATCACAACAAATTATGGATAACATTGCAAAGAATGGGAATTCCAGAACACTTAATTGTGCTCATGAGGAACCTGT
>NW_004443999.1:9441170-9564347 GCF_000243295.1 Trichechus manatus latirostris
ACAACCTTGCTTGCTGAAAGTGAAGAGGACTTGAAGCACTTACTGATGAAGATCAAACACCGCAGCCTTCAGTATGGATTACACCTCAACATACAGAAAATAAAAATCCTCACAACTGGACCAATAAGCAACATCCTGATACACGGAGAAAAGATTCAAGTTGTCAAGGATTACATTTAACTTGTATCCACAGTCAACACCCATGGAAGTGGCAGCCATGAAATCAAATGATGTATTGCATTGGGTAAATCTGGCAAAAGACTTCTTTAAAGTGTTGAAAAGCGAAGATGTCACCTTGAAGTCTAAGGTGTGCCTGACGCGATCCATGGTGTTTTCAATTGCCTCATATGCATGTGAAAGCTGGACAATGAGTAAGGAAGACTGAAGAAGAATTGACGCCTTTGAATTGTGATGTTGGCGAAGAATATTGAATATACCACAGACTGCCAAAAGAAGGAACAAATCTGTCTTGGAAGAAGTACAACCAGAATGCTCCTTAGAAGTGAGGACAGCGAGACTACGTCTCACATATGTTGGACATGTTATCAGGAGGGATCAGTCCCTGGAGAAGGACATATGCTTGGTAAAGTAGAGGGTCAGTGAAAAAGAGGAAGACCCTCAACAAGATGGACTGGCACAGTGGCTGCAACAATGGGCTCAAGCATAACAACGATCATGAGGATAGTGCAGGACTGGGCAGTGTTTCATTTTGTTGTACATAGGATCTCTATGAGTCAGAATTGACTCAATGGCACCTAACAACAACAACAACAATCTCCTCCCTCCAAGATTAGATTTTTTGGATGGGAAGAAAAGCAAGTCTGAGAGCAAGCGGCTACTTAGAGCTACTCAATGCCACACCTAGTAGCTGTCTTTTCAGAATTTATCTCACCAACTCTGAGGGCTGTTATGTAGCAAGAGGCAAGTGCTGAATGACTGTCTTCTCTCCACGGAAGCAGATTTGGTGATTTGTCTATCCCAGGCCCTGCACTCGGTTTTGGATGGTCTTCAGTTGGGTTTGGGGTTTTGCTAATCTTCACTTGCAGAGAATTTGCCTGTGGGGTTTTATCAAATTGGATTAAGCTTGACTGCATGTTACCAAAAACCCAAAAATACCAGTAATTTCAGTGGTTTGAGAGAGATGGAAGTTCATTTTTCTCTCATATTCAAGGCCAGAGGCAGGCAGCTGGTGGTAGGAATGGTGTAATGGCACCATGATCATCAGGGACCCTGGCTCCTTGTCTTAGGCTGGGTTCTTCAGAGAAGCAAAACAAGTAAAGTGTATAAATATATATATAGAGAGAAATGGCTCACGCGGTTGTAGAGGCTGGAACGTCCCAAGTCCGTGGGTCAGAATAGAGGGTTCTCCTGATTCACGAAGTTTCAGGGGCTGGTGAACCCAAGATCATCAGGTCAGAGAGCAGGGCTCTTGCTCACAGGCTGTGAAGACTGACGAATCCCAAGATCGTCAGGCAAGACTGCAGGTAAGCTGCTAGCTCAAGTCTCAAGAACCGGAGGTCAGACGAACAGCAGCCAGCTGCAGGATCCAGTGTGAGCACATGCCCACAACCCTTGCCAGAATGTCCACTTATATTCGGTGCAGGCCACACACCCAAGGAAATTCCCTCTCAGCTGATTGGCTACTCACTGCAGATTCCATCATAGTAGTGATCACAACATCATACGACTGCCAAACTACATTATAACTGCCAAACCACTGAGAATCATGGCCCAGCCAAGCTGACACACAGCCTTGACCATCACACTCCTCTTTCTGCTCTGCCATCCTTAATGGGCCAACTCATGGTACGAGATGGCTGTTTGAGTTCTCAACATCACATCCAAATCCCAGCCAGCAGGAAGGAGGAAGAAGGGTATGCCCCTACACTTTAAGGACACGTTCTGGAAGTTAGACAAAAATTTTTTTGCTTACATTCATTGACTGGCAACTAGTCACATGAACGTCTCTAGTTGCAAGGAAGGATGGGAAATGTAGTCATTATTTTCGATAGCTCCGAGCCCAGCTAAAAACCAGGAGTTTTATTACTAAAGTAGAAAAGTTAGGAACTATTAGCAGTCTCTGCCTCAGAGGTCCATTTTAAGAGATATAGGTCACAACTGGAGTCCCTGGGTGGTGCAAATGGTTAACACATTCAGCTGCTAACCAAAATGTTGGTGTTTGAATTCACCCAGAGGCACCTCAGAAGAAACGCCTGGTTATCTACTTCTGAAAAATCAGCCACTGAAAACACTGTGGGGCACAGTTCTATTCTGACACACATGGGGTCACCATGAGTTGAAATCAACTTGACAGCAACTTGGTTGTTGTTGTTTTAAAGTCACAACTATGTTACTTCTGGCTTTCCAAAGTCTCCTAAGTTTTTTTTTTTTTTTTTGCAAGTTCTGTTGATAGATTTGCCTCCTGCTCCTTCTCAGTTCTAATTAGATTCCACAACTACAAGAAATCATGTGGGTCTTTTGGGTAGTGAAGAAGCCCAAAATTGTTTATAAGTTTTCTATATTATTCCATGCAACTCACTTCGGAGACTTCTGAGCCTGCAATGTCGTCCTGTGATTCTCTGAGAGAGCACATGTCGTGGTTCTTTCGGTCAGGACACAAAAGCAAAGCACTTTTCCTGGGTCACACATAGGGTCATGAATGTGGCATGACTTCAGCCACTGTCAGGTGTGTTTCAGGGAACTGAGGCAGCCCTGCTCAGAAGCTTCCATCTTTGTACCCTAATTCTATAAGCAACTCTGGACGTGAGACCTTACAGGCTTTCATGTAGCTAGGGGCATTGCTCTGTCCCTGAGCCTGTCCATTCTTAACATGTTTCTGGGGGTATATTCTAACCAGTACTAAGTCTCTTTTGTCTGGACCATTATGTCTCACAAATCTTATGTCTCACAAATTTCTCAAATTTCTGGTGGTAGAGAGGCCGTACTAGCAGTTCTGTTGTTGTGTGCCATCGAGTTGATTCTGACTCATTGCGACCCTATAGGCCCCACAGGGTTTCCTAGGCTGTAATCTTTACTGGAACAGATGGCCAGGCCTTTTCTCCCAAGGAGCTGCTGGTGGTTCTAAAGTCTGCATACTGTAAGTCCACAGCCCCATGGACCCATTGTGAATGATCATGCAGATGTGTGAGAAGGAGCACAGAAAGGAACCACAAACAGAAGCTTAAGTAACAAACAATTCCAACTCCACTTAAATTATATTGGACAACAAGGGAACTTATTGGCTCACATAACTAAAAAGTGCTGGGGTAGGTCTCTCTTCAGACATGGTCCAGGTGTTCATATCACCTTGTTTGGGTTCTTCTTTCTCATCTCGTGTCTCTGCTTTTCTCTGTGTTGACTTCATTCTCAGGCAGGCTTTCTTTATGCTGCAGAAAAGGTGACTTGCTGCTGACAGTGATAGTTCTTTGGAGTCGTTACGGATTGGATTGTGTTCTCCACCACCTGCCGCCCCCCCCCACCCCCCACAAATATGTAGAAGTCCTAACTCCTGTACCTGTGAATGTGACTTTGGGGAAATAAGGTTTTTTCTTTGCAGACGTTATCAGTTAACAGCATAATACGGGGATAAGGTGGGCAGGTCCTAATCCCTTCTGAGTCATGTCTTATAAAAAGGGAGTCACATGCAAGAGGAGAAGAGACGCCACATGATGACGGAGGCAGACGCATCTAGAAGCAGCAAAAGAACACCAAGGACTGTGGCAATCACCAGAAACTAGGAGAGACGCACAGAACAGTCTCTCTCTCAAAGCCCCCAGAAGGAGTTGGCACGGCCGATACCTTAAAAATTGGACGTCCAGCCTCCAGAACTGCAAGAAAATACATCTCTGTTCTTTAAAGTCACCCACTTTGTGGTATTTTTGTATGGCAGCCCTAGGAAAATAAGACAGGAACCCTCAACACCATTTAAAAGTATAAAGGGTGCTGAGATCAAAAAGTTTGAGAACTGATGGAATTCACATTTACTATGAATCAATCACCGAAGCCAAGATTTCTTTCACTAACAAATGAAAGTTTCATTCATTCATTAATTCATTTAATAGATATTCACCCATTGTATCCTGGGTCCTGCTTGGCATCAAGCATACCATTTATAGGCCTGGGTCATATAAGCGCCCACCTCTGTAATGGGAGGGGGCCAGCCATACGCCAATCATATTAAATGGGTTCCCCAAAAGAAAGCTAAATGTCATTACTGGAAGAGGAGGAAACACGGGGCAGCCAATAACTACAGACACCCCTGTGCTGTGTTTCTAATTCATTCCCATGACGAACTGACCTAGGTAGCCAATGGAACAGAAAAAACAAACATTTGGAATGTTTTCCCATGAGATATAAAGACTCACTCCATCCATGCCCCTTTGGTCCAGAGCTGAAAGAAGTCGAGAGAAGCTGGTACAGATCAGCAGAAACTGGTAGTTTGGAAAGGGGCCTGCAGCAAATTCCACGTAGAGATTTTTAGCTTGCTGGGGCCTGAAACATTCTTTTCATGAGGGCCCAAACTCAATTCTAGTGCTTTTGCCTGTGGCCATGAAATTGTCAGGAAATGAAAATAAATAAATCAGCCCTGTATGGATTTCCAGAAGTGGCAGTGAAGGTGGACAATTCTGCTTCTTCCACAATATCAGCCCCCATTATGTAAAGAAGGAAAAGAAAAAATAAAAGAGACATGAGATTTAATTTCATCCAAAGTGTAGGGCTCTGATGTCTCTGGGACAGAGCCAATTCTGTAAAATGGGGGCATGTTCTAGAAAGGCAGATGGCTCAGAGATTCTCTTCAAGGGAGAGGCACCCACAGCCTTAGGATAGAAAATGCTTCCAGTTGATAACTTGCGAATGATTTTTTTTATGAATGATTTTTTTAAGCTTCTAAATCTTCATGCAATTTTGAAAAGTTTTTAAGAATTTATTTTTGTTGTTGTGTTTGAGAATATACATAGCAAAAACATACACTAATTCAAGTTTCTACATGTATAATTCAATGACATTGATTACATTCTTTGAGTTGTGTAACCATTCTCACCCTTATTTCTGAGTTGTTGCTCCCCCATTAACATAAACTCACTGTCCCCTCAGGTTCCTATCTTTCAAGTTGCTATAGTTAGTTTGATCTCATATAGATTTTAAAAGAGCATAATGCTCAAGGCAAACATTCTTTACTAGTTAAGCTAAACTATTGTTTAGTTTTAAAATTAAAGACTATCTTAGGGCATAGTTTTGGGGGTTCATTCAGCCTCTGTGGCTCCCAAAAGTCTGGATTCCTTGACATTTTAAAATTCTGTTCTGCATTTTTCCCCTTTTGATCAGGCTTCTGCTATAGAACTTTGATCAAAATGTTCAGTAATGGTAGCCAGGCACCATTCAGTTCTGGTCTCATGGCAAAGGGGGCAGTTGTTCACAGAGGCAATTAGCCACATATTCCAT
The DNA here is from genome assembly GCF_000243295.1 of Trichechus manatus latirostris. NCBI lineage: Eukaryota > Metazoa > Chordata > Mammalia > Sirenia > Trichechidae > Trichechus > Trichechus manatus. The sequence goes on from NW_004443999.1 coordinate 9,446,613, forward strand.
TTCCTCCTATTCCTGACTCCTTCTTCCTCTGTTGCTCTCAGCAAACAGAGACCAATTGTTGTACTTTGGATGACCACTTGCAAATGAAAAACTTTTTTTTTTAAAATAAATATCTTCCTTTTCAAACATATGCAAATATAGAGGGAATATTATAATGAACATCCACATACCCATCAATCAGTTTTAACAATTATCAATGTTCGTGTTTTATCTATATTCCCACCCATTCCACTACCTCATGGGATATTTTAAAGATATATAACAGGTATTGTAATAGTTTAGACAATTATTTGCATATATATGTACATAAGTGTGTGTGCTTATATGTGTATACATACATATATATATATATATATATATATATATATACACACAAAACGTTTTAATGGTGTCATGGACTGACCTCCACAGACTCACAACTCCAAATTAAAAAAATCTGGCCCCCCCCCAAAAAAATTTTTTTTTTTTTTTTACCCTCCCCATCCCTCTGTCTGCCTTCCCCCAAACTGAGTCACCTAAATCAAGAGTTAATTATTTGGACATCTCCTATGCCAACAGTATAATCTTGATTATGGACCCAATGTCAAAAAACTGTAAATATTTACAGACAAATCCACACAGACATGTGCTTCTTCCCCCCCCATTTTGAAACCAAGTGAACCCAATATTTCGTTTGCCATGCACGCCTCCCATTTTTCACTTTCCCCAGCATTTGAACAACATCTTGAGTGTCTGGATTTCCTCACAGGCATTCCCCAAAGCAACATTAGTCATGAAATACCGGAGTGATTACAGCAGAGATGTCTCTTCTCCTCTGGAAACAGAGTGCAGAGTGCTGACGAATGGTGCTAACAGCAATAGCGGCATGTCTAATGTTCAGGTCTACAATCTCGGTGGGTGCTTACATTGGGTAGTGACTGGACCCACGCAGACTTAAAAGATAACAAAGAATTATCTTCATGTGCAAATAAAAACAATTGAAGTAAAACCCTGAGTAACTATAAAGTAGACATGAAATGGCTAATTTAAAAGAATGCATCTCCTCAGTAATTGGTTTATCCAAGAGTCTCAATTAGTTTGGAGTAGAAACTGGTTTTTAACTTTTGTTGAGTCCTCCTGTCCTTTTTGATTGTGGCTCCTTTCATGAAATTTTGCCCCAGTTATTATTATTATTTTTTATTGTGGTAAATATATATGTTGGAGCCCTGGTGGTGCAATGTTTAAGTGCTCAGCTGCTGACTAACTGAAAGGTTGGTGGTTTGAACCCACCAGCAGCTCCATGGAAGAAAAGACCTGGTGATCTGCTCCCAAAAAGATTACAGCCTTGGAAACCCTATAGGGCAGTGCTACTCTGTCCTATAGAGTCATTGTGAGTCAGAATCAACTCAATAGCACACAACAACGACAAAAATATAGGTAAAAAACATTTGCCTTTTCTACATCTTCACATGTACAGTTCAGGACATTAATTACCTTCATCATGTTGTTCAACCCTCACCGTTAACTGTTCCCAAATTTTTCCATCACCTTTAACAGAAACTTAGCGTCCCCTGAGCACTGTACCTTCCTTTCCCCCTCCCTCCTACCCACCAGTGGTAGCCAGGAATAAACTTATCTCTATACACTTCTCCAATTCTAACTTTCTTTGGGATTTAAGACCAAGTCCTGTTCATTTTTAAAACTTTAACCTTGAACTTGACTTAAGCTTGGCTCCTCCCCACTCCCCCACCTCAGTGGAGGCTAGGGCTGCGACCCTGCTGTTCAGAAGGCAGACTAGGGTGTGGTTCTGAGATGCTTCCACCCCTGCCTCTACTAACTCAAGCTCCTGGAGGGTGGGAGAGGCGGGAGATGTAAGGGCCAGCTTACGTGACTATAGATGTGTTGGCGGTAAGGAGGGGTCCCTGGCACTCAGGTTCCCACCCCTCTTCTCACCTGTGTGCTCTTTCATGTGGAGGCGGGCTGTCCTGAAGACAGCTGGGTGGAATTGTCCTCATCTTCTTCCCAGGGGCAATAAACCAGAGTCCCTTCAAGCCCTGTGGAAGAGGCATCTCCAGCCAGGCCTCCAACTTTTCAGAAGCAGGTGTTACGCTCTGTGTGTAAGTAGGTCTTCACTTTTCAGGGCACACATGCCCAGCACCCTTCTCTCTTTCTCTATGGAGGGGGAGGGTGGACACTAGAAAGGAAGACAAACCACATCCTAAACTCCTAGACCATTCTTCTAAGAACACGTGTGCCAGGCCTTGCCTGTGTGGCAGCAACAACATAGACCTGTGAGCTCTACTGCTCAGCCCATGTCCAGCCAGGGGACAAGCTGCCCTTTGGACACTGCGAGAGGCTCCCAGGATCCTCATGAGTAATTCTCTAGGAGCATCCCAAGTGGCCTTAGGGATGCTAACCCCCCATCCCTCTGGGTAGGAAATAACTTGTCATGAGGAACATCGTGCTCTCTACAAGCTTTACACCCCCCTCTCCCCAGTCCCCTTCGAACAAAGCCTGGGGCTGGGTAGGGTGGTGGTGGTGGTGGGGAGGGACAGTTCTGAACAGGAGCTTCTCAGTCCTTTGGGGAGGTGGCTGCCCCCTAACCAAATGATGATGCTTGGTCTAGATTGTGGGGGTCCTACTTGTCCTCAGCTTTGCGTCTTAAACACAATTTGGTTTAATAGAAAATTCTATTTCCTGGGCTTGCTAAACTCACCTATAAATACATACTTAGTGCAGAAGAAGGGGCAAGAGGAGAAGCATGTCGGAGACATATCTTGTTGGTCCGTGTACATAGGTGGCTGCTTTTCCTTAAAAGGGGTGAAAGTCAGAACAGGTGGTATCATCGAGGATGAAGAATCCAGTTTTAAACTGTGAAATAAAGATCCTCAGGGCAATTCTGTACACGAAAAAGAAGGGTGGTGGGGCTTTGATATGTAGGGATACAAGCTATGACTGAATTCACTGACTGCCATCCCATAGGGACCGGGACGGGGCTGGCTTTGGTATCCAGTGCATCTCCAGTGCTCACCATGGTGTAGGTCACATGGGGGCATTCAACACATATTTGTTGAATAAATGAATGAATGGAAGTAATTGGGGGCTACTAGTGGTTGTATCCTTAATAATTAGTTGCTTCCTGCTAACATTTTCTGAGCTCTTATGCACCAAGGACTGTTTCAGGTCCCTCAGAGGCCATGAAGATGGTTAATTCCTATTCTCAAGAAGTTTACGAATAAGTGTAGGAGGCGGACTTGGCACAGCCTACCAACAAATAAAACCTCCAAATTCCATCTGGGAGAAAGCAAGGAGTGGGAGGGAGGGAAGCCCCTGGCACAGCTCCTACTTAGACACAGCCCTGACCCAAATGTTGCAAGTGAGGTTGAATTCATTTTTCCATGTTACCCTAGAATGACATGGGGTGTCACCCATCTAGGAATGAAAGTGACTCAAAACTCCCAAATCCACAAGGATGGTGAGTGGAGAGACCATTCATTGTGTTGGAAGAGATGGTACTTGTCTTAGTCTCCTAATGCTGCTGTGACACAAATACCACAAATGGGTGGCTTTAGAGAACAGAAATCTATTTTCTCACAGTTCTGGAAGCTAAAAGTCCAAATCAGGATCTTAGCTGTGTTGATTCATTCCTTGTAAGTAGTCCCAGGTGTTCCTTGGCGTGTAGATGAGCCTCACATGGCGTCTGTCTTTCCCCATCTGCGTGTGTTTCTGTGTCTAATCTGCACATTTTAGAACTCAGAAGTGATTAGATTTAGAACCCACCCTACTCAGGTATGATCAAATTAACATAACAAAATCCTATTTCCAAACAAGATTACATTCACAGATGTAGGGGTTAGAATTCCAACATATTTTTTGGGGGACACAAATCAATCCATAACAATGCATTTGGGGTAATAAAGCTCATGAGCAGAGGCCTATGGTAGGGGGAGGGGGGGACAGGTAGGTCATGTGCCCTGGATGCTGCTTGAGGCGGGGCATCAACGAGCAGTTTCTATTGGACATCACAATTTCCACTGCTAGTTGTGAGAGATCATTCAGCAATTCAACACTAATTGCCCTAGGAGCTATTTTCTGTAGTGAGGCCCCAGCTCATGAGTTGTTGTGGAGACTTCTCTTACAACCTTACCCGCCTCCCTGGAGATTAGCCATGCCTGAGTTTAGCTCTCAGTTTACTTTTGATTTTTCCTTCTTATTGTATCTTACTGATTCCCTCAAAATTGTGTTTGACTTGTGTTTTAATACGGAGCCAGGTAACTAACTTCTCCACGTATTAGCTGCTTAGTGGATGAACCAGCCCTCCTCACTGAAAGCCATAGCCAAGTAAATGGCCTCTAAGTAGGAAATGAGTGGTGAGGATTTCGCCCTTGAGGCAGATATGTTGGGATGATCAGTATTTTGGGTTGCTGATCACAATGATCCCTCAGTGCCTCGGAGAGTGGTCCTTCCTTCACTCCTCTGAGGCCTCTTCCATGCAGCAGGGACCCTTGATCTACCCCTTCAGCCCTGAGGGATCCTGGGGCAACTCTCTCCTGAAAACAGTAACTTGACTCCCTGGTCTCTGGAGACTTTGGGATTCATGGAAAGGCAAGAAAAAGACAGACTTGCCCCAGGGAAGGGCTGAGATGCCCATGTACCTCTCTGCAAAATAGGCATGGGCGGGGGTGCAGCACAGTTGCAGACTCCTAGTCCCATCTGACCATGGATGAGCCACTAAAGTGGAAGTTCAAGTCCAGTATTGAGGGTACTGAGCAGAGGAAGCTGTAGGCACAGTGAAGTTGCTATTACTCAACAAAGGCTCAGTGAGAGAAAATGTTTCTCCCTGCAGTGACCACAAATTTTATCCTTGGTGTAAGCATGTCCGTCTAGCAGCCGTCTGTCAGTTTGTCCTGCTGTGGTGGCTTACGTGTTGCTATGATGCTGAAAGCTATGCCACTGGTATTTCAAATACCAGCAAGGTCATCCATGGTAGACAAGTTTCAGCAGAGTGTCCAGACTAAGGTAAGCTAGGAAGAAAGGTCTTGAGATCTTCTGAAAATTAGTCAGCCAAAACTCTGTGGATCACAACAGAATATTGTTCAGTATAGTGCTGGAAGATGAGCCCCCTAGGTTGGAAGGCATTCAAAATACACAGTGGCCACAACCACGGACTCAAGCATACCAATGACTGTGAAGATGACACGGGACTGGCCAACGTTTTGTTCTGTTGTACATGGGATTGCCATGAGTTGGAGCTGACTCAATGATACAACAGCAAAGCGTGTCCATGTCACTGGGAAGGCTAATACCCTGGGCTAATATTGTTTGTTTGGGACACCCAAATCGTATCAATCTCATCCCACATTGACAGAATATTTCTATATAAAGTGTGTGTCCACGTGGCTGGTGGTGTAGGAATTCAGTGGCCAGCAGCGCCATAGAATAAGTCCTGAAAGAAAAAAATGTACTTGGCTGCTGTCCTTGGAAGGCTGCTTCGAAGGACCTCTTTTTGAAATGTTTTCCAGTTGTTACTTCCTTTCTGAATAACCTGATCCTAATTCAATCTGTGGCATCTTTCTCTTTTCCAGATTTTTTTCAAGAGGCAAATTACCTGCAGATGGCTCCCCGGAGTTATATATATGTTTTGCTGGTTTGGGCTGAGACTTTTACTGCGTTGTAAATAAATGACTTTGTCGGTAGGTGGAAGAAGTACGTTACATGGTCCTTCCATGACATGGCATGGTTGCAGTTTAGCAAGATGCTGTCTTACGTCCAGAGTGTAGGGAGTAAAAAGATCAACAGCACCTTAGAGAGGACTCAGGGCAGGTTCAGCATGTGACTATGTTACAGTGGGGAGACAGGCAAAAGCAGAGCCAAGAAAGCCCACGGATTACACTTCAAAAAACAAACCTTAATTTTGGAATCGGTTCCTTCCTCATACATCATAAAAGCTATTTATAAACAGAATGTGGCTCCAGAGATATGGCTTTCATTCTAGTTTAATTGTTTCCCCACCCAGGTCCCATTCTCTGTGTAGCTGACAGTGATGATAGAGGGGGACGAGGATAAAAACCCAGGAAAATAGACTGGAGCAGAAGTGAGAATCCAAAACATAACGTGTCCCCTTGCCAGAAACAGACGAGGATCAGGAGCTCCTGAATTTCCAGGGGTTTCTGGTGAAGAAGTCAACCCAACTGGGACAGGAGGTGAGTGTGCTGTGTGGGCATCACTTCTGTCCCCCATCTCTAGAAATGCCCCAAAATATCATCAACATGCGGCAAGGTCAGGGCCTTTGGCGGGTGGGGTGACTGGGTGATAAAATGGGCAAAGCTGTGTTTGCCACCCTCTTGTTTTCCCTACCAGGGTCTCCGTTCTTCTTTCATCTTCAGCTGGCTGTCAACTTGATTCCTGCTAAGGTGTGAATGAGGTTAGTTTTATCTAATGATGTCTTAAAAAAAAGTTGCCATCAAGTTGATCCCCACTCATGGTGATCCCATGTGTTTCAGAGTAGAACTCTGCTCCATAGGGTTTTCAATGGCTGTGATCCTTTCAGCAGTAAATTGCCAGGCCTTTCTTCTGTGGCACCTCTGGGTGGACTTGAACCTCCAACCTTTTGGTTAGCAGGCAAGCACACTAACCATTTGCACCACACCGGGACTCCAATGACGTCTTAAGGTGTGTTATTTTCCAGGGAAATGCTATTAAAATAATAAAAGTGGCAGGCACAAGGATTGAATAATTGAGATATAATAGTCATATTTGAAAGGCACATCTGCCTCTTGTTGGAGTTCTAAATTAATCTGTTCCTCCCCTCATCTGAAGTCCCAAGGAGACACTCCTGGGTGAGAGGCAGTCAAAGTGTGGTTCTCAGGGCATCAGCACTGACACCACCTAAGAGCGTATTAGAATGCACATCTCAGCCCCTCCTCAGAGCCACTGCATTTTCATAAAATCCCCCAATGACCCACATGCACAGTGAAGTTTGAGAAGTACTGGTCTAAGCAAGTGGTTTTCAAACCCTGGGCTGCTGCCCATTAGTAGGTCAGGAAATCAGTTTAGCAGTTGAGACCAGGATTAAAAAGAAAATAGTACAGTGAAATTTGAGTGCATCTTATGTAAGGCAAATTGGTGAAGCTTCTGTTTCAATTATATATGAGACTTTGTGAGTGCCAGGTCATTGGGCAAGTTATTCAACCTTTCAGTATATGTGTGTATATTGGGGATAATTACAGTGTCTACTTTATAGGGTTGTTGCAAAGACTAAATTAGTTAATTCAATCAAATTCATTATAAAAATATTTTTATGTGTAATAGATAGGATAATATATAATAAATAAATTATATATACATACATACATATAAACTTATAAAAATATTTGTCTTACTATATACTGGGCTCTGTGGCAAATGCTGGGAACACAATAGACAGAAATAGAATGTTCCCACCTTTGATGAGTTTCAAGTCTAGCAAGGGAAGAAGACAACAAACAAGTCACAAACTCTCATAGAGGCCAACAGTCAATGAAGAAGGAAATTGAGCCAACAGCCTCATAATGGCGCTCCCCGCTTCCACCCTTGTCCCTTCAAGTATCCTCCACGGCTCTTAGAATGATCCAGAAGGAAATGCAAAGTCCTTACAAAGGTCCTATAAGGCCTTACCTGGCCTCTGGCTAAGGTCCGTGACTGGCAATCGGTTGCTAACCTAAAGGTTGGTGGTTTGAACCCACCCAGCAGCACCATGGAAGAAAGGCCTGGTGATCTGCTTTTGTAAAGATCACAGCTTTATTTTATTTTATTGTACTTTAGGTGAAAGTTTACAGTGCAAATTAGTTTCTCATTCACAAATTTATATACAAATTGTTTTGTGACATTGGTTGCAGTCCCTGCATTGAAGATTACAGCCTGGAAAACACTATGGAGCAGCTCTACTTCATAACACGCAGGGTTGCCGTGAGTCGGAATTGACTCAACGGCAATGTTTTCTTTTTTTTTTTTTTGCCTCTGGCCGCCTCTCCCACTCATTTCCCACCAGTCTCCCCCTGGCTTGTTCTGCTCCAGCACACAGACCCCGTTAGTACTCTCTGAGCCCAGCATGCAGCCTACCATGAGGTCTGGATGCACCTGTATGGACCCTTCTTCCCAGCATGTCCGTACAGCTCACCCCGCTTGCTTGTCACTCAGGCCTCTGGTCGTAAACCTTTTGTCAGCAGGGGCTTTTCCGAAGGCCCCTAAGGTAGATGCTCTAACCCTCCACGTCTATTCCTCTACCCTACTCCCCCGCCCCCCCATCCTACTCTGTAACACTAGCATATAGTTCTCTGTGTGTCTGTCTTCCCAGACCACAAAGGACACTCCCTGAGGACAGAGACTTCATGCTGCCCACTACTCCACCCTTGGGCCTCAATGATTTTTTTGTTTTAATAATATTTTATTGTATTTTTGGTGCAAGTTTACAGAACACATTAGGTTCCCATTTGACAATTTCTGTACAAACTGTTCAGTGACACTAATTACCTTTTCCTCAAAGTGCCAACATTCTCTTTAATTGCATTCTGGTTGTTCTGTTTCCAGTGCTCTAGGTTCCCTGCCCCCTCATCTTCTCATCTTCGCTTTCGAGTAATTGAGCTTTTGGTCTCATACACTATTGATGGTTTTTTAATGGGGCACCATACTCACGGGCAATATCCTTTATTTTGCGTGCCAATCTGTTATTTTGCTAAAAGGTGACCTCAAGGGATACCTTCAGTTCAAAGTTTAAAGAGTATCTCAGGGCGATCGTCTCAGGGAGTCCTCTAGTCTCAACTGGTCCAGAAAGTCTGGACTTTTTAAGAATTTCAGTTCTGATTTGTGTTTTTCTCCTGGTCTATCGGGGTCCATCTGCTGTGGCCCTGATCAAAACGGTGGCCGTCAATGACTTTTTGTTGAATCAACTGTACAAGGAAGAATTTCAGCCTGGGAAAAACGCTAGTAAAGGCGGTAAACAAGGAGTGAAGAGTCACTGGGTGGGGAGAACATGTCGCTCCCCTCCTGTGTCTCTCCTCAGCTCCCTGGAACCTCCCAACTCAGCTACAGCCCCACGGCACGCACCCTTGCAGGGTGGCCTTTTCTTTGTAGACCTGCCAGTGGCAGTGTGTGCCCCCCGCCCCGGACCACGCTGTCACCGCACACCTGGACCAGGGGCGAGGCTATGGGTGGAGCCAGGAGCGTTTCAAAGGTTGTGGTCTCAAAAGCATAACCAGCTTTTTCAAAACGTTCATGTCTAGGTGGGAAGAAACAAGCCTCAAGTTCTGCTAAGAACCAAGCCAGGAGCATGTGAAGTAACCACCAGGGGCACAAATGGTTGTCTGGAGGCCCTGGGGACATGTTTATTCAGCTTTCAGTTCATTCAGCTGCTCTTTAAATGAAGACGGCTGGAGAAGTTATAAAAAAAAAAAAATTACACATGAAACGGTTTCCCCGATTTCCACCAGCTGTGTCTTCACCCAGGGCACTCTTGGAGGTCTTGTGTGGCTGTGTGAAGAACAGTGGGTGCTTTGTGGATGTGACGTGGGTGGCACTGTGGGGGGGAGGGGAGGGCAATTCCTGCTGGCAGGAGCTGTTATTGGCTCAGTAGAACCGGCACTTTTTTTCATAGCACTTATGGCTGTTTGTAATTGTGTATTTAAGTGATTAAGTTATTGTGTCTGGAGGGATTCTTGTCTGTTTTACCAAAAATCCCCAGGAGGACGGGGATAATGACCTTTTTGTTCCCCATCTTATCTGCAGTACATAGCACAGCGCCAGTTCCTAATAGGCACTTAATAAATATTTGCTACATAAATCAAAGTGAGATGTATAAATATAAGTATAGGTTATCTTCAGGGTGCTAAAGGCTTCCAGCTAAAGGGTGCTAGAATCCCTTAGAAATAACCTGCTCCCTTTTTATTATATAACTCATCTCCCTGATGGCTCAGTGGATGAAATTCCTTTTCCTTATCTTCACAGACGAGTTTAGCTACGCACTCATGGGGCTTATCCCCTCCTCAGCTTTATTTTAAACTTTTTTTCAGATGGTCATTTTTTTTTTTTTCTCCAAAGGAAATCTTCTGTGGAATTCTAATCCAAAACAGAACAAAACCAATCTGGCATTTCTCTGGTTGCAGTAGAAGCGGGAGACAGGCCTGCCCCTTCTGAGCTCCTAGGGTCCTCCAATGAACCCCTAAGAGTCCCTGGTTTGAAAACCCTTACCTGGGGGGCCCCAAAGGACCCACTCAGCTCTGGGGAATTGGGCTTCTGGGTGGTATCCAAGCCTTCAGACCTTGATTTAGACTTGAACACTCAAGCCACACCAGACCCCCAAGAGGTGGGAGACCCAGAATGCAGGTTCTAGCTCCTAAGAGAAAGGTACCCCTCCATCTCCTCGTATTCATCTTGTAAAGATGACCCCTTCCATAGGACCTGGTTTCATGGTAAAAAACAGCACAAACACATAAGAAAAATAACTTTGTTATTAAGCATATACAATCATTTCAAATGTTCTTCATAGTATCACATCCATAACTGTCTGAATACTAGCTCAACTGTTATATGGACCCGTTATAAATAATGAGCAACAGAGCTACTGAAGTATATGACTGATCACTGAAACAAAACAAACTCAAGACACACATGAAATTCCTCAGGGCACTTGCTTTGGGGATCTAATAAAGAATGCTGAGGTCCCTGGGGATGGGGGTGTGAGCTGATATTTGTAAAGGGGTCATTTTCTATGATTTTCCTAAAGCAATAAAATTTGCGGAAGGAGTATGTCAAGTCCAAGATTTTTAGGCCTTAACAGTCACGGTCATTGTTTTTTTCCAAATGGAAAAGTATCTTTTGATTTGTTGCGAAACATCCACGCTGACTGTTCCAGGAAAAATTCCATCTACGTCCCTGAATTCACAATTAATAATTTTAGATGGTTCTGTTCAACTAGTTGTTTGGTCCAGATTCCTGCAGATAATTTTCCTTTCAGGGAGGTTATCTGAAAGATGTATTAAGTTTGCACAATGAGGTGACTGTGGCTGTGTCTGTGTGACAGCCTGGGATGGGGGAAGGGAGTTTGGGGAGGGATGGCCAAAGGGTGATGAAGAAGCTGCTGCTTGTCAACCCAAGGAAATGCCTGGCTCCTAGTCATGGAGAATCTGTTTTCCCGCATGCCTGGGAACAAGGCTCCCAAATGCAACCCTCACTACAAACCCTGGACAGGAAGCCTGGGCAGAACCAGGTGGCCTTTATCTGGCATTTGATGGAGTAATACTTCCCCCACCCCAGCCAAGGTGCATTTGCTATTTACCTACCAGGTGATGGACACACCTGTACGATGTTGGATGGTAGAAATGACTTAAGCTGGTCAAGGAAGTCTGTGGCAGGAATTGGGAATTGACAAAGAAGGAGAGAGAAGGCAACATCTCCTTTGTGCTTCCACGCCTCCTTGGCATAGTAAAGTTTACAATTTTCTTCATTACTTCCTCTGTAGTTGGGATGGGAGGATGATTTTCCTAAGCAAAAATGTATGCTTTCCTTGAACCATTTTCAACAGTAGATGCTTACTCAAATGGCTTTCCAAAAACAGACACAACCAATTAAGGCCTCTTCCAAGTCCCACTTAGAGAGTGCAGAAAATTGAAGTCAACATTTCTACTAAAGGGTTGAGGAGGAGTAAAAAGATATTTTTTCCCCTGTGAAACATAAAGTGGCTTAGTAAAACTGTAGCAAATTTTACCCAAAACATGGATTTTTCCATTAGGTTCTGAAGTCTTGTTTTAGACAGTGAAAGCTCTGATTTTCTATCCATAACTAAAAGATGCGTTAGAAATAGTAATGTCTTATTATATCTTACCTTTGAAAAATATAATTTGGGCATAAAGAGTACATATTTAATCCTATGGTAGTAGTCTGTGCTTTGAAAATCCGAGGATTAATAATTATTTTATAAATTGACCTGATCCAGCAGATTGAGATTAAAAAATACAGGCTATTGGGTATTTTGCTGGAGGATAGTATCTAGAATAATCTCATGCATGAATTCCTGATATAATTACTTTCAGTTCATTCTTTTAATATATTATCCTAGCCTATGGCCAAATATGCAGTTTGGCTATATTTTCTGAGCCTCTAACAATAAAAAAAGATTTATATTTTTAAACACAGTTCACTATTAAGAAAAAGGTAATAAAATTCCTAATTTTTTCAAAAAGCCAAAGATGGATCTAACCCTTCTCATAGTGCCTGTGCATAGCTTTCTTCAGCATCCATCCGTCTACACCCTTTAAATACTGTGTTCCACAAACAGGCAAACATTAAATATATTCCAGATGGGAATCAACGGCTGCTCAGTTCATCGCTTGGTAAACCCGTAGTTGGAGATGCCCTCGGCTCTGTAGGTTGGATTCTGGAGAGACTGAGGGGAAGGAAGGATACTAGAAAAAGAACATTGAGGATGATTTCCTTGCACCTTTAAACTTCTGATGGACAGTCGCCGGGGATTTTGTGAACCCAAGAACTAGTGGAGTAAAGTGTCGGTGAAAAACTCAGCCACCAGCTGACAGACTAGAGTCTCGTATTCGAGTGAGATGGGAGCAGGGAAAGGATTGCTGTTGCCACTTGAGATTTGCAATGAAAGGTCCTTCCTTTGTTCTTAAGAAAGAAGATGGGAAAATGGCATACAAATACGAAAACAGCAGCTCTCTTTAAACAAGCTTTCCCAATAGGAGAGTTAAATGATGTCGGTTAAAAGCAGATTGAAAATGATACCGAACAAAAATTTCTCAAAAAATAGGAGGACGTCACAGATGGGAAACGGGAACCGGATCATGAGCAAACATGAGTTGTGAGAATGATCATTTAAAAAAAACAACAAAAACAAACCAGCTGCTGTAGTGCTGATCCCAACTCATGGTGACCCCAGGTGTGTCACAGCAGAACTGTCCTCCATGGGGTTTTCAATGGCTGTGCTATTTCAGAAGTAGATCTTCAGGTCTTTCTTCCGAGGTGCCTCTGGGTAGATTCAAACTACCAACCTTTCAGTTAGTAGTCGAGCACTTAGCTGTATGCACTACCCAGGGACTCCAATGATCATTTGGGAGACTGAGAATAAGGGAGAAAGTCTCCTGAACATTAGGTGGACAACAGCTGTTTTGTGAATCCTGAGAAAGCTATGTCCTCCGGGGCCCTTCGCCTTGGGGCACAGATGGGCCCTGGGAAAACATTCTAACTGGGAGTTTGGAACAACACCCCTTGCTGAACTGCCTTTCACATCTGCTGAAGAAGGGAAATCAAAGAGAAGGCCTGAAAAAGCAGAGATTTGGACTGAATTAAGAAAAATTAGGGGAAAACAGGAATGCCAAACAAGGAATACTTTGTTTTTTCCCCATCCAAGAGAACTTTCAATAGTGTATTATTCTCACTAACGTTGGCAAGCTTGGCTGGCCCCAGACAAAGACTTGTAGCACCCAAGGAGAGCAAATTTACCTGCCTTTGTTGATTTGGTTTCAACAGATGGAAGAATGCCCCGAATCCCGCCCCCACTAACCCAAGCCAGCAATCTGCAACCTTGAGTCCTGTGAGACATTAATTCAGTCTGCATCATGGCCTGATAGCACCTTCTGGGCACCCGACCAAAGCCACGGGATTCTGGGCCTCTCTCTAAGGGTCAGCCATCCCTATTTAATGGAGAATCTGTGATTTACTGGGCAGGCCAACTCATTGGATTAAATAGCTTTGAAATGTCCTGGCAAACCAGGAACCCATTGTGCTAATGTGAGTCATGGCATTTCATTCACTGACTGTGTTTTGAAAAGAGGATTTATTCCTACAGCTAGAGTAACTTTCTATCCTAACTCTGCACAGGATATTTATAGAGAAGCATGGCATGAATGCCTAATAGTCATCTTTGACTTTTAAAATGTGGCAACCTACATGACAACAAATATATGACTATAATTTTCTCCATCTTCCCTAATCTCCACTCCCTCTTAATTGTCTCCTTTCCTGAACCAAAATTGGGAAACGAGGTTAGATAAGGGGACAGAATATTTAAAACTTACTAGACCGACAAAGGGAAAAAACAGCTATTCACCAAGGTGAATATACATGGCTGCCCCTCCCCCAACCTTTAATTGCAGGTCCCAATTTTGATCCTTGAAGAGTAATAGTCTATTTTGGACACACTTCCCTCTTTTCTTTTTTTTAATAAGTAGCCTCACATTATTTCTTAGAGTTCACCTTCTCATTTTTTCTTTTTGGATATTCTTCCAAGTTTTAAGACACTACGAGAATACTTAACTCAGAACTCTAGAAGTTCTTGAAAAAAGAGAAAGTACAAGAAAAGTTTCTACGTAGACCACCCCAACTGGCTCTCACTGGGAAGTTTTTAAAGCGCTCATTTACTCCCTTCTGTCTCAAGTAGGGAGCTCTGAAAAAAGTATTTGGAAGAAGAGAAGTAGGGAGAAGCCAGGAAAAGGGTAAAGAAAATAAAAATGTATCTTTTCAATGTCCCCAGTGTATATGTTTTTGTAGATGATATAACTTCGGGTGAAAATACTTTTCTTTTCTCTTCCTTTGGCATGAAGATGCTGGGCTGTGTTAAGGATGAAAGTCTCTAGGTGTTCCCAAGGCTCTTGTCTCCCCTCTTTTTGGGTGGCTGTCTCCAGAGCCGAAGTCCATGGTTTCCGGGTAGCTGGACAATTCCTGAGGTAAAGGGTACTCCTCGGCTGAAGAGTGAGTTCGATACCCAAATACCTTTTCCTGCAGCTCGGCGATGTCGTTGCGGATGTCAGCCAGCAACAGCAGTAGGAAGTCAAAAGAACCAGGAGATCCCTGTGCACATGGGAGGAATCAAAGCTAGAACACAACAGACTCAACCTTTTGCATCAGCTATTACCTCCATGGATGCCATGATTTGCTAGACCCTCTGCTTGCTGGCAGCTACCCAGTAGATAACTCTGTGGCCCAAACTCAGTCAACATAAGGACTGCTAGATTAGCCTGGGTGATTCTCAAGATAGTTCTAATTCCCCCATCTTACGTACGAGCTTTGGTGACATATTCACCTCTCATCCCTCCTAACTCTAAACCAAAAAAAATCAAACCTGTTGCCATTGAGTTGATTCCAACTCATAGCGATCCTATGGGACAGAGTAAAACTGCCCCATAGGGTTTCCAAGGAGCAGCTGGTGGATTCAAACTGCTGTCCTTTTGGTTTGCAGCCAAGCTCTTAACCACTGAGCACCAGAGCTCCTAGCCCTAGGCTACAACAAATCTGGTAGGATGAAAGAATATGAGAATAACCACCCCAGGATACTTACCAAAGAAACAGAAAGATAATTATGAAGGCAGTAGAATAGTGGCTAAGAGCTTGGGATTCTGCTGTGTTTGAATCTCAGTTCTGTTGCTTACTAGCTGTGTGATTTCAGGCAAGTTACTTAATCTCTTTGGGTTTTGGTTTCCCCATCTGTAAAATGGGGATAATAATAGTCCTAAATTCATAGGATTTTGTAGAGTTTATAGATGAGGATTTAAATGAGTTAATACATGTAAAGGGCTAAGAGCATAATAAATGCTCAAAAATGTTATCTATTATTTTTAGAAGTAAAATTATTAAAATGTTTATGAGGATAATTGACTATAACTGCAACTAAATGAAGCTGAAGGATGTAAAGACACCAATACCTCAGTGATATAGAAAGAGCCAAACAAAAGCTTCCTAATTTTTCTATTTATTGAATACCCTTTATCATTATATAAACCTGTTGCCATCAAGTTGAATCCAACTTATAGTGACCTATAGGACAGGGAAGAACTGCCCCATAGGGTTTCCAGGGCTGTAATCTTTACAGAAGCAGACTGCCACATCTTTCTCCCACAGTGTGGCTGGTAGGTTTGAACTGCCGACCTTTCGGTTAGCATCCGAGCGATTAACCACTGTGCCACCAAGTCTCCTTTTTCATTATATAGTATTTATTAAGACTTAATTTCTATGTAGTGCTGTGTGGGGCATGGTAAAAAAATGTTTAACATGTATGTTCTGGGCTGTTTAGAAGCTTGCAGTAAAATCTTTATCTTGCCACACCCCTAGAGCCACCATCTTAGAAGCAACAGCTTACATCTGTACAGTACTTAGAGATGTACAGTGTGTCGACATCATTCGACCATCACCACAACCACTGGAGGTGTGGCAGATCAGATTCCATTACTGGCATTGCACAGGTGAGGAGGCGGACGCCTAGAAATGCTAGGTGATGTGGCCATGATCCGACAGCTGATATGTGGAAGACCTTCTACCTCTACCTTTCTACTGTCTACCTTTCTCCTTTCTTCAGAAATGACATTACTTCTTCAAAAGCAGAGGAGTTACTTGAAGTTTTTGTGCTTTTGGATACACCGAGTTTCATGTTAAATGTCCTAGACAGTATGTATACAGTATATGCAGCTAATTTCTTCTCAGCAATCCTAAACAGCCCTGTATACCTTTAATTTTTGTTGTTGTTGTTGAGGCTGTAGCAGAGTTATAATTTTTTTCTAGTCCTTTCAAATTTTTATGATATACCTGGAAACAGACTCATGACATACTGGGGTTTTGAACCTTAAGAGAAGACATTCCAAATAAAAATCAGCTATGATAAAAAAAAAAAAAAAATCCAAACCAGCTGCTAGAGGTTTCTGAGACTCTTTTCCTAACCACAGGCGGTTGAGTGACAGCTGGAAGGGGCAGCTTTTGCTAATAAGACCTACTTACAGGCTCACTGGAATCGCATCCCTGAGAACATTCCCACTAGGAAAGCAGGGCAGATAGTGCTACTTACTGGAGGCCCTCTGGGCCCAGGCGCTCCTCTCTCTCCCTGGAAACAGAAAGGCGAGGGTTAGCTTTCTGGACCATGTGGATGCCGCCATCACAGTCTCTATTAGATACCCACCAGCACCACCTCCATGACAAAACAACTAATATTTTCTACTGGAAACAAATGAAAGATGAAAGCAGGACTCATGGCACCACTTATTTCAACAGAACTGCTTGGGTCAAGTGTCTATCATTCTGATTTCCTGGGCCATATATTTTCGAACAAGATCTGACAAGAGGAATGCATGCATTTCCAGGCAACGTGTGGAATAACTTACAACCTTTCTAAAGTAAGTGACACTGACTTCTTTATGAGGCAAGTAGCAGGCAGCTCTCAGAGTGAAACTACCCATTTCCACCGAATGGAACTTCTCCTGTTCTTGACTTAAACATATCAAAGAAATGGAGACCAAAAAAGAAAAAAACAAAAACCGTACAAAAGAAAAAACCTTGGGTGGTGCAAACTGTTAACAGCTCAGCCGTTAACTGAAAACTGATTGGTTCAAGTCCACCCACAGTGCCTCGAAAGAAAGGCCTGGCAATATACTTCTGAAAAATCAGCCATTGAAAACTCTATGTACTACAGTTTCACTCTGACACACATGGGATCGCCATGAGTCATAACTGACTTGACAGCAACTGGTTTTTTAATGGTTTACTATTATAACACAGAGGCTTATTTAAAAAATATAAGCATAATTTTTACTAGAAATGGTTTTGGTTGTTGTTTTTGGGTGTTTATGGTTGGTTTCATATTTTAAGAAAATGCTTTTTAGATTTTCTTCCCAGCTTAAGTTTTGCCACATGCAAAATGGAGACAGTAAACACTGTTCAAGCTTTACTTGATGCCTGCACAGTACGCTGAAATGGAGAGACTGTAGGCTTGTAAAGAACACTCACAAGACTTACTTTGGAACCATGTCTTCCTGGTGCACCTGGTGGACCCTACAAGAGAAAGGGGTCTGGTTTAATAGAAGGAGAAAACATGGGATAAGAATACACTGTCAGCAATAGTAAGTGGATTTCCGATAAAATACTGACCACAGGGCCCCTCCGGCCTTGCTTAATGTGGGACAGATCAGGAGATGGTCCCATGGGTCCCATTGAGCCTCTTGGACCAGGCTGCCCAGGAGGGCCTGGCATTCCTGGAAAACCTGGGCTCCCCTTTGGTCCAGGTGAGCCTGTAATCAAAGAACACCTCATTAGTGACACAACCTGTGACAAGGACAACGAGCTCTGGCTGACACGAGAGTTCAGAAATCCTTATCAGCGACTTCTCCTTGCACTCTGCTCACTGCTTTCTGAGATCTCCACTGAGGTGTCACATAGACATTTAAACTCAATGTGATCAAAATTGGCTTCACCATATTCCCCTCTTTTCATGTACCACCAGTGACCCATCCACTCAAGCAGATGCTTAAGAGGCTTCTTAAATATTTCTCTATTTCCACAGCCTCCTTATCCAATCAGTGATAGGTTCCTACACATTTTACCTCTTTAACATCTCATAACTGTTTACTCCTCTTGATCCTCTCTATCAAAGAAGGGTAGTGGTTATCACAGCAGGGTGGTGGTTATAACAGCAAGGTAGTTGTTATCACAGCAGGGTATCAGTTAAGAATACAGGTGTTGGCATCAGAGACCTAGGTTTCAATCTTGCATAAATTGCTTGACCTCTCTGAACCACTTTAAACTTCAGTGTTAAAGATAACAACAACAAAACCCAAACTCACTAGATTGACTCAACCCTCCAGGGTAGTGTCTACTTACTGTTCCTCTACCAATGAGGTCTGGCATTCATCCAAAAAATTTGAGGCACACCAAAAAAGCAAAATGCAAAACACACACACACAAAAAAAAACCCACTTCATCAACAATGACAAAATCAAACAAACCCCATTTTTAAGAGATAAATCAATCAACAAAATCAGACTTAGAGATGACCCAGATGTTGGAATTATCAGAGATTTTAAAATAACAATGATTATTATTTTTAATAAGAATACAGTGGAAAAGATAGACAGCTTGTATGAACAGATGGGGGAATTTCTACAGAGAGATGGAAACTAGAGAGAAAAAAAGTCAAATGGAAATGCTAGAAATAAAAAAAAACCCATGATATCAGAGATGGGATTATCAAGAGACTGGCGAAAGTTGGGAAAGAACCAGTAAACTTAAAGGCAATAGACATTATCCAAAATGAAACACAAAAAGAAAAGAGGGAAATAAAAAATAAAACATTCAAGAGCTGTGGAACAATATCAAACAGTCTAACATATGTGTAACTGGAGTTCCAGAAGGAGAAGAAAACCCTACAGGGGCTCCCCTTTGTATATAGAATAAAGTCAAACTCCTCAGCACAGTATACAATGTCATCCATGACCAGGCCCTTGTTTTCCTCTGCAGGCATTTTTTTCACCATTGCCTCCTTTCCAATCACCTCTCAGCCCCATGCTCCCTAAATAAACCATGCTACTGTGCAGCCCCCAGCCTACTCTTCCCTCTTTTTCTCCTTTGCCTCCACTCCTATATGATCATCTCAGATCACATTTCTCCAAAACTATATTTCCTCACACCCCCTTTCCTGTAAGAGAATTAACTGCTCACTTCATTATGCACAATCCTAACCTATACATATACATCTATATACATATACCATTATCCTCTGAACATTCCTAACACTTAAAAATTGGGAGATTTCACATAAAAATCTGTATTTCTGGCTTCTTTTTGAAAACAGAAAGAACTAAAACCTGGACCACTATTCCCTCATGGGTACAACTTAATGGAGCTTTAGGTAGGGGCTGCCCCTTTAGATGGGGATATGTGCTCTCTGGTTTGTCCTCACTCTCTATTACTCACATCCTGTTCCCTTCACTCATTTATGCTACCTGCCTGGTTTCTGTAGACATCTGAGTTTCAACCTCTGTTTTAGACTGCTAGTTCCTTAAGTGCATGGCTGTGTCTTTTCATAAACATATTCCCACAGAGTCTCTGGCACTTAGTAGGCTGCTTAATAAATGTTTCTTTTCAAATGACTGCATTCAAGAGGCTAGGCTGATTGCTGTGCACCTGGTCCAATGATGTCTCTTTCAAAAGTGTACAGTAATCATTTTCTAGCCATACCTGACCCCTATATTGACACAGCACAGTGACAAGATGGAATAACTTTCAGGCTCCAGAAAACAAAACAAAACAATATAATTAAGAATAATTAAGCCAAAGATCAAGGCAGTCAATGTTTTACCCAAACAAGTCTCACACCACTGCTCTCAATGCTGCTTCCAGGTACATTCTGAAAGTGTTTATATCTGGGCAAAGGACCAGATCTCTCCTCTAACTAAATACTTCACATTCAATAGAACAAGGACAGGCCAGAGATAGTATCACACCTGCATTTACACAATCAGTGACTTCAGGGATCACTGTATGTCAAGTGCCTTTAACGAGTGGGACTTCGATGTGCAAATGGCAGGAGAAATGCCGTAAAGGCAAGAGAGCAGTGGCCACCCCCTTGCTCCTGAAGCCCAAGGGTTCCAACCTGGTGTTGTTTCCTGTATTGGTGCTCCAGTCTGCGATTCATCCCAGGCATTGGGACTGGACTTTCAGTGAAGGATGAGAGAAACCTTATTAGCTCTCTAGCTGCTCTAATACATCTTTGAGGGCAACACTAGACATAAGGAGTCAGAACAGGATTGGAGGAGAAAGCAAAGGCGATCCATTGCAAACAGCTCCTCCTCAATCACTCTCTGCAAGTTCACTAAAGGTAAAAACTAAACGGGCTCCATCAAGGACCCTGGACAGCTCAAACTATGTTAGAAACCAGAAGGCAGTATTGGAAAAGAAAGCCAGGGAATCATTCATTAAGAAGAACAACAGCAAATGGCTCCCAGTTCCTGCAGTCTGTCCTTGTCCTTGTGGTATGTAGACTGGCCTGGAGATTATCTTTCTCCAGGGAAGCAAAGCAAGAACATTCTCTTAGAGAAGGGTGGAGAACACTATGCTAGGAATCAGTTTGTAAGGAAAGACCCAGTCTGTTTAGGACAGCAAGAAGCTGCCTGTATGAGGCATCTGCCGGAGAAAACCCAACATGACCCAGGGAACCTCAAGCCGGGGGAATGAACAAGAGGATACACCAAAGTCCAGGATCAGTTCTTATTCTCTGTATGAGATCTAGGCCACCTATGTTTGAATGACACTAGGAGATTAAGACCTAAGTGAAGAAAAAACATAAATACTTCAGGGAAAAACTCTAAGCCTTTGTTCTTGCTCACCTTCCAACTATAAAAATTGCACATGACCCCTTGGACCAATCCTACCAGTCTTCCATGTCCAGCTCAAACCTAGAGTCCTCTGATCCCTGCAGGCTACTATGGTCTCTCCCTTCTTTAAGCTCCCATGGCAGGAAGCATCTGTGCACTTACTTGGGGACATCTGGATGCTGTTTTATTCTATTTGCGTTTGTTCTACGTGTCTTGTCTTCTCAATTAGACTGTCAAGAGGTCACTCATAACACCTAGCACACTGCTCAGCAATGATAATCAGGGATAAGATGCTCAACATTTTAGAATCATTTGCTCACATGAATGCCTCCATTTCCCTTTGTGGTGTGAAAAAAAGCTATTGCTTTATCCATCTATGGTGGGACTCATAATAAACTACAACACTCTGTAACTATTTTTTGAAGTTCTCATTGTATATTTCCTCATAAAATGATAGCACATTTGAGATTTTCTTCAAACTAATAAGGGTGAGTCTCAAAACCAGTATGCTGAATGCAAGAAGCCAGATAAAAAGTACATACTATAAAATTCCATTTATAGGAAATTCTAGAACAGGCAAGACTCTAGCAATAGAAAGCAGGTCAGCGGTTGCCCAGAGATAGAGACAAGAGGGTGGAGTGACTGCAAACGGGCACCAGGGAATTTTCCAAGGTGATGGAAATGTTTTCTATCTTGATTAGGGTGGTAATTTCACAGGTGTATACATTTGTCAAAACTCAGCAAACTGTAACTTAAATAGGTACATTTTATTTATGCAATTATATTTCAGTAAAGTTGAAATATACTTGCTATGGATTGAATTGTATACTCCCAAAATATGTGTTGTAAATCCTAACCCCTATACCTATGGAGGAGCCCTGGTGGCCTAGTGGTTAAGAGCTCAGCTGCTAACCAAAAGGACGGCAGTTCGAATCCACCAGGTGCTCCTTGGAAACCCTATGGGGCAGTTCTACTCTGTCCTATGGGATCGCTATGAGTCGGAATCAACTCGATGGCAATGGTAAATGGGTAATACCTGTGGATGTGATCCTATTTGGGAATAGGGTTTTCTGAGATATGTTAGCAAGGCCGTATCAGTGTAAAGTGTGTGTTAAGCCTCACTTTTGAGATATAAAAAGAGCAGATTAGGCACAGAAGTAAGAAAGCACACGTGGGGGAAGATATATGCCACACCACATGAAGATCGCCAAGTAACTGAGGAACAGAAGCTGAAAAGAGACAAGGACCTTCCCTTAGAGCTGGCAGAGAGACAAAGCCTTCCCCTAGAGCCTAAACTGTGAGAGAATAAATTTCTGTTTGTTAAAGCCACTCACTTGTGGTATTTCTGTTACCATGGCACTAAGAAACTAAGCCACTACTTAACAAATGCTTATAAAGAAGAAATACATAGATAGGCATAAAAATAAATACAGATGTAAATGTGTGTTAACAAATAATATGAGAAGGAGGAAATAATAGAGTAGGGAATAGTAGAAATGAGGCTAGCCAGGAGTTGTCAGAGCTGGGTGAAGGGCCCGTAAGGGTTCATTATACCATGCTCTGTTTTTGTACATGTTTAAATTTTTCCAGAATAAAGTTAAAAAATAGTTTTCATTTTGTTTCTTGATAACTTAAAGTTATCTTTGGGAATCTTATCCAATCCAGCACAATGGCCTTTTTCTATTGGTCACTACTGGTTATGAGTGTTTCACGGGCTCAAGGGCCTGATTCCCAAAGCCCTGGGTGCCACAGGGGTGCTGGGCCCTGGAGCTCCTGCTTCTGTTCTCAGTGATCGAAGCCACAGAACACAGTCCAGCCCCAATTAAGGTGAGCTCTCGGCAGGCCTCTGCTGGTGTCTCTGGCACCTTCCATGCCCTTCTCCACACTTACCGGGAGGGCCCTGGCCCCCAGGCAGACCAGGTGGTCCGGGAAGGTAGGCGTTTGAGGCCAGCACCTTGTCACCAGTGATGTACTTGCCCAGGTTGGCAGCATTGTTGGGGAGCAGGGCAATCTGTGAAGACAAAAGGACAGCCCCGTTAGGAGGGAATGGCTCCACTGTAAGGGAGATGTGCTGCTGTGTCTGCCTTGCAGAGGCAGCAAAACCTTTTCTTAATGATTCCCTGTTATCAGAGCCAGTTAGTGCTCAGGGGGACTGCAGGGATCCCCTTTCTAAACCTAGAGGCCTTCTAATGAATGTGACTTGCAGGAGATCACTCAGCTAGTTAGTGGGAGAGCCTGGACAAGGCTCTGGATTGCCTAGACATCGCAATTAGACTCATTACTACCATAAAATAATAAAATCTACCTGTTTTCATGTGACGGTATCGGTGGTTCAGTGGTAGAATTCTCACTTTCCATGTGGGAGACACAGGTTTGACTCCTGGCCAATGCATCTCCTGTGAAGCCACCACCCATCTGTCAGAGGAGGCTTGCATGTTGCTATGATGCTGAAAAAGTTTCAGTGGCGCTTCCAGACTAGGAAGAAAATCTGGCGATCTACTTCCGAAAATCAGCCAATGAAAAACTCTATGGATCACGACGGTCCAATCCACAGTCGATCATGGGGATGGTACATGACTGGGCAGTGTTTCATTCTGTTTTGCATGGGGTCACCATGAGTTGGGAGCTGATCCAATGGCAGCCAACCACAACAACTACAACCACCTGTTTCATAATCTCGATTTGTTAAAAAATTACTTTAAGGCTCAAACATGTATTGAGTACCTATTACGTGCCAGGCCCTGGGCTTGGTTTGAAGGCTACCATGGTGACCAAGACCTGGTCTCTGCCCTTAATGCACTCTCAGCCTTGGGAGCCAGAACCAAGAAAGTGGCTTATAGTTTACATGCACACTCTTGGCTGACCTTTGGTACAACTGGGAAACAGTGACTGTGGTGGTTTTAAAATATGCCTGCAAATTCTTTAACACTCCCCCCTTCAAAAAGGTGGAGGATAACTTCCCACCCATTGAGTGTGGACTGTATTTAGTGAGTTGCTTCTAGAATTTGACAGCAGTGACAGCATGTATCTTCTGAGACAAGGTCACGAAAGGCATTGTGGCTTCCCCCTTGCTCTCTTGGATCATTCATGCTAGGGGAAGCCAATGGGATTGCACAAATGAATGAAAGACCTTTACATTCCTTGGAGCCTCAGCTCAGGGAAACTGAGCGAATCTGTAAGTGAATCAGTAAGAACTGAATGCCACGAACTTCCATCTACTAACTGATAAAGGGAATAATGAAAAAAAACCCAAACCAAACCTGTTGCCATCCAGTCAATTCCCATAGTGACCCTAAAGGACACAGAGTAGAAATGTCCCGTAGGGCTTCCAAGGAGCAGCTGGTGGATTCGAACTGCTGACCTTTTGGTTAGCAGCCAAACACTTACCACTGTGCCACAATATCCCCTTTTATGGCTGGTATGAGGGCTTGGTGGTTCAGTGGTAGAGTTCTCACCCTTCATGGGGAAGGCCCAGTTCAACTCCCAGCCAATGCACCTCATGCACAGCCACCTGTCTGTCAGTGGAGGCTTGCTTGTTACTATGAACTGGTTTCAGCAGAGCTCCCAGACTAAGATGGACTAGGAAGAAAGGCCTGGCGATCTACTTCCAAAAACTAGCCAATGGAAACTCTACGGATCACAACAGTTCAATCTGCAACCCATCATGGGGTTGGGGCAGGACTGGGCAGCATTTTGTTCCCTTGTGCATGGGGTTACTATGAGTCAGGGGCTGACACAATGGCAGTTAACAACAGCGACAACATGGCTGAGAGAATTAATGAGGTAATTATGTTGGGTACCCAGCATAGGACCTGGAACATACTAAGTGCTTGATAAATGATAGTTCTAGTCTCTTCCCTCCAAGAAGCTAATTCAGGGGTACAAATTCAACTGAGATAGGGCATGTTTCTGAGGATCACAGAGGACTTGCTCTGGATCCTGGAGTCCTGAAAAACCAAGTATCTCTGTGATTTCTGAAACAAGCTGCAATTGTCTCCCCATCCTCCTGCATGCAGCCTGGCTTGGGGGTCCTCTGGACAGAGGGCAGCGCAGGCTAGGAGAGGTGCATGGAAGGTCACACCTTAACCCCTGGAGTTCTCGGAGGCTCCAAGCCCGTGTCTGGATCTGAGTTTTAGAAAAAGGTACCTATTACCTGTGCGTGATCAGAGGTGGCTGATGGCCACCGTAAAAAAGGGGTACCCTTTGGGGTTTAACGTCAGCACAGAGCACTAAATTAAAAATCATGCAAGGTTCTTCCTGGGGTTTACATCCACTCAGACTCACAACTTTAGGGAGGAAGAAGCAAACAGTTGAATGCTGATGTGAACAACTATGGCGTTTTCTTCACCTTCCCCCTTCACGTGAAGTCTGCATTTATCACCTCTCATTTGCTTCCTCAGGGATTTGCTTATTTTCCCAAGGACTCCAGACTCCCAGGAAGTTCTGATGCAGCTGTGAGGCACACTCTGTTAAAGATGGTATACAAAATTGCCCCAGAGATTTCAGGGCCTGCATGCGTTTTAAATATGGAAGGAATTCCGTATTAGGGATTAGGGCAAATTGACTTGATAGTAACATAGCAGGGGAATGTAGCAAAAGATAAGGAGATCTCGATTCTCCCAAGCACAGGCTGGAGGGGAGTGCGTGGGGGACTACAAATCCATCTCCTGAACTACAGCCAAGATTCCGCGCTGTGAATGCCTGCAGGTAGGCCTGGGAAAGTGTTGTTGCCCAAGATGATGTTCTCTGACGTCAGGTCTTGGATCTCCTGGAATCGTGTCTATTTCTGAGCACGCAGACTTGGCAATGACTGCATTCAGCACTCCCATTATGAAACATGATTCTGATGGATTACCCTGGCAGCGATCCTATTCTGCTGGGTGGTTGCTGGATTTGGGGCTCTCTCGATCCAGTTTTATAAGCTGATGGTTTGTTTTAGTCACAGAGACAGATATTCTTGCCAGTGGAAGAAACCCAATGTTAATGAAAAGTGACTATCATGATCATATGTTGCTTGCATTTTGGCAAACGACTTTTACCTGATATATCTTATGGGAACAAATTATTTCACAAGGTGCCTGACCCAGTCCTGTACCTCATTTTAATGGAGCACTTTTAACTTTTCTATAAGGTAAAATCTTAGAAACCACAAGAGGGTCTCAGGGTGTGCCTGTAGCCTGGCATGCAGAGCACAGTGAGCCGTGAGGGCGCTGGTCTCCCTCTCATGCTTGGGGAGGATGTCCAAGGCTCCTAGGTTAAGAGATCCTACTCCCACTTCAGCTTCCCTAGGTGTCTTGTTTGAGCTTGGAATGGTCCCTGCTCTGGAACTCTCTCAAGTGATTTTTTTCCCTTCTTAGAATTCCAAGTCGATTGAAACCCACCTAGCTTGGGCAGCAAGGGACGCTCAGAGAGCTAGGAAACTCAAAGACGCTTCAACACTGTCCTCTGACGGGTCCCTTAGCATCCTCAGCACTTCTGAGGATGTGTCCTAGAAAGCTCAGGAGCTTGGTAGCCATCACTAAAACCCTTGTGTAAGGACAGCCTAGCAGGGGCCTGTGAGCTAAGATTCCTGCTCACCCACTGCCTTCCAGATACACATCTTCCTCTATACCTTGAGAAGACTTGGTGTTCCCTGAAAGATGCAAGGAACAATGGCACTGTATCAGCAATGTCATGGGTTCAATTCCCCTGTGACCACCAGTCAGGATCCAGTAGGGGTGACCAGAAGAATTAAAATCTTGTGCAACTTAAAAGTCAGCTTTGTACTATTTCAGGTCAGGGTTCACAGTTCAGAGTCAAAACCAGGACCCCGCTGTGCTTCTATTCATTTAAAATGGTGCTGGTGTCACTTTGTCACAGCAATAGACCACTCTACCCTGCAAATATGTGCTTGTGGCCCTGGGGGGAAGGAAGACGAGCTAATGAATGAGGGAACCAGATTAGCAAATCTACCCCAACGATTGGGCAGTGGGAAACACCGGCAGCTGAAGGGTGGTCCAACCCTATTATCTGATTCCAATGAAATGTGGACTCATTGTCCAGCAACATATAAGGAAGACTGAAGAATTAACGCATTTGAATTATGGTGTTGGCAAAGAATATTGACTATACCATGGACTGCCAGAAGAACGAACAAATCTGTCTTGGAAGAAGAACAGCCAGAATGTTCATTAGAAGCGAGGATTGGGAAGACCTCATCTCACGTACTTTGGACATGTTATCAGGAGGGACTAGTCCCTGGAGAAGGACATCAGACATCGTGTTTGGTAAAGTAGAGGGTCAGCGAAAAAGAGGAAGACCTTCAACGAGACAGATTAACCCAATGGCTGCAATGATGGCTTGAAGGGCAGCAACGATGGTGAGGATGGTGCAGGACATATGGTTGCTATGAGTTGGAACTGACCCGATGGCACCTAACAACAACAGGCTTATGTTTAAGTCAGCCCTGCCACTTTCTGCCTGTGGGATCTTGGTAAGCTACACAATCTGGATTTCCTCGTCTATAAAATGGAGATGGTAACAGCCACCTAAAAGGGTAGCTGGAAGGGTTAACTTGATGAAACTTTTAGGTGCCTGGCTAGTAGTGCCCGGCCTAGTAACTGTTCGCAGCTATTAACCATGGATACAGGGAACGTTCTGGTTGGGGGTTGCTCCTGGCTCTGTTTCCAAGTTGCTATGTGACTTTGGGCAAGTCTCTTCACCGTTCCAGATTTTCATCTTCACATCTACAAAACGAGGGGTTTGGACCAGATGATCACATCTTTGGATTGCAGATATTCTAAGCAACCAGAGGGAGAGGCCTGCGTGAGGACGGACTCTAGAAATACTCTCCCGCTCCTGCACAGCGCCTGCCGCTCTGGCCGCTCCCTTGTAAAAGTCATCAGGTGACTCCTTCAACAGCCCCCTTGGTTTCCTGGCTGACCTCCTGGTAGGTCATCTTGCTCCCTTCATCTCCTCTGGGTCAGCAGGATGAGAGAAAAGTTAAGGGGCTAGGGTTTGAGAGGTGGCCATCCAGAATTCCCAGCTGGACTTTCTGCATGAAAGTCAGAAAAGGATGGGCCTTCGGGCTGCCAGGTGTTTGGGAGGAAGGGTAGAGTCACGTAAGAAGGGTCTATACTTTCCCTGGATTTCCACCAATGTGATTATGAACATCATTATTTCCTATCAGCCTCCATAATAGACCATTCCTCCCTGCAGAGCTGTTGGAACAAATAAATGAAGGGCCGCCTGTAACATACTTTGTACAGGACATAAACCCGTTGCCGTCCAGTCGATTCTGACTCATATACATGTTAAATGTTTATCTAATAAACATGTACACAGCTCTTTCTAGGTGGCGGGCACTGCTCTACGTCCTTTACAAAGGTTAACTCATTTAATCATCATGAAAACCCTGTGTAGTAGATAGTATTATTAACGCTACTTTACAGAACAGAGACACCGAGATGTTAAGTAATTTACCCAGGGTCACACAGCTAGCAAATGGTGGAGCTGGGACTTAAATTTAGCCGATCTGTCTCCAGAATCTGTGTTCATAACCACTACACCATGCAGCCTCTCTTAATATTACTCTGATATTTGGCAAAGCAACATGCAATCACTTTAATAGGGATTAGCCTTCCTAATGATCCTGAGAAGACATCTTTTACAGAGTAAGTAGGTCAACGTAGCAGAGAAAGCCACAAGCTATTGAGAAGCCATTTATTTGCCCGATGCTAAAGGTAGAGCTAGAGTGAGGAGGTGCAGCTATCAGGTTGCAAATCTGCTAACATGTTTGATACCTCTGGACTTCTAACTTCTGAAGCTTCCACTATCTGTCCCATTCCATTTGGCAATTGTTTACTGACTCACACTGGTTTTTGTTTCCCCAATAACACTGTAAGTTTAGTTAAGGCAGTATTCCATACTGTTATTCCATGCCGTTTTGTAGTTCCTCATCTCCCAGCCCACTGCAGGGCTCAGGAGGTGCCGAACGAACACTTGCCGAATGAATCATGATTTGTGCTTCCCTCAAATGCTCACTGGGGGAGAGGCTGCTTGCTTATGAATGTATTAGTCTTCTCAAAACTAAAACCAAACTCTATAGGACAGAGTAGAACTGCCCCATATGGTTTCCAAGGATCAGCTGGTGGACTTGAACTACTGACCTCTTGATTGGCAGCTGAGCTCTTAACCACTGTGCCACCAGGGCTCCATTAATCTCCTAGAGCTCCCAAAACAAGTTACAACACACTGAGTGGCTTAAAACAACGGAAATTCACAGTTCTGGAGGCTAGAAGTCTGAAATCAAGGTGTCCACAGGGCCATACTCTCTCTGAAGGCTCTAGGGGAGAACCTGTTCATGCCGTTCTCTTAGCTTCTGGAGTTACTGGCAATCCTTGGTATTCCTTGGCTTGTAGCTGCATCATTCCAATCTGTCTACCTGTGCGTCTGTGTATTCCCTTCTTCTAAGTACCCAGTCATATCGGATTTAGGGCACACCCTACTCCAATCATCCTACTCTAGTCATCTTCACTTAAAGACATCTGCAAAGGCCCTATTTCCAAGCCAGGTCACATTCACAGGCGCCTGGGTTTAGGAACTGAACATATCCTTTTATGGGACACATTTCAACCCACAACCAGGAGTAAGGAGACCCTCTGCTCCCCTCCACTCTGCTCCCGCATCCACCCAAGGAGGCTGAACACACTGTTAAACCCCTACTCAGCCTGGCCTCATCTGACCCCAGAGCCAGGCCACACCCTCTGGAATCTCACCTTCTTTGGACGCTGCGGCAATCCCACTTCTCAAATCAAATAGTCGGTGCGGCCAGAAAACAAGTGGCTTTTAAAAAACTGGCTGGCTCCTTGGCTATGATTTTTCTTCAGTGCTCTGGAAGGACCAGCCCCCCCACTAAAAGCTAACTCACTGGTATCTTATCTACCACTCAACTCTCCTTTTCTAGCTGAATTGCTTGTTTTTTTTCCACCAACATGAGAAATGGCAGAGGTAGGCACTGGAGTCTGCATGCCATCTGAAAAGACTTTTAATTGGAAAATAAAACACAGAATCTGGAAACCCCACAAAACAAATATATATCTTATCAAATTATTATAAGGCAAGCACCCTTTTAATCAACACCCAGGTCAAAAAACAACTTTGCTGGAAGCCCCAGAAGCCCCTCTGTGGGCTCTTCCCCATCACAGTCTCTTGCCAGAATTAACCACTACCCTGACTTTTATATTAACAAAACATATGTATATATTTTATAGGGATCCCCAGTGGCACAGTGGTTAAGTGCTCGGCTGCTAACCAAAAGGTCAATGGTTTGAACTCACCAGATGCTCTGCAGGAGAAAGATGTGGCAGCCTGCTTCCATAAAGATTTACAGCCTTGGAAACCCTATGAGGGCACTTCTACTCTGTCCTGTAGGGTCACTGTGAGTCGGAATTGACTCGATGACAACGGGAATGGGTTATATATTTTATAATGTGTTACATGTTGATATATAACACATAATTACATAATACATATAAAAATTTTATAGTACATAATTTTAAAAATATGCCATGTATTATACATTATCTGGGAGGAAGACCTGGCCATCTGCTTTCATAAACGTTACAGCCAAGAAAACCCTATAGAGCAGTTCTACTCTGTCACATGGGGTCTCTAAGAGTCAGAATCAACACCCAACAAGAAGAACATATGATCCATACTTGCATATATTGTATGTAATAAAATATGTACATAAAATATAACATTACCCAACTGTACATCCCTAGACATGATCGTTAGCCTTGCCCATTTAGAAATATGTCTCTTAAGCTTCTTTTAATCTATAGGTGGCTGCTTTGGCTCTCTCTTTTCCTGACAACTTACCGCTGAAGAACCCAGGCGTGGGACTGCAGAGTTTCCCAGAGTTGGAATTGTGCTGACTGCGCACTCCTGGTGCAGTGCAACGTGTTTGCAAACCATTGTATACTGTGGGTTGGCCACAGTCATGGTTGGCCACACCATACCTGCTTCCAGGCCACTGTTTATTTGGGCAGATGTCCTAGACTCTTTTTTGGCTGTTCCGCAAGGAACAGAACAGATGGCATTAGCAGCAGTGTGATGATGTTAGACATCCACTGACGATCCAAACACCAGCACAGGAGAAGTGGGTGGGAAGACCTGGGTTTTAGTTCTGGCCTTGCCGCTTGGGCAGCTACTTCCCCTCTCGGAAACATCAGCATCTTTCTTACAGGGCCATGGTGGAATGCAATGAGTTCCTGGATATACGCTTTATAAACTGGAGAGTGCAGCTCATTCTAATGCTGTTGTTGTTGTGTGCTGTGGTGTCAATTCCGACTCAGAGCAACCCCAATATGACAGAGTAGAACGGCCCCACAGGGTTTCCAAGGCTGTAATCTTTATGGAAGCAGATTGCCAGGTCTTTCTCCCGTGGAGTTACTGGTGGGTTCCAAGCCTTGACCTTTCAGATAGCCGAATGCTTAACCATTGTACTAACAGGGCTCCTTCAATATGGCACCCAGCATTCCCAGGTGATCTTCCATCCAAGTACTAACTAGGTACTTTTAAACATGAATTACTGCCTCAGTAATGGAAACTCAGCAGTGGTAACTCGGGGTGGTGCAGATGGTTAAGTGCTTGACTACTAGCTGAAAGGCTGGCTATTCAAACCCACCCAGGGGTGCCTCGGAAGACAGGCTTGGCGATCTGCTTCTGAAAGGTCACGGCCTTGAAAACGCTATGGGACAGTTCTACTCTGCACACATGGGCTCTCCCTGAGTCAGAATCGACTTGATGACAACTAACAACAATAACATCAGCAGTAGCCCAGAAACGCCGCAGTGCATTTTGTAGGGAGAATTCGGTATACGGTGGGCCAATCCTAGTCCAACTCAATGTTGTGTCAGTTACTGGAGTACTAAGAAGACCTCATACTTCTTTTTGTGGCTCCATAGTAGGGTCTTTAAGGGTGACAGGTATTATGACACAAGTTTTCCAATCTCTTTTTAACATTTCTTCTTTCACAGATCATCACATATCCCAGGCAGGCTAAGGGAAAGCCAGATGTTGATGTAGCAACTGAATTTCTGAACCACTTCAGATATTTAGCTCCACTATTACTAAAGAAGAGGAGCCCTGGTGGTGCAGTGGCTAAGTGCTTGGCTGCTAACCAAAAGGTCAGCGGTTCAAATCCACCAGCTGCTCCTTGGAAACCCTATGAGGCAGTTCTACTCTGTCCTACAGGGTTTGGTTTTGGTTTTTATATCCAGCTGCCCCATGGGAGAAAGATGTGGCCATCTGCTTCCGTAAAGATTACAGCTTGGAACTGCTATGGGGAAGTTCTACTCTGTTCTATAGGGTCGCAATGAGTCGCAATCTACTTGATGGCAATGGGTTTTGGTTTATTCCTAAAGATGCTCTGGCTGGAAAGAGCTTCCCTATAGCTCTTAGATTAGCTGCCCCAGGAGGGAAGCTAAGGGTAGCTTTATGCCTTGAGACACTGATCAACTGCTTCCACATGTCCCAATCCTCTGACCTCCAAAATGCAAACTTACTCCTTCCATGAACCTTTTCTTGGATACACTCAATAAATACTACTATCAATCCACGCTCCACCTGGGGATAGCTATGTAGGATGTATTTATTTACGTCTCTGCGTTTAAGTATATACACACAAAGTTGTCTGCCTGATCTCCCTATTAGATCACAAGCTATTTAGGGTTGGACCCACATTTTACTCACGATTACGCATAAAATAGACACGTCTCTGCTAACATTAACAACATGTTCACCAACAATGTGCAAAAGGCCTGCGTATTTGTCTTCTCAGCCTGTTGATCTGCTTGTTTAACTGGTAGCTGTGGTTCTCATTAGGGGTTGGCTGCATGTTTGTTGAACATGGAAAAGCAGTATTGTCTCATGTTTGCCCTTTCGCCCTTTAGAATAACTGGATGCCAAAGTCAAACAGATTGTATACACTTCTTTGATGTACTAAGAGTCTTGAGTGGAAGCAATTAAATAAACAAACCAGTAAGTTTACGTTTTAACAGCATCAGAGAAATTTCTGAGTCACCGACAAAACCAGCAAATTGAGTGACCTTAGGTATAATAATTACCATCTACCTGGATCCTGGACAGTCTTTCCAGAAATCCTGGACAGTCTTTCTAGATCACTAGGCCATCACAGGGAACTCTCACAGCATAACTGCACTACTGGAGACCTGGTAATCCATCAGACATGGATGGAAGCCTTTCATAAAGTGAGCCATCTCTCACCGTCTGTGGCACATGGCACCAAAGCCGCTGAGTTGTAAACTGCAGAACGCAATGCATTCTAATAGGCGCCTTGAAAAACGATTTACTCCTCATATGTGACTTGAATGCCAGCGTTAGCTCAGAACTGCTGTGATGTGGAGGCACACAGAGCCCAGATAAAGCCCATGCTATGATTTGATTTTTAAATGTGAAAATACAGCTGCTGTAGAAATCTGTTTGATGGAAGTTTACAGAAAGGATGTTCTCCATTGGATAAAATACAGATAAAATATAATCACATAGGTCTGCCCCAGGGCCACGTGTCTGGACACTCATTTTACAGTCACCAAAGTCACATCTCATCCTTTCTGGAGTTGCCACCTGCCCCTCCCCTAGCAGCCTACTATAATAATCACCTAATCAACACACCGGGTTGCCATGAGTCAGGGGCTGACTGAATGGCAGCTAAAAATAACAATCAACTCCCAGGAGCTAGAGTACACAATTGGTTTGCAATTGGCTGCTAACAAAGGTTGGTGGTTCAAACCCACTCAGCCACTCTGTGGAAGAAAGACTGGATGATCTGTTTCTGTACAGATTATAACCAAGAACATCCCACAGAGCAGTCCTACTCTGTAATACACAGAGTCCCCATGAGTCGAGGTGACTCCATGGCAACCAATAACAACAACAATCAACTCCCTGCCTTCCTTGTGTTTTAATGCCCTTTAGATCATCACCCCTGAGGGTGGTGGGCAAAGCATCTTGAGTCCAAACCTAGCCTGACCCAGTACTCCCAGGCGGGCTTCCATCCAAGTACTAACCAGGTACTTTTAAACATGAATTACTCCTCGTCCTACCAACAAGGCCAGGGATGAAGATGCATTTTCTTATTGTTTTTACACAGTCTTCCACTTCTCCCCCACCAAGTCTTCACTTTATTTCATTGTTTTCTGCATACCCGGCTGCGCACCCACCTTCTGCTTCAGCTGCAGCACTGTCTGCTTCATCTGGTGGAACTCCTTGCACGAGGCGCAGCAGGTCCCGTCCTGCACCGCGTTCTTGCCCTTCTCTTCCGGCCCTGCGGAGGGAGACCGCGTCAGAAAGTGCAGTCCTGTGAAGGCGGGCGGCTGGGAGCGTACGTACGAGGGGTGGAGGGGTGGGTGTGTGCATCTTACAGTTCTGGGGTCACTGACGGCACACCCAGCTCAGGGAGGGGAGAGGTGGGAGTGTGAGGCCCCAACTGCTGCATTTTAGGCTCAGTTGTTCCTCTATAGGCCTTCCTAGCGTCCGCTCTTTCACATGTCCTTTCCAGGAGACAGGCCCTATAAATCAGAGAAGGTTTATACTCCCCTCTGAGGCCAATTTTAGGAGCCCTGATGGTGCAATGGTTAAAGTGCTCTGCTGCTAACCGAAAGGGCTGAGGTTCGAACCACTGTGTTGGAGAAAGATGTGGCAGTCTGCTTGGGTAAAGACTACAGCTTCTGAAACTCTATGGGACAGTTCTACTCTGTCCTGTAGGGTCACTGTAAGTCAGAATACACTTGATGGCAACGGATTTGGTTTTTTGAAGGCTAACTTTCAGGTGCTGTAAATTATCCCCCATGTCAGGCAGTGGGACTCTTGTGCAGGGCTCACAGAGATGGTCTTTGTCACCGCTGAGAACCGAGTGCTCCAAAGGGGCATGGCCAGGCTGGATGGCAGACCTCACAGGGGGGCTGGAAGTCAGGATGGAAACGAGCTGGGCACTTTGGACACAGCCCACCTGGGGCCTAATGTGGTGGGCACCTGGGGAGGCAGCAAGATTCAGAGAAGGAAAGTCATCTGCATCAGATCCGCTATGGTGCTGTGTACACAGGCTAGGCACCTGCAGGGTCCAAATCTGCCACTATGGGGGACCAGGTGTGAGCTTGCTATCGGAGTTCCGTCCAGAACCCCTGATCTGCCAGGCAGGCCCTCGTGGAATGGTTCTCAAAGCATGACCCCAGACCAGCAGCATCAGCACCGTCTGGGTGCCTGTCAGAAATGCAAGTTCTCGGAATCAGAAACCTTGAGGGTGTGCCCAGCACCCTGTTCTAAGAAAGCTCTCCAAGTGACTTGGATGCTCACCCAAGTTCAACAATCACCACTTTCCGGAAGAGATCCTGGTAAGTGACCTTTTACCTGAAAATGCCTGAGCTGTTTTCTGAACCCCAAACGCTGTTCTATGGCTCCACCCTACCAGCAGTTTCTGGTAGTGTGGTATAGGATAGTGTGATGGTTAAGGCTGTGTGTCATCTAGGCTGGGCCATGATTCTCAGTGATTTGACATTATGTAATGATGTAGTTTGGCAGTTATGTAATGATTTAGTCATCCTCCATGATGTGATCTGATGTCATCAGCCAATCAGTTGTAAGGCGAGTTTCCTCTGGGGTGCGGCCTGCATCCAATATATATATGGATGTTCTGTCAAAGCTTGCTTGCTTGCTCTGGATCCTGCATCTGGCTCGTCATCATCTGACCTCCAGTTTCTTGGGACTTGAACTAGTGGCCTGCCTTCTGACCTGCTGATCTTGGGTTTGTCAGCCCCTGCAGCTGTGTGAGTCAGGAACAGCCTCCAGCCTGACGCCTGACCCACGTACTTGGGACTTGGCAGCCTCTACAACCACGTGAGCCATTTCCTTGAGATAAATCTCTCTCTATATATATATGCTTCATTGGTTTTGCTTCTCTAGAGAACCCAGCCTAAGACAGATAGGTAGGTCCTAAGATTATGTGAATTATCAGAGCACAGAGAATCAAGAATAACTTTATCTGAAAGACTGCTGAAGCTCCCACTGACACAGAAGCAAGAAAGCACAGTAGTTGAGAGTGTGGGCTCTGGTGGAGTCAGATGATCTAGGTTCCAATCTTGCTGTTGCCACTTAGTACCTTTGAGGTTGGGCAAGTCACAAGCTCTGTGAGCTTCCGTTCCTTGAATGGTAAAATAACAGAACTGCATGTGGGTGATGTGAGGATTCAATGAAATAACACATGTAAGCACCTAGAAAAAGGAGCCCTGGTGGCACAGTGGTTAAGTGCTCAGCCGCTAACAGAAAGGTCAGCGGTTCGAACCCACCACCCACTATGAAGAAGAAAGATGTGGCAATTTGCTTCTGCAAATATTTTTTAAAAACCCGAAAATCCATTGCTGTCGAGTCAATTGCAACTCATAGTAACCCTACAGGACAGAGAAGAACTGCCTCATAGGGTTTCTAAGGCTGTAATCTTTACAGAAGCAGATTGCTACATCTTTCTCCTGAGGAGCAGCTGGTGAGTTCTAACCACAGACCTTTTGGTTAGTAGCTGAGTGCTTAACTACTGCGCCACGAGGGCTCCTCTGTAAAGATTACCCAAAACTCACTGCCATCAAGACAATTCCGACTCATAGCGACCCCACAGGGTTTCCAAGGCTGTAAATCTCTATGGAAGCAGACTGCCACATCTTTCTCCCACGGAGCCACTGGTGATTTTGAATTGGTTGGCAGTCCATTGCTTTAACTACTGTGCCACCAGGACTCCTTCTGTAAAGATTACAGCCTTGAAAACCCTATGAGTAATTCTACCCTGTCCTATAGGGAAGCTACTTGATGGCACTCAGAACAGTGCCTAGTACATGACAAGTACTACATACGTGTGACTTGTTCTGTGCTGTTGAGTTGATTCCAACTCATAGCAACCCTATAGGACAGAGTAGAACTGTCCCATAGGGTTTCTAAGGCTGTAATCTTTATGGAAGCAGACTGCCACATCTTTCTCCTGCAGAGTGGCTGGTGAGTTTGAACCACAGACCTTTTGGTTAGCAGCCTAGCACTTAACCACTGTGCCACGAAGGCTCCTTGACTTGTTGCTATTAATATTATTTATTGTTATTGTTGGTATCATTGTTTATTATTAAGTTCTCTACAAAATTAGAAATGTAATATGAAGTGCTTTACACTATTCTTTTGAAAAGAGCCTTTAGATGCTCTCAGAGGGCTTGAAGATAAATAAAGACACATGCTTTCTTTGTGTGTGTAGACACAGAACACACAGTCTATTCTGAATTGGGGTTCATTCACTCTGCCATTTGTACACAGTAATGTCAGATGTCCACCATGTGTCTGTCAGTATGTTGTACTCTGGTAGCTTGCGTGTTGCTGTGATACTGGAAGCTTTGCCACCAGTATTTCAAATACCAGCAGGGTCACCCTTGGTGGATAGGTTTCAGCTGAGCTTCTAGACTAACACAGACTAAGAAGAAGGACTTGGTGGTCTACTTCTGAAAAAACTGGTCAGTGGAAACTTTATGAATAGCAGTGGAACATTCTCTGATATAGTGCCGGAAGATGAAGCCCTCAGGTTGGAAGGCACTCAAAATACGACTGGGGAAGAGCTGCCTCTTAAAGTACAGTTGACCTTAACGACGCAGATGGAGTCAAGCTTTCAGGACATTCATTTGCTCATGTGGCATGACTCAAAATGAGAAGAAACAGTTGCAAACATCCATTAATATCTGGAATGTTGAATGTAAGAAGTATGAATCTAGGAAAATTGGAAGTTATCAAAAATGAAATGGAATGCATAAACATCGATATCTTAGCCATTAGTGAGCTGAAACGGACTGGTATTGGCCATTTTGAAATCAGACAGTCATACAGTCTACTATGCCAGGAATGACAAATTGAAGAGGAATGGTGTCACGTTCATTGTCAAAAAGAACATTTCAAGATCTATTCCTGAAGTACAATGCTGTCAGTGATACGATAATATCCATATGCCTACAAGGAAGACCAGTTAATACGACTATTATTCAAATTTACCCACCAACCACTAAGGCCAAAGATGAAGAAATTGAAGATTTTTGCCAACTTCTGCAGTCTGAAATTGATCAAACATGCAATCAAGATGCATTGATAATTACTGAGGATTGGAATTTGAAAGTTAGAAACATAGACGAAGAGTCAATGGTTGGAAAATATGGCCTTGGTGATAGAAATGATGCCAGAGATCATAGGACAGAATTTTGGAAGACCAACGACTTCTTCATTGCAAATACCTTTTCTCAACAACAGGAATAGCAACTATACAAGTGAACCTCACCAGATGGAATACACAAGAATCAAATCGACTACATCTGTGAAAAGAGATGATGGAGAAGCTCAATACCATCAGTCAGAAGAAGGCCAGGGACCAACTGTGGAACAGACTATCAGTTGCTCATATGCTGTTTCAAGCTGAAGTTAAAGAAAATTAGAACAAGTCCACGAGAGCCAAAGTACAACCTTGAGTATATCCCACCTGAATTTAGAGACCATCTCAAGAAAAGATTCGATGCATTGAACACTAATGATCAAAGACCAAATGAGCTGTGGAATGACATCAAGGATGTCATACACGAAGAACCAATAGGTCATTAAAAATAAAGGAAATAAAGAAAAGACCAAAATGGATGTCAGAAGATACTCTGGAAGTTGCTTTTGAACATAGAGTAGTTAAAGTGAAAGAAAGAAATGATGAAGTAAAATAGCTGAACAGAAGATTTCAAAGGGCTGCTCCAGAAGACAAAGTAAAGTATTATAATGAAATGTGCAAAGACCTGGAGTTAGAAAACCAGAAGAGAAAAACACACTTGGCATTTCTTAAGCTGAAAGAACTGAAGAAAAAATTCAAGCCTCGAGTTGCAATATTGAAGGATTCTACGGGGAAAATACTGAACGACGCAGGAAGCATCAAAAGAAGATGGAAGGAATACACAGAGTCGCTGTACCAAAAAGAATTGGTTGACGTTCAGCCATTTCAGGAGGTAGCATATGATCAGCAACCCATGGTACTGAAGGAAGAGGTCCAAGCTGCACTGAAGGCATTGGCAAAAATCAAGGCTCTAGGAATTGACAGAATACCAATTGAGATGTTTCAATAAACAGGTGCAGCACTGGAAGCGCTCACTCGTCTATGCCAAGAAATTTGGAAGACAGCTACCTGGCCAATTGACTGGAAGAGAACCATATTTGTACCCATTAGAAAGAAAGGAGATCCAACTGAATGCAGAAATTATCGAACAATATCATTAATATCACACACAAGTAAAATTTTGCTGAAGATCATTCAAAAGCGGCGGCAGCAGTATATTGACAGGGAACTGCCAGAAATTCAAGCCGGATTCAGAAGAGGATGTGGAACGAGGGATATCATTGCTAATGTCAGATGGATTTTGGCTGAAAGCAGAGAATACCAGAAAGATGTTTACCTGTGTTTTATTGACTATGCAAAGGCATTCGACTGTGTGGATCATATCAGATTATGGATAACATTGAGAAAAATGGGAATTCCAGAGCACTTAGTTGTGCTCCGGAGGAACCTGTACTTAGAGCAAGAGTCAGTTGTTTGAACACAACTAGGGGATACTGTGTGGTTTAAAGTTGGGAAAGGTGTGCGTCAGGGTTGTATCCTTTCACCATACTTAGTCTGTATACTGAGCAAATAATCCAAGAAGCTGGACTATATGAAAGAAGAAAGGAGCATCAGGATTAGAGGAAGACTCATTAACAGCCTGCCTTATGCAGATGACACAACTTTGCTTGATGAAAGTGAAGAACAGTTGAAGCACTTACTGATGAAGATCAAAGATCACAGCCTTCAGTATGGATTACACCTCAACATAAAGAAAACAAAAATGCTCACAACTGGACCAATAAGCAACATCATGAAAAAGATTGAAGTTGTCAAGGATTTCATTTTACTTGGATCCACAATCAACATCCACGGAAGCAGCAGTCAAGAAATCAAACAACGCATTGCATTAGGCAAATCTGCTACAAAAGATCCTTTAAAGTATTAAAAAGCTAAGATGTCACTTTAAGGACTAAGGTGTGCCTGACCCAAGCCTTGGTGTTTTCAACGGCCTCATATGCATGTGAAAGCGGGACAATGAATAAGGAAGAATGAAGAAGAATTGATGCCTCTGAATTATGGTGTTGGCAAAGAATATTGAATATACCATGGATTGCCAGAAGAACAAACAAATCTGTTTTGGAAGAAGTACAGCCAGAATGCTCATTAGAAGCAAGGATGGTGAGACTTCATCTCATACTTTGAACATGTTATCAGGAGGGACCAGTCCCTGGAGAAGGACATCAGGCTTGGTAAAGTAGAGGATCAGGGAAAAAGAGGAAGACCCTAAATGAGATGCATTGACACAGTGGCTGCAACAATGGGCTCAAGCATAACAAAGATTGTGAGGATGGTGCTGGACCGGGCAGTGTTTCATTCTGTTGTACAGAGGGTCGCTATGAGTCGGAATTGACTCGATGGCACCTAACAACAACAACATGCTACATTAGTAATTTCTTTAGAAATCTGGGTAGAAACTTCCGATTTCGTATTTTCTCAGGCCCCTCAACTGGTGCTGTGTCATGTGTCTCTGAGCAAAGTCTGGTGAGGTATCCTGGAACATTTTGCTTCAA
This sequence comes from Trichechus manatus latirostris, assembly GCF_000243295.1. Classification (NCBI taxonomy): domain Eukaryota; kingdom Metazoa; phylum Chordata; class Mammalia; order Sirenia; family Trichechidae; genus Trichechus; species Trichechus manatus. The sequence goes on from NW_004443999.1 coordinate 9,487,421, forward strand.
CGTGTTCAGATTTTAAAGGTGCAATATTATTGATTAGCCACCAGGGGGCATGGAGCTCTAATTTTTACTGATGCCACTGAGCAGCGTTTAAATCTTAAGGTTTAGGAATATGACTCCTGAGATACCGTATTAGTAATACTGAATACATTTTAGATGTCGAAAGGTTATCCTCAACACGTTTCATATGGGCATTGCCACATATGAACACAGCATATTTGTTTTTAAAAGCTGATTGCAGATTTTTTCTCAACCCTGGTGACGCATTGCAATTACCCAGGGAGCTTTTAAAGATTTCCTGGGTGTGGCAAATGGTTAAGCTCAACTATTAACTGAAAGCTTGACAATTCGAACCCACCCAGAGATGCCTCAGAAGAAGGGCCTGGCAATCTACTTCTAAGGGTCTATAGCCATGAAAACCCTACGGAGCACAATTCTACTCTGCGCCATGAGTTGGAATTGACTTGATGGCACCTGGTTTGCTTGGTTTTAGGGGGCTTTTAAACATCCCGATGGCTATGCTGCACCCCACCTACCCACCCAGGGGTGGCACAAGCCAGCATTTGTTAATGTTCCCCAGGTGATTCCAAGGTTGAATACCACTGATCTGTGGGTTAGTGGAGCTTGAAAGTGATACGAAACACCTGGCCTCCTCTGACACTTTTAACTTTAATGCGTGTTGGTGGAGGTTCTGGTCACTTTATCAGAAAATAAACAAAAGCTGAAAAATAGAGACTGGCAAGCTAATTACTAGAAAGCCAACATTGCCTTAATTTGTCTCCCCATCCGTGCTACACAGACTCCCTGGAGTGACTAAACTGGCTCCAGCTACATATTTTCAGAGAAAATCAAAGTGACTGAACACGCCACTCTTGTCTAATAGCCAGACAGCCTGAGGTCACCAAGCCTGTGTGTGGACTGCAACCTTTCTGTCATCAGGGCAGTTCTGACGCCAGGTGCCTTCTGCGCTCTACACACGTTCCTAGGAATGAACTTTGGCTGGGTTTGATTTTAGATTCCTTTGACTATCATGTTACAAACATTGGACAATGCAAAGTTAAAACACACACACACACACACAGAATCAGGGAGAGGAGGCTTTAGATCACATGTGTTTATACTCACTAATCATTATCTCTTCATTAAAAAAAAAAAAAAAAGACCATGGTTTAATAGCAGACTTACTAATTAGTCCAAAGCAGATGAAACAGCTTAGCTGCTTCTGGTGCTCCGAATGCAGGGCTCTTTTGGCCCCTGACATTTCCTGTTGCTGAGATGAAAGTTTGGATGTGTTAATTCTGCACCTTTTAGACATTGTAAGGAAAGTTCTCTGCTTAGAAGGTGTTGAAGCTGAGTATGTTTCCGAGTCTTGGCCGTGCTTAGAGGATGAAGGAATGGGGACTTCCCATGGGGTCACAGTGTGGGCACGGGCTCAGATTGCTTATGTTAATTTAAATCATTCAACTTTTGAAAAAGACTTAAGAGGGTGAAAGGGTCTTCTGAATCCATGTAGTCCAACCCTCATGTCTACAGATGAGGCAACTGAGACCCAGAGACTTGGCCAAGTTTACTCAGCTGGTTAACACTAAACAGGTGCTGGCGACCAGCTCCAACTTTCCAGCCAAGGGGCTTTCCACCATACCTCAGCTGTCCAAGAAACCCCTCCAGGGCACTTGCCTTTTTTGACAGAACCATCTAGGCCAGCCCCCGCCTTCTCAGTGGTGCCATCACTTCAGCTACAACTTTAACATTCATGGCTTCCCAATGCCTGTCCTTTCTCATATTTTTAATTAAGCATATGAATTACTCCTCTCAGTCCCTATCCCCAAACTCTCCCCAAATATTCTTGGTGATTGGTGTTGGAATGTTACTCTGAGTAAAACCCCAATTCTAGCCCTCCATACATATGTGAGGAATTCATTGGAGAGGAACTACAGAAAATGAAATACTGAGAAATTCTTTTTTTAATGCTGCTGGTGGTAGAGGGGTGGGAGGGTATGAGGCAGCAGATAGTGGTGGTGTATCAGGGTTTTTTTTTTTTTTAAACTGTTTGTAGCTGTTATATTTGGGGGAGGATGAGGAGGAAGGAAGAAGAGGAGAGAATTCACAGCCTCATTTCATCTGTGCATTGAGTTTTGTGCTGCAGCAAGGTTCATGGGTATAAGAAGTCCACAAACATGTTTGGCTGCTAACTGAAAGGTCGGAGGTTTGAGTCCTCCCAGAGATGCCCCGGGAAGAAAGGCTTGGCAATTTACTTCTGGAAAACCAGCCAATAGAAACCCTATGGAGTACAATTCTACTCTGATACATGTGGGGTCACCGTGAGTTGGAGTCAACTCAATGACAAATATTTTTGTCCCTCAGTGCTATAATCACCAGACACTTCTTTCTTGACTAAACAGAAGGACATCTTCCATTTACACTACTCTAAGCAGGAACACACTGGCTCTCACTGTAGCAGAACCGGGAGGTATTGTCATGTGCCAATAGCAAATCAGACCCCTCTGGACTTGGGCTGCTTCGTCTGGTGAAAACAACATCCTTGCCTGAAAGGCACCCAGGTGACCTATCAGCTTCTGCCCTAAAGCTAAGATCTTTATAATAACAACTCGGTATTTCTCCAAACTGTATTTTTCAGGACACCAGTATCTGTGAGATGTTTATAGGAGTTTCTTAAGAAAATAATTTTGGGAAATGCAGGTTTAACAAAATTAGCAAAAAATTCACATTTTTGTGTTAATGGCAGGCTCCCACGGAGCTTTTAATATGGTTGCACTGAGAATCTCTAAGAGAGTACGGTAATGTAAAACCAAAACCAAACCCATTGCCATCGAGTTGATTCTGACTCATAGTGATCCTGTAGGACAGAGTAGAACTGCCATAGGCTTTCCAAGGCTGTAATCTTTATGCAAGCAAATTGCCACATCTTTCTCCAGAACAGCTGGTGGGTTCAAATCACTGACCTTTCAGATAGCAGCCGAGCACTTAACCACTGCATCACCAGGGCTCCTTACAGTAATTTATACTTACCCAACCCAAATGTGTGAACGCAGACCCTTTTTAAGAAAGAAATGCTTATCATCACCTGCAGAAATAATTTGGGGGAAATGCTGTAATAAGTGGTTAAGATGAAATATGTTTTTAAATGGAAGAAATGCTAGAGAAAAGATCTTCTGGTGCAAGAGCCAACTTGCACATAGATACACCAGTGCTCAGATTTTTTTTACTAGCTCATTCTTGGCCATAGAAGTCAAACTGGTCATCACCAAACTAGAATTCTTGATCTCTTGTACTTGACTGAAACTTTTTGTTTGTTTGAAAGTTTTTTAAGAAGCACATTCCTTTCTTAGAGCAGGGAACAAATGAGTGTGGTCCCAATACTGGTTTAGCACAACACACTGCTCATTTCAAAGATGCAATGAAGCCTTCTGCCTCCTAGTCCTGACGAGCCCCTCCCTGGGCCCACGCTCCTGAGGAGGTGCTCCTGAGGAGGTGTTTCTCACCGGGCAGACCTTGTCACAGTGCTCTGATTCAGGGCCGCCCTTAGGGTACCAGAGAGTAGGGAGATTGAATGGGGCTTACTGCCTTGGGGGGATTGATAAGGGGTGTGGTTGGAGAATCTAGGAATTACTGCAGGAGGTGGGGGGGTCACTCAGACCAAAGAACAAATAAACTCAGCATATAAAGCCTTACATCAGTCTTTGTAAAGGCCATCTGGCTTCTCTGGTGACTGCTAGTTAAGGTAGTGCGATGGGTAATTTTATGTGTCAACTTGGCTAGGCTATGGTTCTCACTTGTTTGGCCAAGTACTAGTTGCTATTACGGAGTAGTTACGTGTGATTGAATTGGTTGGCCTTGGCAGGGCAGATTACCTTCCATAATATAATCTAAGCAATGTAATCACTTTCCATAATGTAATCTAATGCAATGTAATTCTTAATCAGTTGAAAAGGGAGTTTCCCTAGGGTGTGTTCTGCCTCCAGACTATAACTAGATGTTTCGGCAGAACTCACACACACACACAAACGAGGGAAGACAGACGCCATATGAGGGTGGTCTACAAGCCCAGGAACACCAAGGAACCAAGGAACACCTGGGGCTACTAACAAGGAAGGAATCCACATGTCCGATTTAGCCTCCAGAACTGTAAGAAGATAAACTTCTGTTCTTTAAAGCCACCTGCTTGGAGTGTTTGTGTTACAGCAGCACTGGGTAACTAAGACAGATAGGTCTCCCTGCAGACACTTCTACCCTACCAGGCAGGAGGCTCCTCGTGGGCAGAGCCAGTTCCCCTTGTTACTAGATTCCAAACATCTCATCCCACACCTGACACTCAGCCCTTAGTGTTCATTGCTGCTGCTCTTGATGGTTATGCTCTGGACAGGGTTGCTCATGGCTGCCCTTCCTGTCCTTGTGAATGAGATTTCACCTGTATATAAAGGTAGGCAAAAGGACAATGGATGGCCCAGGATAAACAGCCCACAACCTGCAGCTTCCTGGCTCAGACCATGGCAGGAAACCCACATCAAGAAGAAAAACTAGGAAGCTGCTTTCTTGTTGCTTATTCTCAAACCGGCCCACGCATGAATCTGTCAGTGGCTAAAAGGCAGCTCCTCATTTTGCAATGAGACTCTTCCTCTCAATAAAGAACATAATCTAGATGGAAGATTACATATCCTCATCCCTCCCCACCTCCCCCACCGTGGTCCAAATCCAAAACAAAGGGATTTTAATTTTGAATTAAAAAAATGTGGCCTATAAATATTATTTTTTTCTCAACTGACCTTCATACCAAAAAGACTGCTTAGGCTTTCAGCACACCCCTGGGTGGGTAAACACCACATGCTTCAGGCCTTCAAACATGTCACCAAGCCCTCTCCACTTAAACGATCCCAAATTGCCCAAGCCTGAGTTGGCTCCACACAGCTCTTTTGCATCTACTTCTAATATATGGCGCCTTCCTCGTGACTCAACCCAGTTGTCCTCAGAATTTCGCTTTGTACTTTTTCCCTGTTAGGCAGCTGGTCTCCAGCTGTTTGTTGTCCTCAGCTGATGGTGGCTGCCTGCCACTCCCTTTTGAAACTCAGGCTATGCCCAAGAATCATTATCTCCTGAGTGCCCCCGACAGTTCTGGCCTTTTCATCGCCCCTGCATTTCTTGGAACACGGGCTATGCCCTAGGAATCCCCTCCCCACAATTTCAACACCCCTCCCACCCAGGATGGCCCCGGCCCAGCCAACCTCTCCTGACAGTGTCCCTGCCATGTTCCCTTCCTGAGACAGGCTCAGAAGAGCTGAGCCTGAGGGCTGGGCTGGCGCATATGACACAGCTCTGGCCTAGACGGTGGATGCAGGAGCACCATCGGGACCAGCTGGGGGCTGACTCTCTGGCTGTGGGCTCCTCCTCAGGAGTTCACCTTCTTCCTTCATGGCCTTGAGGCCCACTGGAGCCTGCCTGCATTGACCTGCTCGAATGTCTGTCGGCCATTGTCAGTGGAGCCCATTTTGCTTAAAAGCTTTACCTCGCTGACAGGCCCTTTACTCTGGTTTGTCTATGCTGAAAGGCCTAGCGGGTAACTTTTGGGCCAGCACTTGAAACTTGGCAGAGAGATTAGAGGTGCTCTTTCCCTTGTCAAGGTGTCTCCTGAAACTGCTCACATGAGCTTTTTTTGTTTTCTTTCCAAATTTAAATAAGGAAGTAACCCAACATTCAGGGTAATAGTATCCCTCAGTGACCAGACATCTCAGTTGAATCTCGCTGATAGAATGTAAATCAGTTTCTCAAACTCTCTGTGACGAAGGGCCACTTTAAAAAGGTTTCCTCTAATTCACTGTAGACTGATACTTTTGCAAAATACAATAAAAATGAATTACTAGAGAAAAAAATAAAAAGACATAAAATATAAGCATGAATTTCTAGATTTAGACAACATTCCTCTGGAAAATTGGTGTAAAAATTTCTAGACACTCTCAATTTCTGTGCTTCTCCAGTCGTGAACCAAACAATAAATAGTTTGTGGATGGGCACAGGTCCACGGACTATACTTTGAGTAGCGCTGATGTATGTTGCCACCTTACATGTCAGTGCTTCATATTTATATTTCAGCCCACTTCTTTAAGACAACACAGCACTTCTGGCCTCTGCTCATCCTAGTTTAGTCTAAAGCACGTAACTAAGCTTTACACTGGATTATACCTCAGCTTGGGGACAGGGCTGCCCCCAATACACACCCGCTCACAACCCTTGCTGTTAATGGGCATTGCTCTCTCTAAGTCTCCTTAGAAGGGGCTTGATTCTATATATTCTACCTTCCTCTTCCCCAGGCCCCGCCTACCATTCCTATATGCCCCTTCCTGCCAACTGCTGCCTGAGGAGCCCTGCTGGGCTCCTGAGTGCTAGAGGGTCAGGGGGACAATGATACTCAGCTTACTCACCAGTGTCATTGGGATATTTATCCCCCTTGGTGCATGTCCTCCCATCATCCTCTTGGATGTAGCCCTCCCGGCATTCACAGCGGTAGCTGCCCAGGGTATTAATGCAGATGTGTGCGCAGAGCGTCTCGTTGCTGGTGGCACACTCGTCGATATCTGGGTTTGAACAAATGCGGAGAACACTCAGACAGTTTCAGAGAATTTACTTCCCACCCAACAGGTGACATTAGGCTTGGCCCCTTGGTGTAGTGTCTGCAAAGGACACTTTGCTTGACCTCTATCCAAGAAGCCTGGGATAAAGTGGGAAGCTAGAAACACGGACCATCCATGGAAAAAGCACCCCAGGCAGTTTCCACCATGGTTATAAACTGATCAGAGGTGGGGTTTGGCTGTGGCTCTGCCATTACCTAGCCATGGGGCTTGGTGCCCGTAGTTGCTAGAGTTCAGAGTTCTCACCTATAAAACAATGATAATGAAGCTTGCCTTAAATCCTTTGCAGGGCTTCTTAGAAAATGAGATAATGGATAGCAACACACTTTGACAAGTAAACATTATAAAAATAATTTTTTGCAATTACCCTAGTGTGCTAAGCATTTGCATGTCCCCCCTTATGGTTGTAGGTTCCAAGCAGCATGGTGGTGACCCAAGGTCACTTAGGAGGGGCTCCTTCCCAGTTAAGAGACACGACTGTACCTGGGAAAAGCCACTTCTGATAAAAGCAAATAGTCATCATGGGTCTAATGGAGAAAGTTTTCCCCAGGAAATTTCTGCCTCATCAATGACCAAAACAGACTCCTTATGAGCTGCGGAAATGAGCCATGAGACCATCAGACAAGTAGCCATTAAAAGTCCATGTTATCTGTGCACATCACAGACTTGCTCCCCTGCTGAATGGGGTGGAAACAGAAATGTTTCCCACCAGGGGACAAGAGGGAGGCACAAGTCGGTTTCATGTGTACTGGATGAAGACACCAGGTGGTAGTGGATGGGAAACAGGACATGCAGCCCCAGACTGTGCACATGTGGCGGGCAGACAGAGCCCATGCCTGAACTTTTGGATGCCAACGACTTCCCAGTCACTCCCTGGACAAGCTTCCAAGGACCCACCTCTAGCAGCCCTGTGTGTGCCCAGGGAGTGAGGCCATTTGGATGCTCCCTGGCAGTGAGTGCTAGGTCATCTGTAGACCAGGAAGTCACAGCTGTGTCCTCCTGTGTAGGTCCTCAGCCTGCCTGCCTTCCTCCAGGTTCCTAAACCCTGAGTGTGAAGCTGCCTGTGCTGCCCCGAGGAGGGAGGAAACATTGACATGGGAGACAGAAATAGATGGAAAAACTCTTAGCAGAATTCAAGTTCAACAGATCCCCAAACCCCCATATGTAAAGAACAGGTAAGCAGCTACTGCAAACTTAAGAGCCTTGTGAATGGGACCTGAGCCTTATGGAGCCTTACTACCACACTCTTTGTAGGCAAGGCTGTGGGTCTCCTGCCTCATTCACTTGGTGGTCTCAAGGCCATTTTTCATGAGTTGAGGCACCATCGCAGGTACCAATGGGGAGAAGCCAGGGGATCTATGGCTAGAAGTACTCTTAGATTAGATAGTGCTGTCTACAGCCCCTGCTGGGGCAGAGAGGGAGAGGGAAGAGTTGCTATTCACATCTAGTCACTTCCCTCTTGGGCTATTTGCAGTCTACTCAGTCTGTCCTCCAGCTGTCTCTCAAAACTTGACTGTATTTAGGAATCACTAGAGGCATCTGTGTAAATGCAGATTTCTGGACCCACCCTCAGAGTTGTGGTTCACTAGGTCTGGAGGGGAGGCCAGGAATCTGTTTTTTTTTAAAGCAGGAACTCCAGATGTTTCTGAGACACGTTAGCCATGGACTCACTGCACTTTGAAACATGTGGCTCCAGGGGACAATTAGCATAAACTTGCCTCAGAAACTCAAGGTGTCCAGGTTTGGGAGGCCCAGTCAATGATGGGGAGGGGAACCAGCTGGTGGCCATTGATGATGTTGACTCTTCTCAGCTGCAGCCCAGGTGGCTGGCTTCAGTGCCCTTTGAGTCACTTCTAACTTGTCTGCGTGTGGACACTTTCTCCTTCTCCAGTCTGTTTTCCTAGTCTTCTTCTGAGAGAACACTTTTTCTCGTTCAGTTTTTTCTGCATTTTTACTTTTATGAGTATTTATACTCTGTTTCACTTTATTCTAGTTTACACTTGTTAATGTTCCCCTTCTGCTCTTATATCTTGCTGCCAGTTGGGATCTGAGTGGTACCAACTCTGAAGAATTCCTTGGACATGTTTTTTTTTTTTTTTTTAATGTTTTGTAATATATCCAAATTTTTCTTTTTTTAAAATTATGGTTATGTATATAGGTCACAAAACATTTTTACAATCTTCACACATACAGTTCAGTGACATTAATTACATTCATTATATTGCTCAACCATCACCATTAACTGTTCCCAATCTTTCCATCACCTTTAACAGAAACTGGACATGGTTTTTTTAAAATGATTATCATGGAAGGTAGTGGTCCCTAGGATAACACCAAACACAACTCCATCCCACAAGTATCAGGACTTAAGGGGAGGAATCAAAGATGAAAGCAGCTCTGGGAGCTGGTCACACTGATGTAGAATGGCCAACAAGGGACAGAACCATCTGAACAAAGCACAGCCCTAAGAGCTGGAAAATAATGTTCTTCCCAACACACCCAGGCAGTATGGTTTCTCCCGCTTCCGGTGTCTCTCCCGATCATATCGGTATCCTGGATAACAAGTGCACAGCACTCGGCCAAAGTTATCTGTGCACTGCTGTTCACAGGGAGCCTCAGCACAAACATCATAGTCTGCAAAATAAAAGCATGAGCTCACATCAATAACAGGCATTCACTAGGAGGAGGCAGGGCTATCAGGCCCTGGTCTGGTATAGACGTTCTGAGCTGGACTCCACTCATGGGAAAGTGTGAAGTGTGAATGGCTACACTTGTTGTTGTTAGGTGCCGTAGGGTCAGCTCCAACTCATGGCGACATTATATATAACAGAATGAAGTGTTGCCTGGTCCTGTGCTATCTTCGTGGTCTTTGGTATGTTTGAGTCCACTGTGGTGGTATTGTGTCAATCCATCTCATTGAGGGTTTCCCTCATTTTTGCTGACTGTCTAGGAGCATTAATTCTTTTAGGCCAGGGGGTGTCTTCTAAGTGCACTGCAATGGGTAACTTAATGGATAGTATCATAGTGGTTAAAACCAAACATTGCTTGCAGTTCCCCTCCAGGTCATCTCACTGTCGTTTGGTCTTTGTTCCTCACCCACAGAGCAAAGATGCTTTAGATGGCCAGGCTCTGCAGCATTACCTGGGGGTTCTGTTCTGTCTTTTTCACCAACTACTGTAGAAAGAGAAAATCGTTCCAGCTGAACGCTAAAGACTGGCCCGCCCTGGTGATGGGCATTGGCGTCATAACGTGGGAGTCAAAGTCAGGCAGGCTCAGAGCAGGCTCAGGGAGGCTTTGGAATGGAAAGGCATGTGAGTTATTAGGGAACTGATGCTTGTGTGCATGGAAGTATGGTCTGTGCGCATTTTAGGAGGGCCATTCTGCCTGCTGAGAAGGAGCTGGGTATGTTCAAATGGCTAGAGATCTCTTTCCAGCCCTCCATCTCTGCCTTGTGCAAATTGGGGAGGATGCTCTATCACTCGTAAAGAATTAGGCATCTCCTCCTCTTAGTCTCACAAAGTGATATTTAATGGGCCTCTGAAGGGACTCTGGCTCTAAACTCGGAGCTCAGAATGAACCGTCACTCCCAGACTAGACCCAGCCTCTTATTAATCACTGCACTATCCTCCCCAGGTGCTAACAAACTATCCTTGGACTCAGACGAGCCTGGCTTTGCTCTGCTGCATATGAGGGGGGAGGCGTGGGCTGTCAGCCACAGACATGGGCGGGGTCGATGTGACAAGGATCATGCTGTTCTCAGGATGACTTGGAAAGCTGCCCTGGCTCAATTTTCCTCCCCACAACTGGGCTTCCAAGCTGGCTTTACCTAAGTGGCATTCTGACCAACCTTACAAACTGTCCCTGGTCAAACATGTGTTCCTCAAGTAAGCATCGTCTCTAAGCAACCAAGTTCTGTGCTCTCTTTGCTCAAGAGCAAAGTCTCAGCTGTGATGGCTGTGAGCTGCCCTGCTCGGCCCACTGTAGCCATCATGCAGCAGTGGCTCAGGAGAGGAGGAACAGGGCAGAGAGGCCGTCCAAGTACTTGTGTGAATGTGGTGTCCAACAAGCCTCGGTTTAAAAACAACAGCCCCCTAATGTCCCATTATTCCTGCTCTTTTAGCTGATTCTTTTGATATTGACCTCCACGGTCCCTAAATAGCTGACTTACATTGCTTCTTTCTTTTACTTCTGTTTTAAGTACTCTCCATTGATTTCCAGAAGTCCCTGGGTGGTGCAAATAGTTAACATGCTTGACTGCTAATTGAAAATTGGGCAGTTTGAGTCCACCCAGAGGCACCTCGGAAGAAGGGCCTGGCAATCTATTTTTGAAAAATCACCTAGTGAAAATCCTGTGGGGCACAGTTTTACTCTGACACTAGACTCTCTTGTCCTATCATCTCTGATGTCCATATCCTCTTCTGTGTTTTGTTCATTTTATTTTCACCTCTTGTAATTAATTTCCAATCAACTCCTCCCTCCTTCCTCTCAGCACTACCCAGTTTTTCAAGTGCCAATGAAAACACCACCTCCTTCAAGAAGCCTTCCTTAGTTTCCTCAACAGACTTTAGTTTCTCCAACCTGTCAACACCCATAGGCTCTATAGGCCTCATAATCACATGTCCTGCCACACTGATTGAGTTGCCACTCTGTGCCAGGCTCTGTTCTAGAAGGTAAGAAGGCTTGTGGTGAAGAGTATAGGGTCTGGAGCCAGCCCTCCCGATTCTGCCACCATCTCTGTGACCTTGGGTTCTTTACGCCTCAATCGCCTCACCTGTAATATAGGGTGATGATAATACCCACTTTCATAGTGCTTTTATGAAGGTTAAATTGGATGATGCATTAAAGTGCAGTGCCCAACACACAACAACAGCTCTCCCTGCTCTTCTGCTTCTTTCATTGCTACAAAACATCTAGTCCTAAAATAGTCTTACGACTGTTTGGGTACCTGGCAGGGACTGTGTCCCTGGAGTAATCAGCCTAATTATAGCTCAATTAATTGTTGAACTTAAACAAGTTAGATCATCCTATCACCTGGCCATTCAAATGACACTTACAGCAGGGGTCAGCAGACTTTTCCTGTGAAGGGCCAGATAGGAAATATTTTAGGCTTTTCAGGCCATGAGGTCTTTGTGGCAACTACTCAACTCTGCCATTGTATTGTACAAGCAGTCACAGAGAATTTTTAAATGAATGGGTGTGGCTATGTTCCAATAAAACTTTATTTACAAAAATAGGTGGTGGGCCAGATGTGGCCTGTGGGCCATATTTTGCCAACCTCTGACTTGGAACAACAAATCTGTGGCAGTAGCTCCTTTAAATTGCAGCAAATACTCGTTAGTTAGCACATTTGTTTAGAAACGCTAGTCTCTTTTCACCATCTTTTCTGAAATCCTAGATTTATCCTTTTCATTATTGAGAGACAGAAGCCTTTATAACTAAAGACATAGTTAAAACAAACAAACAAAACCAACTGACTTACTCATGCAGACTAACCAACTTTTAAAAAAGTTCTATAAAAAGCAATATAACAGAGAGCTGGTTATGACCAAACAACTTTCAGCACTTGAGACCACTTTTCCTGGAAATATTCAGTTCTAGGTTATGTTAATCATAGGTGTTGTATTCTCACTTTAGGGTGAGGTAGACTGGTTTTAGGCCTAGCCATTTAAAACCGCAATATCTAACATTTAAAGGAACTCTAAGTATGAGGTATCCTTGTAATGTGTTTTTAATTAGGTAGGGCAAGGACTGTAATTGGCATCTTAAATTAATTGCCTAAACTTAATTTTCTATTGGTGTCCTCCAAACAGTACTATAAAGGACACAGCTGGTGACTGAGAAAAGCTGGTTTAGAAAGGAATGCAATTATTTTGACTTTTGTGGGGTTTTTTCCCAACATGCTCTAGCTGACGGAATTGGCTGGTAGCGAGACATTCAGTCTTAAGACTCAAGGCCAGATGTGAAGTGATTTTCTAACTAGCTTTCCTATGGCATTTTTCTGCTGTGGATCACAGCTATGGTTTAATGAACTCTTTCATCTTTCCACTGAAGAAAGCAATAAACAGGAGCGATTCATTTACTTCTAACTGATAAAGAAATAGATGCACTTTGTTGTTCAGACTCATAGCGACCTCATGTGACACAGTAGAACTGCCTCATAGGGTTTTCTAGCCTGTAATCTTTATGAGAGCAGATCGCCAGGTCTTTCTTCTACAGAGCCACTGGGTGAACTTGAACTGCCAACCTTTCAGTTAGCAGCTGAGTGCTTAACTGCTGCATCACGAGGGCTCCTGAGATGCAGTCTATAAGATAATAAACCATGAATTAGCTTGGCCTGGCCCCAGAGCCTCTATAGAGACCTGGCTTCTCACGCAACAGTGAAGAAAACTATTTCATATTACCCACCCACCTCCCCCCACCTACCCACTCCAGGCTGGGGCAAACTAATTTCATACTTTTTAAACAGTTCTTCAGTCTTCTCTGCATCATTAGACTCCTTTGCAGCACTCCTCTTCCTACTTGTGAAGTCCTGGGCTGCCTTCCTTGATAACCTAGCTCAAGTCTCCTCTCCTTCCTGAGACCACACCCGACTGTCCTGGTCCTCTGTGCTTGGTGCCTCCTCTGCACACCTGCTGCATTAAATGTGTCTGCTGCACACATTGCAGTTGTTAATGACCATAAGAGCAGCAATAAAGCATCCATCATTAATTGAGCATTCAAGAGCCAGCCTCTGTTCCAAGTACATGTTGTAATATTCTTAAAACAGCCATATGAGTCAAATACTAACATTTTCCTGAAAAAAACTAAGGTTTCAAGAGTAACTTGCCCCAGGTCATAGCTAGTAGGAGGTGGAAGCATGATTATAATCCAAGTCCATCTGATTCCACACTATCCGTGTCCTCCTGTATCCCCAACTTGACTGTACGCACCTTGGGTTCATGTCACGCATCGCTCCATCTCCAGTGCTGGAAGGAGTGCTCAGTTAGTGCTTGCTGATGTCATGAGAAGGGACTTAAAGTTTAGGATGTGAACAGCAGGTACAGAGTTCAGGAAGGAGGGTTGTGTTCTAATTGTGTATGGAATGTTGATTAGGGAACTACAGCCTATTAAGCATAAAGCCTGAAATATGAGAATGACTCAGTGCGTGTGTATGTGTTGTGCTATTATTAGCATATATGACACATAACTGAATTAGATTTAGAAGACTTTAATGCCAAAAAAAGAAATTACACACATACACACACATGCACAGTTAATCAGACACAGACAACACACATTCCATACACAACTGAGCTTTACAGATTTCTAATCATTAATGGTGAGTAAAGTGAGAAGTAGTAATTTTTTGTATTACATACCTTCTGGGATGCATTGTCCAAGAACAAATTTATATCCTTTGCAGCACTTTTTCCTAAGAGGCAAACAAACAAAAAAAGTATTTCAAATGGGATATGTGAGATTAAACCTATATATTTTTTTAGCTATTGCTTTTGGAAGAAATAAATTGTGGCCGGAAAAAACTAAACATAAACCATAGTGAGTGTGGAGGATTTTTAAGCCAATCTGAGATTAAAAGGAAAAATACTATCAATACCACATAACCACATCTTCTAATACCAAGATGTTCTTTCAGACACATAATTTATGAAGTTAACTCTTTGAAACTGTGGTATAAGGTCTAACATTCTGTGCTGCTTTGACATTTGGTAAAACTGGGAGGGCCTCAGATGACCTAATCACAAGTTCCTTTCCCTGATTTCCTCCCGCAGATAAGGTCCCCTAGCCAAACAACCTTCCTTATTCAAACGAACCAGGTGCAGTTCCTGCCTATCCTTGAGTAGAGGGTTTCAGTTCTCTGCCAGCTTACAGAATTATTCAAACAAGCCAATCACATCTTCCTGCAGGAACCAAAAGGGCACCCCACCCTCTTGATACTACAAAGCTGTCTCCCACAGCTTCTGGTTGTTCCTGAGTGTAACCCCTCTGTGGCCCTGCATGGGGTACAGTGTCCTCCTCCCCCAAGCTGTGAGTATACGTGACTATAAACTACTGTTGATGTCATCTGTTGTCCAGTGTTGGGTGTCGTGTGTTTGGCCATCCCCATAACCCAAGAGTGGAAATCCCTCCCTCACTAAGGAGGTGAATAGGAGAGAATTAAAAAGGAAGCCTATGAAAAAAGTAAAATAACTCTGAAACTTCTAGATACTTATATTAAATAATTGACCCCCAAAAACCAAACCCATTGCCCTCGAGTTGATTCTGGCTCATAGTGACCCTACGGGACAGAGTAGAACTGCCCCATAGAGTTTCCAAGGCTATAATTTTTACAGAAGCAGACTGCCACATCTTTTTCCCATGGAGTGGCTGGTGGGTTTGAACCACTGACCTTTTGGTTAGCAGCCAAGCACTTAACCACTGTGCTACCAGGGCTCCTTAAATAATTGAAGGCCCACCAAATGTAAGCACTTTAAAGGACCTTTGATGCTGGCCGTGGCCCTCATTCTTCAGGCCAAGGATTCACATGTCTTGTTAATGTCTCACAGGGAGCTAATTCTTATCAAGACTGGGACTGGAACCCAGGCATTCTGATTCCCATCAGAATGCTCTTCTTACGCCTGTACATAAGGTACTGAAAGTTACCTAAATTATCCGAACTGAAAAACAGCCAGCAGGAAATGCCTAATATAAATACTCAAGACTTCCACCTGCCTTAGATAGAGAGATAGTGCCACCGATCAAAATTCAAATCTCCATGGGAGAGGTGACGCCTATGGTATGGAGTTGTAAGTGCCTAACAGACCAAACCTCCTGCAGGTAACAACTATACACTCTGGACAAAAGAGAAGAAAACCGCTACCTGAAGGCTCTGAAGAGTGAATAAAAGCAGATAGATTTTGGATGGGAGTTGAAATTTTGGACAAGGAACTAACACAGGGGGAGTCCCCTGCTTTTAGAGCCTTGGTCTGAGGGGATATCACACATGCTACATCGTGTGGGGAAACTAAACTCTGGTAGAAAACCTGTAATATTTTTTGGCCTGATCAAGCAGAGGCCAGCCTGTGCAGCCAGAGCCACAAGAAATTAAGGGGGAATCTGGAAAGGAGCATGCTAGAGAAGGAGAGCCCCAGATTATCTTCCTAAAATTTAGAAAAATCTTATGAAGTCTATAATTTATAAATTTTATATTAAAAAAACCCATAGCCTTCGAGTCTATTCTGACTCACAGTGACCCTATAAGATAGAGTAGAACTGCCCCATAGGGTTTCCAAGGCTGTAATCTTTACTGAAGCTCTGGTGGCACAGTGGTTAAGAGCTCAGCTGCTAACCAGAAGGTCAGCAGTTCAAATCCACTAGCCGCTCCTTGGAAACCCTATGGGGCAGTTCTACTCTGTCCTGTAGCGTCGCTATGAGTTGGAATCAACTGGACGGCAATGGGTAATCTTTATGGAAGCAGGCTACCACATCTTTCTCCAGTGGAGCAGCTGGTGGGTTTGAACTGCCAACCTTTCAGTCAGCAGTTGAGCGTTTAACCACTGCACCATCAGGGCTCCTTAAATTTTATATGACATTTATTAAACATTTATACAATTGCTAAAAGTCACATCTAGTAAGAGAAAATTCTGAAACCCAAATGGGTAGAGCAACAATTCCTCATTCCTTCCCAGCATCTCTCACATGCTGCCCAGCTGTGGTGGATGTCTTACTTCAAAAAGATTTAAGTGGGCTGCCATTATAAAAACAGTGGTGCTTGGGATGCTCTCGAAATTCAAGACTTGACTAAAATAACCAAGGTTTATTTTTTTATTACAAAGGATACATTTGCCTGTACTTGTCCTGCCAATATAGATTACTTTGAATCCTTCTTCCGAATATTTTATGTTAGAAGGAAAACACACACATACACGGCATTGGCAGTTCAGTGGTAGAATTCTCATTTTACCTGCAGGAGACCTGGGTTCAATTCCCAGTCAGTGTACCTCATGCACAACCCCGACCTATCTGTCATTGGAGGTTTACATGTTGCTATGATGCTGAACAGGTTTCAGCAGAGCTTCCAGACTAAGATGAACTAGGAAGAAAGGCTCGGTGATCTACTGAAAATCAGCCAATGAAAACCCTATGGATCACAATAGTTTGATCTGCAGCGGATCATGGGGCTGGCGCAGGACTGGACAGCATGTTGATCCACTGTGCATGGGGTTGCCATGAGTCAGGGGCTAACAACTCTTCAATTAAGAACGACCGCATCGCTGGTATACATGACCTTTCCCCATCTTAGTTCGTTTTCTTTTTTTTGGTTTTTTTTTTTTTAATTGTATTTTAGATGAAGGTTTACAGAACAAATTAGTTTCTCATTAAACAGTTGGTACACATATTGTTTTATGACGATGGTTAACAACCCCATGACATGTCCACATACATATATATGTATGTATATATATTTTACTCACCGATACGAATGATGTGTGGCAATGTCTAGCATTTTCCCATTAGATACCATTTCCCAACATCTCCAACTAAATTACAATTTTATATGACAAGAGAAGCCCTTGGGGTATAAATTTATGATTATTATTATCTGTAACAGTGGTAGAGGATCTCCCTTTACATTCCATGAAATTTAAACCCTGCCTAGTTTTCCATGGTTTAAGAAAGTTCAAGCTCCTAACAACCAAAAGAAATCTGGCTTAATACAGTATTCATTAAAATTTTACAGTTATTACTTACTGTATTACTCAAGGCTGTCCTACAGAAAGCTATAAGAGGAAGAACAGTGCATTAGATGATTTGAAACTCAAGTGGTTCATGAGAAAGTTGGATAAGGGAAAAACACGTGTTTTTGATACTCACGTCTAAAATCTAATATAATACCACATTTAAACATATGGTTCTATTTGTCTATTTAAATAGCATGTCTAAGGTATAGCCTCTAAGATGTTCGATGGCATTTTAAAGTTCATACAAATGGATACAATCCTTACAACCTCTCTTTTCACATCCAAGATATTAAACTTGGGACTGTGCACGCAGTGGAGACAGAAGTAACCTGCTATTTGCCTTTTAATGAAAATGATAATGAAGTGATGTGATATGCTCTCAAAAGCTCTGTCAGGAGAAAATCTGAGCTTCAGGATGAACATACTTCATCCAAATACCTGCTTAGATAACACTTAACATCCCCTTTGTTGTTTTTTCTTAATTGCAAAACTGACCCCAGTTCTCTGCTTCAGGAACAGAGTTGAGACTCTAGGGCACCCTCCTGCCTTCCTCCAGGTGCCTGGGAATAGTCATTATCTTGCATGTTAAACACCCATCAATCATAAAACCGCCATTTAAAATAATGAAATATTCCAAAGTATATATATAAAAAAAAACCCCACTGGCTGCACACTTTATTGCACATTTTACACTGTTTCCAAGATTACTTACAACGTAAGCCGAGAGCCACAGTGAAATCTTCTTGTTATGCAAACCCGGGCACTTGTCAGACTTAACTACAAACCTGGCCGTGCGGTTTTTATCTTTAAGAAAAATGAACTACACCCTTCAGCCAAAGATTAGACAGCCCCATAAAAACAAAGCGAGACTAGTGGGGCACAACAGTCCAGGGACAAGGACTAGAAGGCAGGAGGGGACAGGAAAGCTGGTAATAGGGAACCCAAGGTTGAGAAGGGGCAGTGTTGACATGTCGTGGGGTTGTTAACCATTGTCATAAAACAATATGTGCACAAACTGTTTAATGAGAAACTATTTGCTGTGTAAACCTTCATCTAAAATACAATTTAAAAAAAAAACGAAAAAAAGAAAAACGAACTAAGATGGGGAAAGGTCACGTGTACCAGCGATGTGGTCATTCTGAATTAACACGCTCCATGTGTCACAGCTTGGTTTTCCAAATGCAAACACTTCTCGTTTCTTGGCAAGAAGTGGTGATGAGACAGGTGTTACATAGAAACGGTGACATCCGGTAATCAGGAGAGTCTGTGGAGGTTTCCCCTGGGTGTCTCTAGTATTAACACACATAAAAAATTATAATAAAAATGCTGCAGCCAGAAATATATCCCACAAGCCAGGCAGGTGTGTGTGACAGCTTTTGGGAGGGAAAACTAAATCAAGAAAATGAAGATAGCAGAAATACCGTTATCAGATTGTCTGCCGATTATAGCTGTTAGACTCTAAGAAAGAAAGAAAACAAAAACAGAACAAAACTGCCTACAGGACTAGGAGGGACCCTGGAAGGTCAAGAGAGTTAGTAGACAAGAAATATTTAAAGCTTTGCTCCAATGGAAGGGTAAATTTCTTTAAGATTTACTTGGGGTTTCCCTTGCACGGTTGCTTCCACTGATGTCTAGGCATGCACCAGATATATCAGACATTTTTTAAAAATGAGAGAAAGAGCTGCATTTTCCAGAGTATTTTAGTTCTTGGTGCCAAGCAAATCTGGTTAAAATCTGGGTCTGTCATTTAAAGAGTTAAGGATGTGAACTTGGGTTGGCTTCTCAAGCTCATCGAGCTTCACATTCCTCATGGATAACACGTAGATGGAAAGACTTGCCTTATGGGATTACTGCAAGGATTATACATAATATATGGAAGGTACCTAGCATCGTACCTGGGGCAGGAGAGTGTACTAGCTGCAGCTTTATGGGCACAGCAAGCAAATAGCAAAAGCAACTCTCCCCAGCTGCCTTTATCTTATGACTCATCTGTTTTCTTCCAATTCTGACTCAATGGCAGACATCCTCTCTTCTTCCAAAGACAGATTGAAAGAGTAAAGAGAAAGAGAGAGAGAGAAATTTCTGATTTCAATATGGAGGAAAAAGAATATTTCTGTTCCCTTCTTCTTCTACAAGTTATCTCTAAATAATAAAGAGAACAAGAAATAAAAAATGCAAACCCCATATCTCATGGATTTAGGAGACATCCATAACCCTGAACCCCAATATATGAAGATGGGAAATAATAGAAGGGTGGGAAGTGATTCTGCACATTGGAGTAACTTCAAACCTAAGTACCTAGGAGATAAGAAGTCAATTTACCTGCAGAACCTCAGCAAGGCTTAGAAATTGGAGGCAATGAGTATTGAGGAAAATGGAGGTCAGAAGAGAGCAAGATGATTTGAAAGTCTGGTAAGAAGTTAGACTTCCAGTTTCCTCACCAACCCCATGCAGTTAGTTTAATACCCTTTGTCTACCACTGAAAGAGAAGAAGATATATTCTTTGGGAGAACTGGACCCAAGAAGTTCAAGACTCTGGGACACCAAGCCAGAAAAGTGAAACACCCCCATCAGTAGAAACCCTGCCCAGGGACATAGCATTTCCAAACATTTTCTAGAACCCCTTCAGTTTAACATTTCTTTCCAAAAGAATGAACCCCATCTGTTGACAGCTTCTAAAGGCAAACCAGATGAGTCCTCCTCACATCTTCAACTACTCAGCCCTAAATGAAGACAGATGAAAGTGGAAAATTGTAGAACCTTATTAGCATAATGGATTATCATCATTCCAACCACTCTGTGGCATGCCAGAGAAGGGAGTCCACAAGAAACCTGGGCCAGGAAGAACCAAGAATAGGATCCTTCTGGTCTCATTTAAAGGGCCAGGGGTTTAAAGTGGTCCTGAATTTCCTCGTAAAGCTCTTTACTGTGAAGAATCTTTCCTCTCTTCCTTTTAACCTTCTTCCCTTCCCAAAAATTTTATTCAGCTTTGCATGGCTTTGCGTGAGCTTCTAGAATTACTTTTACACCAGATGCCCTGAGAACAGATCTGAATAAAATGATTCACCTCCCATCTAGGCAGGCTTGGTTCTAGCCTTTTAACCAGAAAGAGTGCTTCCAGGCAAATGTAATTGTACCATGTTGACTAGAGCAATCATTAAGAATAAACTAAAAAAAAACAAAAAACAAAAAACACTACCTATTTACGTATCCACATGTAAATTTCTTGTTAGTGTCAAATCTCAATGGCAATATTAAAAGAATCATAAGAAGCATATTAGGCATGAACTGCTATTATGTGCACAATTACCGATGGTCAAGTTCAAATGAGAAGAGAAATAGCTGGAGTCACTCTAACTACGAGCACCCTAGTCATGGTATCTGTATTTTAACTGTGTGAATCAGAGGAAAAAAAAATTATGTGTGGGAAGGTTATTCTCAGATGAGGCTAAGATAACAAGAAAAAAAAAAAAAAAACCAGTTGCCATTGAGCAGATTCTAACTCATGGTGGCTCCATATGTGCAAAGTAGAATTGTGCTCCATAGGGTTTTCAATGGCTGTGACCTCTTGGAAAATGATCACCAGGCCTTTCTTCCAAAGCATCTCTGGGTAGGTTCAGACTGCCAACCTTTTGGTTAGTAAACAAACAAACAAGCATAGAAACAAGCAAACCAAAAACCTGTTGACGTTGAGTTGATTTCAACTCATAAGCTACCCTATAGGACAGAGTAGAACTGCCCCATAGGGTTTCCAAGGCTGTAATCTTCATGCGAGCTGATTGCCACATCTTTCTCCTGCGGAGGGGCTGATGGGTTCGAACCGTCAACTTTTTGTTTAGAAGCCAAGTGCTTAACCACTGTGCACCAGGGTTCCTCTTTTTTTTTTTGTTTTTGGTTAGTAGCCACACTTTAGCTGCGTCACCCAAGGACTCCATAAGATAGCAACCAGAAGGTATATACCCAACAAGGTTGCAAGTGATAATTTATTCATTCCACAAATATTTATCACACCCTACCCAACAGGCAGGGTTGGGACCCCGGGTTTTGAGGCCATACTTCCCAGGTTTGAACCCAGGCTTTGCTACTTTCCAGCCGCAGGACCTTAGACAAGCAACTTAACTCCTCTAACTCAGTATTCTCATCTGTAAAATGGGAACGGTAATAGTACCCACTTCACAGGCTTGGTGTGAGGGTTAAATGAGTTAAAATGCATAAAGAGCTTAGTAGGGTGCCGGGATAGATTAAGTCCAATAAAAAAGTGAAACCAAAAAGGTGCCATTTTTATTCCTGTATACCCCACACTGATGCAAACCCTTAAGGAGCAGGAGTGGTATGGGGGGGCGGGGCATTAAGGACAAAAGCAGCTCCCAGTGCCAGACCAACTCGCATTAGGCAGGCTTGGCTTCATATGAGAGGCAGCCTCCCTCACATGCAGAAATACAGGGAACCAGGACCTTGGCTATATTTGCTTCCATGTTCACTCCTGCTCAGAGATTATTTTAATGGATAGCAGGAGAAGTGAAATCTTCTCAGGCTACTGAAGCATTCTGTCTCCCTCTGTGATCAACGTGGTATCTGTTGCCAATGATTAAATGCATATGATTGGATCTATGACTCTTTACCTAAAGCTGGCCCAGGAGTGTGGGGGAGATGCCAACAACAGCTCCTGCTGAGAGGCTGGGCACACGTGTGGTTACCTTTGCAGGAGGTTGCTGCAACTTCTGCCTGTCTCCCTGGGATATCAGTGTTCCTCAGATCCTCAGGGTCAAGGCCCTCAGCAGAGGGCTGGCCGGAGTCCAGAGGGGTTTTGGCAACAAGAAACTTGTATTGGTTAACCCCCTTTTTGCAATGGTGTCAATGATTTTGACTCATAGCAACTCTATAGGACAGAGTAGAACTGCCCCATAGAGTTTCTGAGGAATGGCTGGTGGATTCGAACTGCCAGCCTTTTGGTTAGCAGCTGAGCTCTTAACCACTGTGCCAGCAGGGCTCCTACTATACACACTAGCTCTCTTCTAATGCATTTTTTCCTCCTTCCTTGCCTCCCTAAATGAGTTTTCTACCTCATCAGCCATCATTATCTTGTTTGCTGGTTGCCTCTTTCCTTTTACCTAACTCAGATGAGAAGTTGATCACTTCTGAAACATAAAAAGATAACAAACTGAAAAAAGTAGATTTGATATTATCTTTGTAAAAAAGAAAAGAAAAGTGTATATACATATATGCTTATAGATACATAGGAGTCCCTGGGTGGCACAAACAGTTAAGCGCTTGGCCACTAAGGGAAAGGTTGGTATTTGAGTCCAGCCAGAGGTGCCTTGGAAGAAAGGCCTGGTGATCTACTTCTGAAAAATCAGCCATTGAAAATCCTATGGAGTATAGTTCTACTCTGACACGCATGGGGTCGTCATGAGTCAGAGTTGACTTGATGGCACCACTACTGGCCACTACTATAGATATGTAAGTGATGAGATATTTAATTCTACATTAAAAAAATGAAGATTACTTGGGTGTACATCAGGGTATTGACAAGTGGTTTTCTTTGTGGGTGAGATAAAAGATGCTCCTCATGTTATTTTTTGTGTGCTTTCTAATTTTTTTCTGTAATGAGTATGTATTGATTTTGTTATAAGAGAAAATAAAGGAAATAATAAAAGGATCATTACTTTTCAGGGACTTCTGGTACATTTCTAGTGCCAGGCTTGGCAGTAGTTTCAGAAAATTCTAGTTTTCAAAGTTGGTTCAGGAGTAACGTTCATGATCACACATTTGAGCAGACAGCACCCAGCATGACTTACTTAACCAACCCAGAACCTGAGAATTTACATTTGGGACAAAGTCATTACCTTGACCAACTAAGTTTCAAACAAACTGCTTTTGACCAAGTGACCTTGGTCAAAATGATGTTCATTAAAAAATTGTTCTATGAAATTATTGTATCATTTAGTAGAATTTTGGTCTTACTTTTTCACCTCCTATAACTGGTTTTGAGCCCTGGTGGCACAGTGGCTGAGAGCTCAGCTGCTAACCGAAAGGTTGGCAGTTCAAATCCACCAATGACTCTTTGGAAACCCTGTGGGGCAGTTCTACTCTGTCCTGTAGGGTTGCTATGAGTTGTAATTGACTTGACATCAGTGGGTTTGGTTTTTGGGTTTTTTTAATAACTAGTTTAATAGAAGTTTATTTTAGAGAAGATTTTAACAGAACAATTTCCCCTATTTGCAAGATATGTTTAAACCAATGAAATTCTGCTCGCTTTATTTGCATAATTGCTAGTTTTTGGAAGCCCTGACAGTTGTGAATCGTACCTCACTCTGGGACCATGGTCCATACACGGTGCATGTAAAAGTGGAGACTATTCCTTGGCACCAATACAGTTCACTGTTTGCAGTGACACTGTAGGGCCCAAAGCCCTAGACATTTATTTCCTTTGATTCTATCCTTAACTCTCTGAGTGTTTTAGGAAAACCAGAGTGGTTACAATAATACTACAATGGCTTTTATCAAGCAAGTCACTTCTTCAAGCATTGCATTGACATGATAAACCTCCCAGTATAACAAACATCACCCACGATGGGGACCAAGGCATTCCTGAAAGTTTCCTGGCTGAGTCTCCTATTTCCTCCTTCTGGAATTTCCTCTGCAGTTCAGCAATTGCTTCCTAACTCCTCTGTCTTCCTCAAAAGGTGGATCCATTCTTCAGATATCAACTCTCACCTCTACGCTGATGACTCTTTAACTGCAAACTGCTGGGCATCTTAACTACCTTCATTCTGCTTGCCTGCATTTCCCAAGTTTTCTGTAATCATCAGGTATTACTACTGTAATGAGAAAATGTTATATTTTCAACATAATTGAAAATTAATTTCTTACTGTGGAACAGAACAGCATCCTTGATGGAGTCAGAGAGCCAAGGCAACCACGAATCAACATGCCTGTTTTACATGCTGCCTTCGATTACTTTCTTTGCCCCAAACTAACCACAATGGCACAGATAGCTGGATTTTCTCCCATATCTACTTTCCTTTTTTTCTAAAGTAACAGAAACCCAAATCAGAGCATAACCACCCAGAATCAAGGCAATATTTCCCAGCCTCTCATCCCACCAGATATGGCCTTGTGAACAAGCCTGGCCAACAGGATGTGAGTGGATGTGGGGTGTGCATCTTTCAGGTGATGCCCTTGATTGGGAGGGCTCATGACGTCTCTCTTCCCACTAGTGAGAATATGGTGGACAGTGTGGAGTTAACACCTTAGGGATGGGTGGATTGACAGACAAGGAGCTCGAGTCACGATCCCACTCAGTCACCATGCAGGCTGAGGACTGTTCACACCTGACAGTTTTGTAAGAATAAAACATCCATCTTGTTTAAGCTATTATTTTTAGCTTCAGTTGCAGGAGCCTGCTACACACCCTAAGTTGAAGTGACTGAAGGAAATGAATCCGGGGGAGAAAGGTTACCGAAATGCAAGGTGGGTGTTATAGATTGAATTGTGTCCCCCAAAATACGTGTTGTATTCCTGGCCCTTGTACCTGTGGGTGTAACCCTGTTTGGAAACAGGGTATTCCTTTTGTTATGTAATGAGGTCATACCAGTATAGGCTGAATCCTAAACCTAGTCACTTCTGAGTTATAAAAAGCCCAGGATAGACACAGAGACACACCCAGGGGAAGATCGATGCCATTTGAGGATCGACTACAAGCCAAGGAACCAAGGAACACCCAGGGCTACTGATAGGGAAGGAAGTAACACGGCCGAGACCCTGACTTGGGCTTTTAGCCTTCAGAACTGTGAGAAAGTAAATTTCTGTTCTTAAAGCCACCCACTTGTGGTATTTGTGTGACAGCAGCACCAGGACACAGACAGGAAGTCAGAAGGGGCCTGGAGGAGATGTGGGCTATTATTTTGCTCCAGCAACACTGTGCATGGAGCCCTTGAGACTTATGAAACACTGACCCTTGAAATGTAGTCTGGAATCTTCTGTTTAAATTACCCAAAGCAAAAAGACTCTGTGTTGATGAGGCTATGACTCTTCTTTCCCCACATAGTGGGCAGTTTTGCTGGCGCTCAGCCCCCCTTCTCTGCACTTCACCACGGAAATGAGGCATTGCCAGCGAGCTATGTGAACAGGAAATACTGAATAAAGCCTGCTGATTCAAACTTGTGATCATTTTTGCCCACAGGTCAGTGGCACCAAATGAAGGGAATTAAATGAGAAGTCTCGAAGTAGACAGTTTCACTTGTACTGGCTTGGAAAAAGACAGAGGGGACCGGTGTGAGATCTTGTTTCTTAGGTCAGTTAATCATGATGTGACATATCCCATTCCTCAAATGCAGAAAAACCTTATGGAAAACAAAATACAACTGACATTAATTCAAGTCTAAGTCACCAGAGGGAGAAATTCATACAACACTGAGGGTAAGATGTCTACCTCCAAATCATTTACAGACGAGCGCAGGAATCTTCTATTTGTTTTGAATTCTGAGCTTTAAAATGATCCAGTATCACAGCAAGATTTTCAATTCAGATTAGTTAGGAACTGGAAGCACTGGGCTCGACTTAATTCAACCAACATTTAATTGAGAATTCACTATATGCACCTTCCATGGATTATATAATTCTCATGCTGTTGTTGTGTGCCATCAAGTCAATTTCGACTCCTAGTGATCCTATATGACAGAGTAGAATTGCCCCATAGGGTTTCCTAAACCGTAATCTATATCCTAGGCTGTAATCTATATGGAAACCCTATGGGGCAATTCTATTCTGTCATATAGGGTCAACGGCACACAACAGCAGCAGCATGAGAATTAAATAATCCGTAGAAGGTGCTTAACTTGGCATAGAATGAGCTCTCAATTAAATGCTTGTTGAATTAAGTCAAGCCTAGTGCTTCCAGGTCCTAATTAATCCGGGAGCCCTGGTGGTGCACTGGTTAATATAGCTTGGCTGCTAACCAAAAGTCAGCAGTTCGAATCCGCCGGCTGCTCCTTGGAAACCCTATAGGGCAGTTCTATTCCGTTTTATAGGATCGCTATGAGTCAGGATCAACTTGATGGCAACAGGTTTGGTTTTTTTTTTAATCTATATGGGAGCAGATGGCCAGGTCTTTCTCCCATGGAGCCGCTGGATTGGTTTAAACTGCCAACTTTCAGTTAGCATCTGAACACTTAACCACTGTGCCACCAGGGCTCCTTAAGAACCCTATTTTTACAGATGGGAAAACTGAAGCACAGTGTGTTTAGGTAAGTTGTTCAAATTAAAATAGCTGAGCTGGGACACGGACCAGAGTCCACCCTCTTCACTCAGATGGGTGCTACAAGAGTTAGAGAGTAAGTTTTGCATTTGGTCCTCAGAGACAATTTATGTGGTAGAAAATATATACACAGCTAGTGATAACACAAGACAAAACATTAACAACATAACAAAAGTACACCTTAAACCAAAAATATCCCCTGAAGTCTTCTTAAAATCAAACAATAATTTAGCTTAACTAGTAAAGAATGTCTGCCTTGAGCATTGTGCTCTTTCAAGATCTATCTATATGGGATCAAACTGACAGCAGCAACTTGAAAGATTAGACAGCAAACTTAGGGGGCAGTGAGTTTATGTTAAATGGGGATGAACAACTCAGAAAAGGAGGGTGAGAATGTAACTTGAAGAATGCAATCACCGTCACTGAATTGTACATGTAGAAACTGCTGAAGTGGTGTATGTTTTCTGTGTATATTCTCAATAACAACAAAATAAATAAAATTAAAAAAAAAATAACAGAGGTACAATGTGCTACCTCAATACAGAGGAGCCGGAGAAATGTGTGGATCATTGGAGCTGCCCCTGCCCCAGGAAGATAAACCAGGCCGCACATAAAGGGATACCCCATCCTCACTGACTACCAACCTTGCCCCTCGGCTTGGCCCCAAATCCAGTTTCTCTGTCTTGCAATCTCAACGTCCCTGTGAGCGATGATTGCCTTTGGTTCAGGACATCCTCAGACAACCACTAGGATGTGACTCCCAAACGTGAACCTCGTTTAATCTGTACGTTATGAAAGCCACCGTATTTGACTAGAGGAGATGCTAGAAAGAAAAGACTGCAGACAAAGCGAGCTGTTAAAAAGTCTACTGAGATATTTCAGACAAGAGATTCAGAGAGTCTAAAACAGGGTAGTGGGAATATAAAAATGTGGACAGATTTGAAAGAAACTTGGGAGGCAGGATCTAGGACTTCCTAACATACTAGATACAGAGGATAAGAAAAACAGAGAAGCCAAAGACTAGAGATTTTAGTGTGGTACATAGGCATGATGTCACCATTAACTACTACAGGTTAAATCGGAATAAAGCTAAATACAAAAGAGTTTTAGAGCGAAAGTTTTGGGATGACTAGAAGGTGTTACATTCAGTTTGCACATTTGTATAATATGTTTGAGGCCTTAGGCGCTCAGGGGTGAGGCAAGGGGTGGTGGTGTGATAGACGGTCTTTAACCATCCGGTTGCAGTGGAGTCAACTCCAGCTCATGTGGGTCAGAGTAGAACTGTACTGCACAGAGTTTTTGGTAGCTGATTTTTTGGAAGCAGATTTCCAGGCTTTTCTTCTGAGGCACCTCTGCATGTATTCCAACCTCTAACCTCTCAGTTAGCAGCTAAGTGTGTTATCTGTTTGCACCACTCAGTGACCCCAGATGGTCTTTAGAGGCAGAGATGAAGTTGAGCAGTGAATAAAGACTCCCAGGAGCGCGTGAGCCAAAGGTGGAAAGTAGAGGCCAAGGGCATAATCTGGGGACATGTCCACCTGGAAGAACTGATCAGCGTGAAGGAGACCAGAGAGACAAAAGAGAAGGACTAGTCAATGAAGCAATATCCAGGAATCCAAACGGCTGGCTGGATGAGCTTGAGCAAATCTCTTTCCCTCTCTGGGTCTCTGTTTCCTGCTCTGGGGAAAAAAAAAAAGGCCTTGGACAAAAGGGACCTCTAAGGTCTCTCCCAGCTCAAGAACTCTGTGGCTCCAAGTCATTATCCATTTTACACAAAACTACTGACAGAATGAAATATCCCATTTATGAATATTTTTCCATCAGAGAAAAAACATGTAGGTCAAAAAATGCACACCCTCAACCCCCAGCACAAAAGAAAGCAAAACATAAATTAGAAGAAACTTTTAAGAAATTAGCCTCTGATCATTCCAGACATTGGTATGCACGTGCAGATGTGTCTTAAAAATGTTTTACACAGACAGGAAAGTAATGGGAACCTCTGGTGCACACCCAGGCCTGCCATGTGCAGGTCCCCTGGCTCTTCATGACAGCCAGGAGCCACAGGGGAGCAAGGCTCATGGAACACCTTTGGATGGTGGTACCTGCAGCTCACAGGTTCTAGTGACCTCTAGACAAATACACTTAAGTGGTGGTTCTCAAGGAATAGATCACATTTGAGATATACACGGCTAAATTCAAGGATTTCAAGGGGCCAGGAATGAATGTCTGGGATGTTTCCACATTTAAAACAATTTAAGGTTCCTGCTATCTAAGGCATCATTTAATTAGAAGAGAGAAGCTGCTCACATCTTTACCTTAATATTAAGTCTATGGTGGAGCTTATGTCATTTACCACTTTTTTTTCCTGTTTGTAATTTTTAAAAAATCTTATTGTGCTTTAGGTGAAACTTTATAGCACAAATTAGTTTCTCATTCAAAAATCTGTACACAAATTGCTTTGTGACATTCGTTGTAATCCCCGCAATGTGTCAGCACTCTCCCCCATTCTACCCTGAGTTCTCTGTGTCCATTTGTCCAGTTTTCTTGTCCCTTCCTGCCTTCTCGTCTTTGCTTTTGGGCAGGTGTTGCCCATTTGGTTTCGTATACTTGACTGAACTAAGAAGCACTTTAACGTGTGTTATTGTTTGTTTTATAGGCCTGTCTAATCTTTGGTTGAAAGGTAGACTTCCGGAGTTGCTTCAGTTCTCAGTTAGCATGGTGTCCGGGGGCCATAATCTCGGGGATCCTCCAGTCTCTTTCAGATCAGTATATCAGGTCTTTTTCGTGAATTTGAATTTTGTTCTATATTTTTCTCCCACTCTCTTCAGAACCCTCTATTGTGATCCCTGTCACGGTGGTCGGTGGTGGTAGCCAGGTAGCATCTAGTTCTTTTGGGCTCAGGCTGGTGGAGGCTGTGGTTCATGTGGTCCATTAGTCCTTTGGACTAATATTTTCCTTGTGTCTTTGGTTTCCTTCATTCTACTTTGCTCCGAACGTGGTGGGACCAATAGATGTATTTAGATGGCCACTTGCAAGCTTTTAAGACTCCAGACCCTACCCACCAAAGTAGGATGTAGAACATTTTCTTTATGAACTTTATTATGCCAGTTGACCTAGATGTCCCCAGAGACTAGCCCTCAGCCCCAGTAACTCAGTCCCTCAAGGTGTTTGGATGTGTCTAGGAAGCTTCTGTGACTTTGCCTTGGTCAAGTTGTGCTGACTTCCCCTATATTGTATGTTGTCTTTCCCTTCACCAAAGTTAACACTTGTCTACTATCTAGTTAGTGATTTCCCCTCCCCAACCCTCCCCTCCCTCATAACAATCAAAGATTGGTTTTTTTTTGCTGTGTGTAAACCTTTTCTTGAGTTTTTATAATAGTGGTCTCATACAATATTTGTCCTGTTGTGATTGACTTATTTCACTCAGCATAATGCCCTCCAGATTCATCCATGTTGTGAGATGTTTTGTGGGTTCATCATTGTTCTTTATTGTTGCATAGTATTCTATTGTGTGTATGTACCCTTTTTGCAATTTTTAAAAAACAGTTCCTTAGCGTAATAACTGCTCCCTAGACAATAATTTATAGTTTGGGGCTCTATGATAGAAGGTAGCTCTACAGAGAATATCTTATGGATCATGGGAGGACACACACATTTCTACAACTGTACATGACACAATCTCTCTCCTCTAGTTGCCCATGACCTCCTCAAGGGCAGGGATTGAGTCTTAGTTATCCCGAACACTTAGCCTAGTGTCTGAAAGATCACAGATGCCCAACAAATTTTTGCTGAATTGAACTTGGATAGAATTCTTTTTTTGGGAAGAACCTATCCAAGATGCTGCTTACAAGAATAAGGGTTATGGCTTTATCTTCTCTCTCCCTTGTGTTTTATCTTTTCTGGCCCCCTGTGGGCTCTTGTTCTCCCTTTCTTTCTCCTTTTCTGTATTACATGGTGCAGAAGGAATTAGAGACTGGCAGGGGTAATGAATGCACTCAAAATAGTGCCTGGCACATAGTGTAACCTCAGTAATTTTTCTTGCATGAAACAATGATGAATCGATTGCCTGTACCATCTTCTGCCGCACAGGATTGAAAGTATTCAAGTTTATCTGGAACAGATAATATGCTCTCTCCTGTTTCTGATGAAGAACAGAGAGACTCAGGCAGTCCAGACACGTTGTCCAAGACTACTCAGGGACGGAGCTCAATCAGAACTCAGGGGCCTGCTTGGACTCAGCCACCCTCTCCTGGCTACGACGTTGTCCCTGGACATTCATTTTGTATTTCTGCTGAGTGGTTACGTTGGCTTCTGTGTTTAGGAGGCCTGTCTGAATCAAAACCATTAACAAGTAAAAAATGTGGAGATGTTGTATGGTATCATTGTTATGAACAACTGTTTTGAAATCAGGCAGACCTAAGTTGGAAACCCGATTCCACCACTTACTCATTTCCTGAATTGATGTAAGTTATATATAAACTTACATCTGTTTCTTGTTCTGCAAAATGGAATATCAATATGTACTTCATTAGAGTTATTTTGAACACTAAATGAGATGTATAAAGTACTTGGTATTAAAAAAAAAAAAACTCTTGCTGTCAAGTTGATTCTGACTCATAGCAACACTATCCTGCTATATTAAAAACAAACAAACCCGTTGCTGTCCAGTCGATTCCGACTCATAGAGACCCTATAGGACAGAGTAAAACTGCCGCACAGGGTTTCCAAGGCTGTAAATCTTTATGGAAGCAGACTGTCACATCTTTCTCCTGCAGAGTGGGTGGTAGGTTCAAACCTCTGACCTTTTGGTTAGCAGCTGAGTGCTTAACCACTGCACCACCAGGGCTCCTTTAGGGATACAGCACTTTTGCATTTTTTGTAACATGGTACTAGATAGCAATGTCTTATTAACTAGACCCTCTAATTACCTTGAACCAGAGATGTCAATCACTGTGCCTGGCAGTCCACAGCCCCTTCCTAAGGAAAATTGCCCAGACTGTAGTTTCTCCTAAATGGGGAGTCTGGATGGTCATACTTTGTACCAGGCGACAACACTCCTCCCTCTCCAGGCTGAGAAGACCGGGAGGAGACCTGCACCAAGGGCAGCCATCCAACCACCTCTTCTAGGACAAACAATGAGGTGGACCAGTCACATACTCTTGTCCAGGGCTCCAACAAACACCCCGTGAACACAGGAGTTAGCTTTGGTAGCTATAGCTGAGGCTCCACTGTTTGCGAAAAGGTCGAAGAGACCATACAAGCTGAAACCTGAGGGAAGGAAGGAAACCGGGCATTGGGTGAGACACCTGAGAGAGGCAGAGACTCCAAGCCTGAGACAAGTGAGGAGCCACACCTGTCCTTTTCTGACAGCTTCTCAGTTCTAACTCCATGTATTTTAGTGACCACCCCCCATTTTTCTTGAGATTCAAGTGGCGTTTCTGTTCTTTGCAACCACAATCTTGTCTTTTCCAAGTATCCTAGTAACATATGAAAGATCCAGTTTGGGGGAATCATTGTACATAAGGCTTTTGATCTGGAGGTTAATCACAGGTAGCCTTTTCATGATTGCCATGTTTTATTTAAAACAACAAACAAACTTCTCTGTTTCATGAACAGAAGCCACTTATGGGGTGGTTCACATATAAATGTGTTTATTAGCTTGTAGATACAGCCCTTGTCATAGTGAGAACTGGGTTCTGTCAATAACAGTCGGCATTAATGAATCATTCACTGGTAACCTCGAAAAAGAGATGGAGTCCAACTGTAAACAACAAAAAAACCAGCTATACCAGGCAGAGGAAAGTGAGTGGAAGAGTGAGAAAATGTGTTTCATACACATTTGCTTTAAATGACATGGAGTCTCAAGTGTCTTTGGCAACTTTAGTGCATAATTCACTGGCAGTGCCTTGGTGTTTTCTGTCTTCTGTTTGGCTTTCCCTGGGGTCCTTTCCATGCTCCCAGCCAAAAGGAAATCTTCTGTGGGTTCCAGTAGAGAAAACTGATAAGCCTGATAAATAGATGCATTTCTCTCTCATCCCGTTGACCACTCATTGCTGTTATATTATTGTCTCCTCTCCCCTAGATCTTTGAAATGTTTTCTAATCTGGTCTCCTGATGTACCCTAAGGCCAAGTGGCTCTCAGAAGTTGGAGAGAGCAATTTTTCTTCTCTATCCCAAGCATGGCGTTTAAGATAAAAAGTAAATACTTAGTGCCATGAGATTAAGTGATATATGTAACCCTGCACACCTGCCATAGTGGCTTTAGTGTCATTGGCTCATACATCCCAGGTACTGCTATAAAGTCTACTGTCAGAGGATTCCTTTCATTTAATTCTAGGGGATGGTCAAGCAATTGTCCATGAGACAAAATGGGCACAATAAAAAGGCACCACTATTTTAGGGCATCTCACTATAGAAAGGATGACTTTCAACTAAGAGGAGTGACTATTGGTAAAATTTCAGGCACTATAATAAAGTGAAGAACCCCAGGTTTTGTGGTGGCAGTGCTGTATTTGTGGTGAGAGAAGGGAGGTGAGGGTTGCTTTCCCAAGTCTAATAAATGACACTGGGTAAGCAACTATCTTCTCTATGTAGAACAGTGCATGCTAGACCTAAGATCCACTTAAACATTGGATGGATTTTGAGATATCCCTAGGGACTGAAATGTATTTACAAGCATACCTCCCTTTATTGTGCTTCACTTTATTGAATTTTGCAGATGTTGTATTTTTTACAAATTGAAGGTCTGTGGCAACCCTGAGTTGAGCAAGTCTATTGGCACCATTTTTCTAACAGCACGTGCTCACTTCATGTCTCTGTGTCACATTTTGGTAATTCTCACAATATTTCAAACTGTTTTGTTATTATTGTATCTGTTATGATGATCTGTGATCAGTGATCTTTGACGTTACTATTATAATTGTTTTGGGGTGCCATGAACCATGCCTGTGTAAAACAGCAAACTTACTTCAATAAATGTATGTGTTCTGACTTCTCCTCCGACTGGCCGTTCCCTTTCTCTCTTCCTCTCCTTGGTCTTCCCTATTCCCTGAGACATGACAATACTGAAATTAGGCCGGTTAGTAACCCTACAATGGCCTCTAAGTGTGCAAGTGAAAGAAGAGTTGCACATCTCTCACTTTAAATCAAAAGCCAGAAATTATTAAGCTCAGTGAGGAAGGCACATCGAAAACTGAGACAGACTGAAAGCTAGGCCTCTTGTGCCAAATGGTTAGCTAAGCTGTGAATGCAAAGGGAAAGTTCTTGAAGGAAATTAAAAGTGCTACTCCAGTGAACATAAGAATGATAAGAAAGAAAAACAGCCTTATTGCTGATACGGAGAAAGTTTTAGTGGTCTGGATAGAAGATCAAACCAGCTACAACATCGCCTTAAGCCAAAGCCTAATCCACAGCAAGGCCTAACCCTCTTCAATTCTGTGAAGGCTGAGAGAAGTTAGGAAGCTGCAGAATAAAAGTTTGCAGCTAGCAGAGGATGGTTCATTAGGTGTAAGGAAAGAAGCCATCTCCATAACATAAAAGTGCAAGGTGAAGCACCAAGTGCTGTGTAGAAGCTGCAGCAAGTTATCCAGAAGATCTAGCTGAGATAATTGACGAAGATGGCTACACTAAACAACAGATTTTCAATGGAGATGAAACAGCCTTCTGTTAGAAGAAGATGCCATCTAGGACTTTCACAGCTAGAGAGGAGAAGTCGGTGGGTTGGCTTCAAAGGCGAGGCTGACTCTCTTGTTAGGGGCTAAGGCAACTGGTGACTTTAAGTTGAAGCCAGTGCTCATCTGCCATTCCAAAAATCCTAGGGCCCTTAAGAATTATGCTAAATCTACTCTGCCTGTGCTTTATAAATGGAACAACAAAGATAGCCCATCTGTTTACAACATGGTTTACTGAATATTTTAAGCCACTGTTGAGACCTACTGCTCAAAAAAAAAAATATTCCTTTTGAAATGTTACTGCTCATTGACAACGCATCTGGTCACCCTAGAGCGCTGATGGAAATGTACAAGGAGATTAATGTTATTTTCATGCCTGCTAACACAACATTCATTTTGCAGCCCATGGGTCAAGGAGTAATTTTGACTTTCAAGTCTTATTAGTCAAGAAATACATTTCATAAGGCTGTAACTGCCATAGACAGTGATTCTTCTGATGGATTTGGGCAGAGTAAATTGAAAACCTTCTGGAAAGGATTCATTATTCTGGATGCCATTAAGAACATTCATGATTCATGGGAGGAGGTCAAATATCAATATTAACAGGAATTGGGAAGAAGTTGATTCCAACCCTCATGGATGACTCTGAGGGGTTCAAGACTTCAGTGGAGGAAGTAACTGCAGATGTGGTGGAAACAGCAAGAAAATTAAAGTGGAGCCTGAAGATGTGACTGAATTGCCGTGATTTCATGATAGAACTTTAACAAATGAGGAGTTGCTTCTTACAGATAAACAAAGAAAGTGATTTCTTAAGATGGAATCTACTTCTGGTGAAGATGCTGTGAACATTGTTGAAATGACAACAAAGGGTTTAGAATATTACATAAACTTAGTTGATAAAGCAGTAGCAGGGGTTTGGGAGGACTGACTTCAATTTTGAAAGAAGTTCTACTGTGCGGAAAATGCTATCAAACAGCATTGCATGCTCCAGAGAAATCTTTCATGAAAGGAAGAGTCAATCGACGCAGAAAACGTCATTGTTGCCTTATTCTAAGAAATTGCCACAGCCACCCCAACCTTTAGCAACCATCACCCTGATCAGTTAGCAGCCATCAACATTGAGGCAAGACCCTCCACCAGCAAAAAGATTATGACTTGCTGAAGGCTCAGATGATGGCCAGCATTTTTACAATAAAGTATTTTTTAATTAATGTATGTACATTGTGTTTTTAGACATAATGCTGTTGCACACTTAACAGACTACAGTATAGTGTAAACATAACTTTCATATGTACTGGGAAACCAAAAAATCTGTGACTTGCTTTATTGTGATGGTTGCTTTATTGCAGTGGTCTGGAACTGAACCTGCAATATCTCTGAAGTATGCTTGTATGTGAGTATCAGAGGAGAGGGTGATGGTGGTGGGAGTCCAGGTGTAGACAAGAAGGGTCTTCCAAAGGAGCCAGTTTCCCTAGGGACTTGCTTTTTGGGATAGTCTCTTCCCAGGGTTTGGAGCTCTGGGGGCTTTGGAAAACCATGGAGACAGCTATCAAGGGTAGATATTATGGAATCAGGGTCTGCTTCTCCTGGATGGCCCGATTCTACAAGGTAGGGCATAGCCTTCCAGCAGAGGTTGCCCTGAGTCAAGAGATAACTCTCAGGAGAGTGGAGCAAGATTCTTCAGAGGACCACCTAGACTACCGCAGGTCCAAGAATGCCCATCAGTAATTGCTAGAGTATGGTTCTGCTGCTCAATTGTGTTGACGGGCTGAACCACAGCAGAATGCTGATGGTGCCGCTTGGGACCATGCACTGGGGCACCTCCCTCCCTCTCCGCTCTCTGGGACAGCCCCTCTCCTTCCATCCACTACGGCATCTCTCCTTCCACCCATGGCTCTAGATGGGGAGCACTGGACCAGTGGTTACCAAACTGGGACAGAAAGGTGGATCAAGCCAGCTTATCCTTCCCGAGACACAGACCAGGACTGTGGGCAGTTAACAAAACTGAGTGAGTAGCCAGGTAGAAAGTAAGGGAGTTGAATTGCTATGAAAACCTGTTGAGTTGTGGAGAAGAAAACCCTCAAGTCTTTCCCTGTTGAATTGAGTGTGAGTGGCCCTCTCAACTTGACCCCAAACACATCTAACCTACTCTTCAAGGTGCATCTCAAGTTCTTCCTCCTTGAAGCCCTCCCTGAATTCCTATCCACCAGAAAGAGATTTTGACTCCTCTGAACTTCCATGTTTTTACTATCTGCGCCACTCTTACTATATTTACAAAAAAATAAAACCAGGGGTTCTTAATCCTGGCTGTATGCTAGAAACCACCAGGGAATTGTTTAAAATAAAATATTGATGAAAAAATACTCATGCCTAGGCCCAACCTCAGAAAAATGAAATCAGAATCTCTGGAGCCAGATTCTCAGCATTTTAAAAAGCAGCCAGGATTAAGAACCAGGGGTATAATGCTCTGGAAAAAAAATTTTAATTACTTAATTTTTGATGGCCTTTAAAAAATTTATTTTTGTTGTTGTTGTTAAGAATATATATAGCAGAACATACACCAATTCAACAATTTCTATATGTACAATTCAGTGACATTGATTACATTCTTTAAGCTGTGCAACCATTCTCACTCTCCTTTTCCAAATTGTTCCTCCTTCATTAACATAAATTTGCTGCCCCCTAAGTTTCCTATCTAACCTTTTGAGTTGCTGTTGTCAACTGGATACCATATAGATAGTTCTTTAAAAGAGCAGAATGCTCAAATGCCTTGAAATTTGAGCACGAACTTTTCTCCCACCTCGCTGGTGAGTTTCTCGAGGATGAGGCCCCTGCCTTGGTTTTAGCACTGCCCCCGTAGCTCTGAGCCCAGGGCCTTGCATATATACTGAAAAACTGTGAGAACTGGAACTCAGTGGGACTGCCTTGTGTTTTTGGGTCTTGCAAGTTTGCTGCCTTTGACAGGGTGCAGTCTTACCACTTTTCTATCGCTTGTTTTAGTGGAAAATATTTGCGTTTTCCTTCTCTGACAAGTTTCTGCCTTACACAGGTTGTGGCTTTCACAGGTTTTGCTGTAGCAAGTGCTCATCAAGTGTTGGCTGAGTGCCTGCATCTCCCCCTCAATATCTACACAATCCTTTTGGGGGGATGTGGGAACACATTTTGCTTTTTTCTGTAAGGTAAGAGTCACATGTGTGTCATCCTCCAATTTGGGCTAGCCGAGAACATGATTTCCCCGTTCGCCTCCCAAAGGAGGAACAGGCTGTGTTGTTGGTTATCTCCTGCTTTCAATTAAGGAGCTCTCGGCCAGATTCCTTTGTGCGCCTCTGAGGCTGGGGCCTTGTAAATGGCACACTTTCAATTATTTATCTAAACAAAGGTGAGCCAGAGGGCAGTGCTCAACATTCGCTTAGTGAACTTGAGCCCAACTCTGAGCCCTTGGAATTCTCAAGCTTACATGACTTGGCTTTGTAGATCCAATTTCCGCAAAAAAGAAACGCGCACACAGATATGAAGACATAAATTCCATTTCAGAAATGAGAGGCGTGCCAGAGTGAAGCTGTAAGAGAGTCGTGCTTGGCGGCTGGAGGAGGAGGTCCTGTTGCTAGGTCACTTAAACCCAACAGTCATAACTCACTGGCAAGGAGGGAGACCCACTGACCCTTCCAGTTTTGCACTGTCTCCCATCAAAGGGCGCAGAAGATTTTAGATCACCAATGAATAATAACTCCCCTTAAGAAGGAACAGAGACCCACAAACAGCAATCTGTGAATGTAAGTTGAGGAAGGTTGTCTGTCACACACAAAGACAGGCTGCTGGCTTGTTGTCAGAAAGACAAGTGTCCTGGACTGTTTTTCTTCTTGGTGGGGATAAGCTTGTGCCTCTTCCCACTACAGAACAGCCTGTGGTGTGCACAGGACACAGATTGCTGTGATATGGGTAAGGTTGGTAGCCATGACTCACCATATGGAAACCAAGCCCCCTTCACTCACCATAAATGGTCAGCCACAGCGAAAGTAATTTGGATAAGTGAAACCAGCTGGAAGTTAGCATATCTAGGTCTGAAACTAGCAGCAGTTGGAACAAGAGCTATGATTTATCGAGTGCATATTAGGGGTCTAACCACCCGATGGGTGCTCTATCCTATACTAGTAGTACCATGGAGCACCATAGTGCTCTACACTATAGAGTTATTATCCTTACTTTATAGATCAAGAAACTGAAGTTAACAGTGGTGAGGCAACTTGCCCGTGCCACACAACTAGCAAGTGACAAAACCTGGGTTCCTCATCAGGCCGTTACACAATCTCCCTCGTCCCAGGACTGTTACTTGGAAATGTCTCTAGAATCCACCTCTCTTCTCCAACCCTGCTGCCAAATATGTTAGTTCAGACTTTGAAAATCTCTCACCCTCACCATTTTTATGGTCTCTTAATTCATCTTCCTGCCTCTCATCTTGCTCTCCAGCCCATCAAGTCTAAATATTTTAAAAATATATAGCTATTTTATTACCCTATATAGTATCGTCTTCTGGCTTCCCACTGCCTACAAGTCAAGTTCAAATCCTTTGCAAAGCACAAGGGGCCCTACTCTTTTTTATTTTTTATCATTTTTTTTTATTGTCCTTTAGATGAAGGCTTACAGAGCAAACTAGTTTCTCGTTAAACAATTAATACACATACTGCTTTGTGACATTGGCTGCCAACCCCATGACATGTCAATATTCTCCCCTTCTTGACTTTGGGTTTCTCATTACCAGCTTTACTGTTCCCTCCTGCCTTCTCGTCTTTGCCCCTGTGGTGGTGTGCCCATTTAGCCTGTCTAATCTTTGGCTGAAGGGTGTGACTTCATTACTGAGCTAGGTGTCAGAGGGACGTATTCTTGAGGTCTCTCCAGTCTGTCAGGCCAGTTAAGTCTGGTCTTTTTCTTTTTTTTCTTTTTTTTTTAGGGGAGTTAGAATTTTGTTCTACATTTTTCTCCAGCTCTGTCTGGGACCCTCTATTGTGATCCCTGTCAGAGCAGTTGGCGGTGGTAGCCAGGCACCATCTGGTTGTGCTGGACTCAGTCTGGTGGAGGCTGTGATAGTTGTGGTCCATTAGTCCTTTGGACTAATCTTTCCTTTGTGTCTTTGGTTTTCTTCATTCTCCCTTGCTCCAGACGGGGTGAGACCAGTGGAGTATCTTAGATGGCCACTCACAAGCTTTTAAGACGCCAGATGCTACTCAC
Source organism: Trichechus manatus latirostris (assembly GCF_000243295.1). NCBI lineage: Eukaryota > Metazoa > Chordata > Mammalia > Sirenia > Trichechidae > Trichechus > Trichechus manatus. Next base: position 9,526,932 of record NW_004443999.1, read on the forward strand.
CAAGGTAGAATGTAGAACATTTTCTTTATAAACTGTGTTAAGCAAATCGAGCTAGATGTTCCCCGAGACCTACTCTACTTTTTAAGTCTTTTCTCCAGCACTCATCACTATGACCCAGGCATTCCAAAGGTCTAAATATTCCTGGGAATGCCCTGATCTTCACACCTTACTCTCCACCCAAGGGCCCCAGTCAGAGCACTCCTCTGTAAAACACTATGTCCCCCTTCTGCTCCTCTTTATTTACATGTTTTCTTTCCACCCAGACGGTGTGAGCTTCTGGAGAGCAAAGGCTTGTTCTGCTCTCCTTTATAGCTCCCCCAGTACCTGGCAGACCAAACTAAAAACCAAACCCGTTGCCATCAAGTCGATTCCAACTCACAGTGACCCTATAGGACAGAGTAGAACTGCCCAATAGGGTTTCCAAAGCTGTAATCTTTATGGAAGCAGACTGCTACATTGTTCTTCTGAAGAGCGGCTGGTGGGTTCGAACCTTCGACCTTTTGGTTAGCAGTCAAGTGCTTAACCATTGCATCACCAGGGCTCCTTAGGGGGCAGACAGTGAGTACTAAATAGATGTTAGATAGCTGACTAACTTATTGACAGAATGAACAGAACTTCAAACTTGGAAAAGAAAAAGTTATCCAAGATCACTGAATCTTTGACAATTGAATATATCTTGGGATCTCAGTGTAATCAATTCCAATTCCCATCTATATTTTCATAGATTTTACTTAGTTCTGGAATAACCACATGAAGTTGATAAAAAAATATTAAAACCTAGCTAAACACATGTGTTCTTGACATTTCAGTCTAGATTTGTCCCACTCAAAAGTATTTTCCTCAGTAAATGTTAGCTATTATTGTTAGCTGTAGTATCTGGTCCCTTAATGTCTGCCTTTTTCTTTCTTAGCCCAAGTGCAATATTCTTGATCAGCGGAGGATTCTAGTTGACCATTACTGTCCTCACTTATTTAAAAAAAAGCTTGTGCCCGGGATTAAGTTGACTAGCACATTGAACTGTGCATATGTACTTCAGAAGTACTAGACAGCTGTATTTTACTTCATGCACATTAGGGCTAGGTAGCCTCTGTGGCAAACACCCTCAGATCATAACCTGGTGGAGTCGAGGATGTGCTCCTGCCTTCCCCACTTGAACTGGAAGTTCACCTCTGCCCATGCTTCAAAGTGTATCTCAATTTCCTCTTCCTCTTTGAGGCCTTCCCTGGCTCTCTAAGCCAAGCAGGAAGTGATTACCTCTCCCCCGAGCTCCTATAGCCCTTGGTCTCTGTACCACTTGGTCCCTATGAAGGTTGCATGTGGCAAATCACAGCAGAAAGGACACTGCTGTGGAAGGAAACAACCTGGACCATCTTCCCAGCTGGAACATGAACGCATCATGTGACTTTATGGGGTGGAGTCATCTCTCTGGGCCTTGGCTTCCTCATTGCAAATTAAGGGAATTAGACGAGGTGGGTCAGATGATCTCTAAACTTACTTTCAGCTCTAAGAGTTTATGAAAAATGTCAGCTGTCTTGATAATATTTAAAGCTCCCTAGAGGGGTGGTGGGGCCCTGGTGGCACAGAGGTTAAGCATTTGGCTGCTAATCAAAAGGTCAGCAGTTTGAATCTACCAGCTGCTCCTTGGAAATCCTACGGGGCAGTTCTGCTCTGTCCTATAGGGTCGCTATGAGTTGGAATCAACTTGATGGCAGTAGTTTTTTTTTTTTTTTTTTAAGAGGGGTGGTAAGCCGCCTTCAGCCTTGGTGGCGCAATGGTTAAGTGCTTGACTGCTAACTGAAAGGTTGGCGGTTCAAACCTACCCAGTGGCTCTGTGAAAGAAAGACCTGGAAATCTGCTTCCATAAAGATTGTAGCCAAGAAAACTCTATGAGGCAGTTCTACTCTGTCACATGGGGTCACTATGAGTCATTAAGACCTCAGCTGCTAACCAACAGGTCAGCAGTTTGAATCCACCAGCTGCTCCTTGGGAACCCCATGGGGAAGTTCTACTCTGTCCTATAGGGTCACTATGAGTCGGAATCGACTCAACAGCAATGGGTTTGGTTTTTTTTTTTTGCAGCCAACAAGAACAATACAATGGGGTGGTAGGAGAAGTGAGAAAGTATAGACCTTAGGGCCACACTCAAGCTATTAAGAGCTGAAAACAATGATTTAGGTGTTTTGTTTCTCTTTACACATGGCAGCATCCTCAAACTAAACAGAAAACCAACAGATGGGCCAGAATGATAAGAGTTACTATAATTGGGCCTGATGCCATAGGTTATATTAACCATGCAGCAAAGTGTTTAACATGATAGAGTTGGGTTATAGCAACTGTACACCAGCACACAGACATGGAAATACACACACAGAGAAAACTACTTAAGCATTCCTTTGTCATAATCAACTAGTGGGAATTCAAGACATGATGCTTTAGATTAGCCACATGTACATCCCACAAAATCTGAAAAATAGATGCTCAAATTTGATTCCTGTTGTGATGAGCTTTAAACTGTAAGCAATTTGGCATGAGAAAGTGAAACTTGGAGAACCAGCATTTTTTCTTACTAAGTTACACAATTCCTATCTTTTAAAATGATTTATAAAGACATATTAAAATGTGAGCAAAATAACAAAGTCATTAGTGGAAAGGAAAGATAAATATAGCAGAAATTTAGGCTAAAGAGAGCTTCTATATATAGTGCTAATTCTCTTGGCACTGCCCCGAAAAGGGGAGTGATGAAGAGTGAGTTCTGATACAGGTTTGTGCAGGAGGTAACAAGTTCACAACAGGGATGTTCATCATTCAGAGTCCCATCTAGAGACAGAAAGTACCCTCCAATTAGGATAATCCAAGGAGGGATTGTTCGCAAAGGGCCTAAACTACAAATACGTTGGAAGGGTAGGGGGGACCCAACTATAAGGGCAAGTGCAGAAACTCAGGGCTGACTAAAGAGGAGCTGTTGCCACCCTACATCCTAAAAGGGTAAAAGGAGATAGAGGTTACTGCATCCAGTGGGAGAACAAGTTGTGTTGAACAGGCCAATATAAGCAGAGCAGTGAGTGTTAGTCAAGGGATAAAGCCAGTCTGGGGCAACTTTGCAAGAGGAATATATGCCAGGCCTTACTCTTTTCCCTCCCTCCCTTCCATCTCCAGCTGGGCTCCCATTGGCTGTCCCCAACAGGAAGCCAGAGGGCATCGGAGCCCTGTGGCTGTGCACACAAGCCAGCCTGCCCTACAGAGAGCAGGGTGTAGAAGAGTGGATGTAGAAGAGTGGAGGGCAAACGAAGGCTACCAGCACAGGATGAAATCTCCAGATATCACCTCTGGGCCAAGAAAGCTGAAAAGTATCAACCTAAATCGTTCCTTCCCTTAATGTGACTGTTTTCCTATCAGAAAAAAAAGATGCTAAAGATCTAGTCAATCTCTTTTTCCTGCACTGGGTCCTCTTCTCCAAACCTCTTTAATTGAGGTTTCTTGTCAAGCCTCTCTCCTTAGCCCCTTTGCTGTTTTCTTCTGCCTCCACATGTACTCATCTTGGGGCTTTTACTGTAACTGATGATCCCCAAACTACATTGTTAACCCAACCTCTCACTCTAGCTCAAGTCTCATTTTCCAATGACCCCAAGGCATCGTCACCAAGCTATTTCATCACCTGTTCAAAGTCAAAACGTCTGAAGAATCAACCATATCATCTTTCCAAGACCAACACCTCCTTTGAAATTCCTTACCTAATTTTTCCAAGGCTTAAAACCTCAAATTTATTCCCTATATCCAAATACCAAGGCCTATTTTATTTATTTTGTTGTTGTTGTTGAGAATATATGAAGCAAAACATACACCAATTCAACAGTTTCTATATGTACAATTCAGTGACATTGATTACATTCTTTGAGTTGTGCAACCATTTTCACCCTTTTGTTCCTTTCACCATTAACAAACGCACTGCCCCCTAAGGTTCCTATCTACCATAATCTTTGCAACTTTTGATCCCATATAGATGGTTCCTAAAAGAGCATAATGCTTAAGGCAGACATTTTTTACTAGTTAAGCTAAGTTATTGTCTGGTTTTAAGAGGAGTTCAGGGGATATTTTTGGTTTAAGATTTAAAGATTAATCTATTTTTATGCAAATAACGTGCACCTTCTATGTTTGTTTGCCAACCGTGCCCTCCCCCTCAAGGTATATTCCTAAGTGAGCTATGCTAATTTGTTTTTTGTTAACAACAACATGTAAAAGGATTGGCATAGTGGTGCTTATGAAAATAGCTCAACGGGGAGGGCGCAGTTGGCAAACAAATGTACAACGAACTGTTATTTATGTAAAAATATGGTGTCTCAGGGCAATAGTTTCAGGGGTTAACAGCCTCCATGGCTCCAGAAAGTCTGGGGTCCATGACAATTCGAAATTTTGTTCTTCATTTTCCCCCTTTTGATCAAGGCCTGTCAGTTTTAATAAAGAAATGGTACTTCTGCCTGTCCCTTTCTCTTCATTTCTGTAACTGTCATCACCTGTGTCTCGACCACACCCATCTACACCTGAAGGCAAATAAGCTCTAAACTGTTTCTCACAACTCCAGGCTCTCAGCTCTTCCAACTTCACTATGTCCAAGGAAATATTGCCTTCCTCGTGCCATGTCTGTGTTCAAATTCTTCAGTGACCCTTCTGCTTCATATCCTCCCTTGTCAGACCCATAACTGTCTCCCTGGCATCTGTCGATCTTCATACTCTAACCCCACTCTACTTTTTCAACCTTATTTCCCATTGGGTCTCAAGGAAAAGCTCTGCTGTGGCCAGGCAGCTTTCTTTGCTGTCTTCTCTTCATGCTGTGCTTACACCTGTCCCTTATTCTGCTATGAAAGAAGTTACCCAGACTTTGTATACCAGGGTTCACCATTTATCCAACCAAACTGAAAGCGTTTGCCAAATCTTACAACAATAGCTGAGGTCAACGTTTCCTTTGTGATTAGATTGTAAACCTTTACATTTTCCCCTGTATATCCTTATTTCTGAGATTAATCTGCAAGCAATGTGTTATGGTAGCTCATGTTTCTCTGGGGCAAGGAAGACACAGTGCAGTGAGTAAAAGCTTGGGCTTTGGAGTCTGATACACCCGAGTTGGAACTCCGGTCCAGCCATTTACCAGCTGCATGGCCTCAGAAAAGTTATTCAGCTTCTCTCTCTGCCTCAGTTTTCTGATCTGTATGCCTGGCTACCATTACTGAACGTTTTGATCAAAGATTCTATAGAAGAATCCTGAGCAAAAAAATGTGGAACAGAATTTCAAATTCTTAATGGAATCCAGACTTTCTAGAGCCACTGAGGCTGGATGAGCCCCAAAACTATTGCCCTGCGATAATTTTTAAACTTGAAACCAAATCTATCCCTTGAAGTCTTCTTTGAAGCAAAAAGTAGTTTATCTTAATTAGTAAGGTACCCCTGCTTTGAGCATTGTGCTCCTTTAAAATATCCATGTGAGATCAAATTGACAACAGTAACTCAAAAGGTTGGATGAGAGCTTAGGGGCAATGAGTTTAAGATAATAGTGGTGGAATAATTTGGAAAAAGATAATGAGAATGGTAGGACAACTTGAAGAATGTAATTAATGTCACTGAATTGTACATATAGAAATTATTGAAATGGTGCATTTCACCAAAATTTAAGAAAAAAGGCAATTCGAAATTTGCCTTATAGTGCTATTGTGAAGATAAACTGAAACCAAAAACCCCTTGTCGTCAAGTTGATTCTGACTCATAGTGTCCCTACAGGACAAAGCAGAACTGCCCCATAGGATTTCCAAGGAGCGGCTGGGGGATTTGAACTGCTGACCTTTCGGTAAGCAGCCATAGCTCTTAACCACTGTACCACAAGTAACTCCAGTTGTGAAAATAAGAAGAGATAATTTACGTAAAACTCTTAGCAAAGTTCAGGCATAAAGTTATACTCTTAATAGTATAAATAACGAACAGCAAAATCTTATAACTTATGCTCAAAGCCCGTAAGTGAATGTGCTTTTTAACCACAAGCAGCCCAGGTATAGACAGTTGGATGTTGGGTTACATCATATGGCGCCCACTCCCATTCCCCTTGTCTTCTTAAAGCCAACATTTTTGCTCATCCCTGCTAGGTCTGAGAATAAGGAGAAATAAACCTCCAGACCATCATTCTCCCAAACAACCAAACTTGGAATCCGGGCTGCTGTGGATCCTGAACTGTCCTGTGTCCTCACCACAATGAATAGATTTTTTAAGGAACTGGTCCAGTAAGGAGTAGCTGTCATATTAATTCCATATTTATCAATATTTTCAGCTGCCTCCTAGATAGTGCTAAACCATAAATAAAATTAAAAGCTAAGTGGAAGTTTATCTAGGTAAATATGCAAAACTGAATGAAAAATTACATACATATATGAAGTAGCTACAATGAATACCAATCCAGTCCAATCAGGAGGACTTTTAACAATACTATCTTTAAATTGGAGCCCTGGTGGCACAGAGGTTAAGAGCTCAGCTGCTAACCAAAAGGTTGGCAGTGTGACTCCACCAGCTGCTCCTTGGAAACCCTGTGGGGCAGTTCTACTCTGTCCCACAGTGTCGCCATGAGTTGGAATCCACTCGATGGCAATGGGTTTGAGTTTTTTATCTATAAATTAGGAGCCCTGGTGGTGCAGTGGTTAAGTGCTTGGCTGCTAACTGAAAGGTCGGTGGTTTGAACCCACCAGCCGCTCCACAGTAGAAAGATGTGGCAGTCAGCTTCCACAAAGATTCCAGCTTTGGAAACCCCATGGAGCAGTTCTACTCTGTCCTGTAGGATCGCTATTAGTTGGAATCGACTCAACAGCAACAAATTTTATCTATAAATTAACTGTTATCACTTGATACATAAAGCAAAATCTTGGAAATTATGGTTTTATTCTTACTGTTGTACATTCAAAGATGCATGATACTCAGAAAAATGCTAACATTTTTATTTTGAATGTAATTAATACAAAGGAAGGAAAGAAAAACAACAAAGAATTTGGTTCTTACCCAGAACCCCTCATGGGCACATACTGAAACAATGAGATTTTGGACATGTTTTGAATCTAGCACATTTTATGAGTTCACAGCAGCACACCACACAAGTGAAAACTCAAGTGTCGTGGAGAGGAGCCATGTTAACTCAGGAGGGACTGAAAAAAAATCAATGCGTGTGTACCCTCTAATGACCTTCCTGAAATCCAGCTGGTTCCCTCCCTCTGAGAAGTATTTTTAGATAGAGCTGACTTATTAAATGTCATTATTAATGAGCTGGGTGAGAAAAGGAACCACTGCTTAAGTGACCCAACATGTTTTCAAAGTGATGGAACGGTGAGTTCCTAAGGAGTGGTCTAGGGGACAGAGTGACCATGCACATTGCCTTGTGTAAGGATGCGGGCTGCCAAAGGCGGAAAGCCAGCAGAAAAATCTGTCAACCCAACACCCAGCCACAGCGATGCTGAGAGTTCAAATGTGATGATCAGCATAGAGTCCAAAGGCTCCAACAGCGGGAAGTCCAGCATGGGAACAGCCTCTTCTTTGACTGTGAAAGACAAGCAGACCTTGGGATCAATGCGACTTTCCTTGCAAAGAGACAACCATCTCTTCTGCAATGCCCATCGATCCTTGCGGCAGCCGAGTGAATGGTAGAGAATGCTGGGACCATTTGCCAATTGTGTTGTGTGTGTGAGTTCCGAGGGAGGAAGCAGGGTGGTATATTTGTTAGGATTTTATTATATTTTCTTCATCTCTGCTCCAATCTTTCCCTGCCTCTAGTCCAAAACTCTCATCCGTCTCTGGTCTCGCTGGTCTCCCTCCTTATCACCCACTTGGGTGAGGGAGCGCTCCAGGGCTCTTCCAAGCTGCTGAAGCCAGGACACCCCTCGTGACAAAATTTTGGTAAAAAAAAGAAAAGAAACGAGATGTCTTTCTTTGGAGAGGGTGTGGTTTTCTTGAAGCAGGGGGTCAGGTTTGTCAGTTTAAGAGAATGGGAAAGGGGGATGGGTGTAGGTTCTGGGGAGAATGTGAGGTGAGGAGTCTGGTGGAAGGTGATGGTCAGGTAGCCAGCTGCCTAAACTCCATCAAGGAAGGGGAGGGTGGTGCCCAGGACGGACTGAGCATGGAGCTAGTGGAAGCTTCTGGGGGCAGTAGCGTGCCTGTGAAACTGGAAGTGACAGAAAATACCACATGTCTACCCTGTAAATTGGCAAAAGAGCCCTGGTGGGTCGGAGGTTAAGCGCTTGGCTGCTAACTGAAACGTCAGCGGTTTGAACCCACCAGCCACTCTGCGGGAAAAAGATGTGGCAGTCTGCTTCCGTAAAGATTTACAGCCTTGGAAACCCTATGGGGCAATTGTACTCTGTCCTATAGGTGGTATGAGTTGGAATGGACTCAACAGCAGTGGGTTTGGTTTGATTTTTATACTTTGAGTAAGGAGCTCTGGTGGCATAGTGGTTAAGAGCTTAGCTGCAAACCAAAAGGTCAGCAGTTTGAACCTGCCAGCAGTTCTGTGGAAGAAACACCTGGCGATCTGCTCCCAGAGAGCTTTCAGCCTAGGAAACCCTGTGGGGAAGTTCTACTCTGTCCTGTAGGGTTACTATGAGTCAGAACCAACTCCACGGCACACAACAACAATAAATGCCCTTTGAGAGAGAATATTGTCCAATATAGTGCTGGAAGATGAGCCCCGTAGGTTGGAAGACACTCAGAATATACAACGGTCACCACAACAGACTCAAACATACCAACGATCGTGAAAGTGGCACAGGACTGGGCAACATTCCATTCTGTTGTATAGGGGTCGCCATGACTCAACAGCAACGAACAACTAACCTTTGCGAGAAAAAAGGGAGAGGCCTGCAGCGTTTAGGATATACAGCCTTATCTCAAATAGAGCTATGAACCTCGTATTTGAGATAAGGGAACCGAGGTTCAGAGCTGGGAATAGACCCGTGTCTGGCTAGCTCCAAGCCTGTGCTCTTTCTGCCCTGATGCATAATGTCCTAGAAGCAAGGAGAGGGTGGACTCGCTCCTGCCCTGAGCTGCCATCTGCCGGGTCAGGTCACCGTGGGCTGGCTGACGGGACCACAAGGAACCTGCACGGCCCTGCTGACCCCATCAGTCAGCAGCAGGTTGGTGTGCTGGGCACACAGGTAACCAGAACAAGAACAGCAGCATTCCCACCAGCTTGCAAGGAGTGTTCACAGACCATTCCACTTGGCTAACCCAAATGTGTAAGATTTGTGTATAAGCATTTTGAAGGAGTGAACACTTGTATATCTTTTATAGCATCTAGAGTGGTGCAGATGGTTAATACACTCAGTGCTAACTGAAAGGTTGGAGGTTCGAATCCACCCAGAGGCACCTTGGAAGAAAGGTCTGGCAATCTGCTTCCAAAAGGTCACAGCCTTGTAAACCTTATGGAGCACAGTTCTCCTCTGGCATACATGGGGTCACCATGAGTTGGAATCAACAGCAACTGGTTAGCAGACTGCTAGACAGTACAGTACACAGTGGCACTCAATAATTACCATGCCTGGACTCTTGGGAGGTCCCCTTACATGGCCCCTCAATTGACACGTGGCCCTCGCAGGGACTGGACTGGAGAGTGAGGTCACTGTTTTGATGTGGCACTTTGTTTTCCCACAGTTGAGCCTTCCCCGCAGCCAAGACCAGTGACCTGACGGGCCTCCTGGCTTGGAAAGCCACTGCAACATTTTCAGCTGGCTCAGACCCTCGTGCTGGAGTCCTGTGCATGGAGGGGTAGCTTCTGGCCGAGGGTTTGTTTTCTATGGAATACAGACTTCCCTTGGGGAATTCAGGCATGCTTTCTTCTCCTTTTTTTTTTTTTTCCTTCTCTTACAAAAAGAAAATAAAGGCTGCAACCCTAATCTGAGTGGCATCTTGACTTTAAACAACAAACAATTCTCACCCCAGACCCCTTGCCACAACACAGAATGCCTTTGGGTTTCAAACACCGAACCATAAGGGAAAAAGCCATCCATGTTAGCAGATACAAGGTTCTCTTGGCTATCATTCCTTAGGTTTTACAGTGGTCATCAATAAATCTCTGCAATTCCAATTTCTGACCCTTCTGATCATAGCTCGGCTGTTGTTGTGGGTGATGCCTGGAATTCCAATAACCATGGGACCTGGTTCAGACACACATGGTTTTGTTTTTGTGTTTGCAAAGCTGAGAAGTAAGCTCTGATATTTACTGGTCTTTTCAAGTGTATGCATGGTGTAGCTTTCTCCAAAGATGATATAAGGTAGGGCAAAGTGGTACATAAAACATACTAGAACAAGAATTAAAAGTGTGTGTGTGGGGCGGGGGGTGGCGGAATGAAGACGAAGGGTAGGAAGATAAAGCAGAACTAGAATTAGGCCAAAGTAGAAAACGCATGATCTGTGGATGAGAACACACTTGCTTCTAAAGTTTTCTAGGCAGCACTGTAGTCACATAAATATCAACTATGTTTTATTTAAAGGCCAATTGTTTAGAAATAAATAAAACAGATTTTAGTAATAAAAGTAGCAACTACTTATTAAGTGCCTCCAGAATATAGAGAAATTGCTCTGTGCTGTGAATATAGAGAACCAGCGATTTCTCTGTACTCATAAGGGGCTGCTTCTCTCAAGAAGGACCTTGGCTGCACTTCACCCATAAGTGGCACCATTTCCAAGATTGGGGTATTGAGATTCTTCGCTGCCTGTGTTGTTTTAGGTCTCGGTGCTACTCTATTCCGGGTTTCTGAGACCAGCAACTTAACAGTGTTCTGACCCTATCTCTGTGGTTTAGTTGACCTGATCCTCCTGAGAGACAGCCTATCTTACATACATGTGAGGTTAGAAGGCCAAGGTACTCCTTAAATTTGATGGGAATTAATTAAATAGTAAGAAAAATGATCTGTTGGGAGCATTTCTTCATTACCTTTGAATCTGTGCTGGCTCTATGGCCTCCTGTAGCTCTTCTAAGACCATCTTTAGAGGGAGCGAGCAGAGCAAAGTGGTTCAGGTGTTGAGTTACCTGGATTCAAATCCTGCCTCTGCCAGTTTTCCAGCTGTGAGTCGGACAAGTTAATCTCTCTGAGCCTCAGTTTCCTCATCTACAAAATGGGCATAATAGCAGGATCTACTTTACGGGTTTGAGGGGAGACTAAATGGGGATAATGCAAGCCAAGCTTTAGCATGGTGGTGGCCATATCATTGTGCTCAATAAACATTTGCGTTTTTTTCTTTTAATTAATTTTGCAGAGCACAATTGTCCTTATTCAGGGAAACCACGTTGCCAAGGAAAGGGGACAAGGACAAAGATTTTCCTTTTCAGAAAGAACTCTACCGTTAGTCTGTCTTCTGCTGTTGGTGGTGGTGGTGGTGTGCCGTTGAGTCAATTCCGACTCATAGTGACCCTATAGGACAGAGCAGAACTGCCACACAGGGTTTCCTAGGCTGAAATCTTTACAGGAGCAGATTGCCATATCTTTTCTCCCATGGAGTGGCTGGTGAGTTTGAACTACCGACCTTTCAGTTAGCACCCAAGCACTTAACCACTGCACCACGAGGGCTCCTTGTCCTCTGCTAGGACTGCAAGTATCTGCAACTCTTCATAAGGCTGAGAGATAAGAAAGAGACAGTGAAAATGAGAAGGGCCAGCAAACATGTCAAGTGGCTGAGAGCTGCCAGTGTTTGTTGTTGCAACGGTACTTTGTGGTTGCATGGGAGTCATTAACATTCCACCGATAGGGGGCAAAGTGATCTGTGCTGAAAAGGAGATTTCAGGGGGTCACCAGGGTTTATCTTTGTTTACCCTTTTCTTATGACTCATCTTCAGGGCTCTGTTTCTCTTCTTAGAGGAGGATTAGACTCATTAACATGGACCTTCCTGGCTTGCTAACCAAATTTCTATTTAATCGGTTTTCACTTCTGACCTGGCTCCGAAGACTTGGGAGGCTTCTAGGCCAGTCCTCTGTCCTCGTGGGTAGGGCTGGAGAGGAATGTGGTAGGAGTGTAAGATAGCATGGGAGGTTGCCGCCAGAACATCCCAGCAAACACTGGGAACGTATCTATGAGTGTCTGCCATTGCTGTCCACACCATGATGTGCCAGGATAGCCTTTGTCCACACTTAGTTTTTTCTCTTGGGTCTTCCTTGGAAAGTACCATGTGATCTTTGCTATCAATACCTGATGTCCAGGTCACCTTGAAATAAACTAAATCCTGATTAAAACTTCCTAGTGACAGCCAGATCACTGGAATACCACTCTCCCCGCGCCCTCCTGCCCCCGCCCCAGGACTTTCCCATATCCATAAATTAAAACCACACAAGATAGAAGTGAGTGAACTAACGATTCACATTTTCCCATGGCAGGTAGCACAGGCCACTGGAGATGGAGTTCTGCCATTACACAAGTCATTTAACCTCTATGCTTCTATTTCCTCACTTTTGTGAAGCTGGGAGTAGACCAGATTGCTAAGACCCTTTGAAGTAGAGAACGCTGAGAGAATGGGGCGTCAGATGGGTTTGTATGACTGCTCATTGACTGGTTCACCCATGAACAACTTGTTATTTTGCACTGTTGCTGTCTACCTGTAAGGAATCCTGAGCATCTGGCATTCCTGAAATATTCAATATTCCATGGAGGCAAGTTTCTCCTGTATTCAGGGAGGAGGACTTTTCACCTGTTTTTTACGTGTGTGTTCACAAGGCCAAGCCTCAGTGATGGCTATTTGGGCTCTTTCAAGTACAAAGTCAGTTATTAACATATAAAAGATAATGCCATAGAGGCACTACATATAACCCACATAAACCCTAAACCAAAGCTCATTGACTCCCCTATACCACAAACCAAAACCATAACCAAAACCAAAGCAGTTGCTGTCGAGTCAACTTTGACTCATGGCGATGCCATGTGTTTCAGAGTAGAACTGTGCTCCATGAGGTTTCCAAAGGCTGTGACCTTTCAGAAGTAGATTGCCAGGCCTTTCTTCTGAGGCACCTCTGGGTGGATTTGAACCACTAACCTTTCAGCTGGTAGTCAAGCACTTAACCATTTGTACCACCCAGGGACTCTGTAGCACACACCACGATCTTGTTTTTGTCCTGTCAAATATCATTGGAGCACCAAAGCTCCCTGGTCACATGGAAGCCCCATTTTAAGATTGAGTGTATGTGTGCACTGACTAGGTGAGGCCACTTTTTGTCCCTTTCTTTCTAGACTTATTGATAAGTTTCACTTAAAACTAGCTCCACTTAATAGCAGGGATGCAAAGAAGTGAGTCCTCAGAGAACTCAATTTTTCTATTGGTCTGCTATTAGCAGTAAGACTGGCAGACCCATAATAGCCACCGAGAGTCACATTTCTTGAGGTTGGAAGAGATAAGGGACATTTTCACAACCATTCAACAAACACAGTCATGGGGCGAGGGTTCAGAGATTAAAAGAAGGTCCTGCCACAGGATCAGCGTGCCCAGAATTGTTGGGGGCGGGGTGGGCCACCGCCTGTGTCACTGTCCGTGGTTCTGAAGCCAGAGGGCGTTTCTCTGGGAAGCTGGGGATGGAGGGATCTTGCACCCCTGATACTACGCTTGTGATCAGTGCCATGAGAAAAGATGAAATACCGTGCTGTGTGTTTGGGCACAGGGAGCCTTGGTGGTGCAGTGGTTAAGCACTCGGCTGCTAACCGAAAGGTCGGTGGTTCAAACCCACCAGCCACTCCTCGGGAGAAAGATGTGGCAGTCTGCTTCCATAAAGATTGCAGACTGGGAAACCCTATGGGGGCAATTCTACTGTCATATAGGGTTGCTATGAGTCAGAATTGACTCAATGGCAATGGGGGTTTTGGTGTTTGGGCATAAAGAGCCCTGAGATGCCCCAATGGTTCTCAATATTTTTCTGAGGATACCTGAGTGGCTCTATAAAACATCAACTTTTCAAGGATAAAGTCAGCCTTCCTTCTACATGGCTTATCAGGTCTTAGGTGGAGTGACTATACAATAACGCCATAATAATTTAAACACATTTAGTGCTCACTCTATGCCCATCACTGTTCTAATCACTTTATGTATATTAACTCAGTGAGGGCCCACACAGTCCTACAAGATATGTCCTATCATCATCATCCCTATTTTAAAGAAGTGAAGACTGAGGCACAGAGAGATTAAGTGGTTCAGAATCTTGCCAGAGTCACAAAGTTAGTAAACAATAGAGGTAGGATTTGAACTCAGAAAGTGTGATTCCAGAGCTTACCCTCATAAACATTATACTGTACTGCTTCTTGTATATAGTTTGAAAAAGTCCCCCAGGTAATTCTGATTAAACTTCGATCCTCAATGAAGAATTCAGTCTCTAGCATTGTCCTGAGTGTGAATCTTGAGACACCTTAAAAGGAAGTTGATTTTTTTCTACATTAATTCCCAGCCATAACACTGGGCCAATCTGGGGCCTTGTATGGCGCAGTGGTTAAGAATGCAGCTGCTAACCAAAAGGTCAGCGGTTTGAATCCACCAGCTGCTCCTTGGAAACCCTTGGGGCAGTTCTATTCTGTCCTATAGGGTCACTATGAGTCAGAATCAACTCCACAGCAATGGTGGGTTTTTTTTGGGGGGTACTATAGAGATGAAGAGTCTAGAATCTGCTTCAACATTAACTTGAAATCTTATTAGCACAGACTGCCTTTCTGAAACCTAAAACCTCAAGACATCATTTCCAGAAGGTTGATGTTTTCGCCTGGGGGTACTGCTCCTCACCCCTACTTTGTAAACTTTCCCTTTGTGTCCCTGGGATCTGTGACCACCCCTAGACCATCCCCACAACCATGGGTGCGAACAAGTCCAGTCTCAGGAACAGAGACGTGACTGCAGAGGAGAATCTAGAACTTTAAGAGTTTTCAACCCTGATCACACAACAACAAAACAACCCTTCCTTGACTTGAAGAGCAGTCACTCTCTTGGGAAATGAGAATTCAAAATATCAGGTATCTTTAAAAACGCTCTTTGTTCAAAACCATTACCAGCTCTCTTCTAGAAGTTCTTTTCTTTGTAAGACTTAGTGTGTTTAATTTGAGTGAATATGTTTGTACATCTCACATACCCAGAGGAAGGAAAAAAAAAATCCATTAATAGGATATTAAAATATTATTTTTATTTTTTGTTGGGAGGGATTAATAGTAATTTAGCTGCCAGCTAAGCAAATCTCTGCAAATTTACAGATTAGTGAATCAAAGCCGGGCCTGGATGAGGTGCAGGATGGGCTGGGATTCCAGTTCAGCTGACCAGATTCCCAACTGGGGCTCCTCTGGCCCTGTGTGTGTTTATCATCACTTCTTTCATTCCCACCCTGTAGCAGGCACGTATTCAGTCCGTGTTTCCATGCATTTTGACACAGGGTTGTGATTAAGAAAACAAACCATTGATAATGTAACTATAAACAGAGTACTATATCACTTGTTTGCTAATAGGTCTTCCCTGTTTGGGCTGCATATCTGCTTTTGTCTTTAGCTGTAATTCGTGTGGATTAAGCCCATATGTTAAACCTGCCTATTTGCAGACCAGGGGAGAATGAGGTAACCCCTCAAATATTATAGACAGAAGTATATGTGGGTGAAGAGGCCATTAGCTAACAAGGAGACACACTGCAGCAGACACAGCTGGGGTCCCACGCAATCCCCTCCACCCTCACTATCCCGATGTTTGCGACCCAACTGCCTACTGCCAGAACCTGCAGCACTTTGCCTGGGCCCTTTCTCTGGCTTCCAGAGCTGGTATGCCTGCTGGCAGGGCTGCCAGAGGGAGGAAGAAAAAAGTTCGGGGAATTAACACCTCCCTGGAGCAGCCTTCGGAAGCACTGGTGGTGCAGTGGTTGAGTGCTTGGCTGCTAATTCAAAGGTCAGTGGTTCAAACCCACCAGCGTTCCATGGCAGAAAGATGTGGCAGTCTGCTTCCACAAAGATTACAGCCTAGGAAACCCTATGGGGCAGTTCTACTCTGTTATATACGTTTGCTATGAGTCAGAATCGACTCGATGGCAATGGGTTTAGTTTGGCTTTTTAGGCCACAGTGGGAACTTGCTTTTAACACACCCTCTTTTGGCTGCCTTCCCTCCTCTGCCTCACTTTCCCATTCCCCTGCAAGGTTGCCTGGGACTACCTTCCAAATACACTAATAATAATAAATTAAAAAGTTGCTGTTAAGTCAACATCTACTCATGTTGACCCCATGTGCATCAGAGGAGAACTGTGCTCCATAGAGTTTTCAGTGGCTGATATTTTAGAAGCAGATCACCAGGTCTTTCTTCTGAGGCACCTCTGGATGAACTCGACCCTTCGACCTTTCAGTTAACCATCTGGACCACCCAGAGACTCTGGTGCTCAGCTAGAATTGTTTTTTAGCCCCTCCTTCCTGTCTCACTTCAGATCAACACCAGCTCTAAGGTCCTCAGATTTACTTGGAAAGGAGCAGCGCTAACAGGAATGAAATAAAAAGAAGAGAAAAAAATAGACCAACCTCCCACAAAATATGAGAAGGACTGAATTCTCTGGCTGCAAAATTGTCTCTGAGGGTAATTCTGAATGAGCTAGAAAATATAGCCTGCCACAAATATATGGCTTCCCAGAGTCTTTGTTTTAAATAATAAAATTTAAATAGCACTCTTTTGATTGTAGAATTGCTAGAATGTTGCAGAAGGGAGAGGAGGGGACAAAAGAAAATAGACTTAATATTTTAAACTTACAATTGGTTTTATGTCTTAGAAAAAGCTGAGCTCTGATGACAGTGATATTCATCTCCATTTAGCAACAGGCAGGATTTGTGACTGAGAGAGATTATTCTTAGTTTTATGGATTAATAATTAAATTCAGTACTCTGAATTTTTTTGAGTTTGTCAATAACCCGGTACAAAATTTTAAGCCTCACTGAAATGCAAGTTAAAAGTGATAGGTACCCCGATTCTTTCACTTAACTTCATAGCATAAACATGTTATCTCAAAATCTTTAATATAATTCTGACAGCTGAAGAACATTCTTGCTCTATTTTTAGACCAAATTTCATTACCATGTGTTTATTATATTTAACAGAGCTCATACCTTTTTGTCTCAACTTTAAGATTTCCTTAGATTCAATTACTTGGTCTAAGTTTTGGGATATTTTTAAGGCTCTCATACCATAACAGAAAAATGTAAAAAACAACTAGAAAAACATCTTTTCTCCTCATTTCTATTAAAATGTAACACCTGAATTTGGTCAATTTTCACCTAAAACTAATGGCTTTGACTAACTATCCAAGAGAAATGGCTTTTACAGGAAAAGTTCTTGCCTCTTCCTCAGACAGTATGTTCCATAATGGTAGAAGTCAAATCATTAGCAAAGTTTCTTCTTGTGTGCCATCAAGTTGATTCCGACTCGCAGAGACCCTATATGGCAGAGTAGAACCGCCCTGTAGGGTTTCCTAGGCTGTAATCTTTATGGGAGCAGATTGCCAAGTGTTTTCAATCAGGGAGTAGCTGGTTGGTTCTAACTACCAACCTTTTGGCTAGCAGCCAAGCACTTAACCATTTCACCACCAGGGCTCCTTAAAACCCATTGCTATTGAGTCGATTCCAACTCATAGTGACCCTATAGGACAGAGTAGAACTATTCCATAGGGTTTCCAAGGAGCGGCTGGTGGATTCGAACTGCTGACTGTTTGGTTAGCAGCCACAGTGCCACCAGGGCTCCATTAAAATTTCTTACTAAGTATCACATATAAACTTTGGTCCTTTAACAGAGATGAGTTTATTATATTGACTTCAACACATGTTGTATTTACCTCCTTGATTTGAAAATGAATCAATGGCAGTTTTTAAGTGAGAATATCTGCTAGAACTTTCTCCAAGTGACTTCTTGCAATGTGAACTGTTTAGATGAATGTCTACATATCCATACATGACAGGAAGGGGCAACATGTTTCCATCTGACACGTAAAAAACAAAGAGAGGTCAAGTTGCTGTCAAAAGCCACAGGAGGAACAAGGTTGACTGTAAGATTCAGACTAATATTTGATTCCACATTTCCTGATGGGGTAATAGTCACCAAAACCATGTGTATCCAGTTTCCAGAGTGATTTTGAGCTGCACGGAATTTGGCTGGTTTCCAAAATGGGTATCATTCTTACTATCACTTCCTTCTCTGACAAATGTTCCTTCAGAGCTTTTAGGGCCTGATACACTAAACCCAAAAATAAATTAACTGAATTTGGCATAGTGCCTCTTAACTGTAGCAGTGTACACAATTAGGTGTTTTGTTGAAACAGTAATTTTTAGGAAGTTAGTAGATTCTTCCACCACTCATCTGTCAGTTTGTCGCACTGTGGTAGCTTGTGTGTTGCTATGATGCTAGAAGCTATGCCATTGGTATTTCAAATACAAGCAGGGTCACCCATGGTGGACAGGTTTCAGCAGAGCTTCCAGACTAAGACAGACTCGAGAGAAGGACCTGATGATCTACTTCTAAAAAAACTGGCCAGTAAAAACCTTTTTAGTGGTAGCAGAACATTGTCTGATATAGTGCTAGAAGATAAGCCCCTCAGGTTGGAAGGCACTTAAATATGACTGAGGAAGAACTGCCTCCTCAAAGTAGAGTTGACCTTAATGACGTGGATGGAGTAAAGCAGTTGGGACCTTCATTTGCTGATATGGCACAACTCAAAAATAAGAAGAAACGGTTGCAAACATCCATTAATAATTGGAACATGGAATGTATGAAGTATGAACCTAGGAAAATTAGAAGTCATCAAAAATGAAAGATCTAACAGAAATAAAGATCAATATCCTAGGCATTAGTGAACTGAAATGACTGGTATTGGCCATGCTGAATTGGACAATGATATTGTCTACTATGCTGTGAATGACAGATTGAAGAGAGATGGCATCACATTCATTGTCAAAAAGAACCTTTCAAGATCTATCCTGAAGTACAACGCTGTCAGTCATAGGAAAATATCAATATGCCTACAAGGAAGACCAGTTAATACGACTATTATTCAAATTTACGCACCAACCATTAATGGCAAAGGTGAAAAAACTGAGGTTTTTTTTTTTACCAACTTCTGCAGTCTGAAATGATCAAGCGTGCAATCAAGATGCACTGATAATTACTGGTGACTGGAATGCAAGAGTTCGAAACAAAGAAGGATCAGTAGTTGGAAAACATGGCCTTGGTGATGGAAATGATGCTGAGATTATATGGTAGAATTTTGCAAAACCAATGACTTCTTCATTGCAAATACCTTTTTTCAACAACATAAACAGTGACTATACACATGTATATCGCTGGATAGAATACAAAGGAATTAAATCAACTACATCTATGGAAAGAGACAATGAAGAAGCTATCATCAGTCAGAACAAGGCCAGGGGCCGACTGTGGAACAGACCATCAATTGCTCATATGCAAGTTCAAGTTGAAGCTGAAGAAAATTAAAACAACTCCATGAGAGCCAAAGTACGACCTTGAGTAAATCCCACCTGAATTTTGAAACCATCTCAAAAATAGATTTGATGTACCAAACACTAATGACCAAAGACCAGACGAGTCGTCGGATGACATCAACACATCATACATGAAGAAAGCAAAAGGTCATTAAAAAGCAAGCAAGAAAGAAAATATCAAAATGGATGTCAGAAGAGACTCTGAAAGTTGTTCTTAAACGTTGAGTAGCTAAAGCAAACAGAACAAATGATGAAGTAAAAGAGCTGAGCAGAAGATTTCAAAGAGTGGCTCAAGAAGACAAAGTATTATTATGAAATGTTCATAAGATCTGAAGTTAGAAAACCAAAAGGGAAGAATATGCTTGGTATTTCTCAAGCTGAAAGAATTGAAGAAAGAATTCAAGCCTCAAGTTGCAATATTGAAGGATTTTATGGACAAAATATTGAACGATGCAGGAAGCATCAAAAGAAGATGGAAGGAATACACAAAGTCACTGTACCAAAAATAATTGGCTGACGTTCAACCATTTCAGGAGGTAGCATATGATTAAGAGCTGATGGTATTGCAGGAGGAAGTCCAAGCTGCACTGAAGGCACTGGCGAAAAAAGCAAGGCCTCAGGAATTGATGAATATCAATAGAGATGTTTCAACAAAGGGATGCAAAGCTGGCCAACTGACTGGAAGAGATCTATATTTGTGCTCATTTCAAAGAAAGGTGATCCAATGGGATGTGGAAATTATCGAACAATATCTTTAATATTACACGCAAGTAATACTTTGCTGAAGATAATTCAAAAACGGTTGCCACTGTACATTGACAGGGAACTGCCAGAAATTCAAGCCAAATTCAGAAGAGGACATGGAACGAGGGATATCATTGCTGATGTCAGACAGATCTTAGCTGAAAGCAGAGAATACCAGAAATATGTTTAACTGTGTTTTACTGACTATGCAAAGACATTTGACTGTGTGGATTGTAACAAGTAATGGTTAACATTGTGAAGAATGGGAATTCCAGAACACTTAATTGTGCTCACAAGGAACCTACATATAGACCAAAAGAGTTGTTTGAACAGAACAAGGAGATACTGCATGGTTTAAAATCAGAAAAGGTGTGCATCACGATTCTATCTTTTCATCGTACTTATTCAATCTGTATGCTGAGCAAATAATCCAAGAAGCTGGACTATATGAAGAACGGGTCATTAGGATTGGAAGACAATTAACCTGTGATAAGCAGATGACACAGCCTTGCTTGCTGAAAATGAAGAGGACTTGAAGCACTTACTGATGAAGATCAAAGACTATAGCCTTCAGTATGGATTACACCTCAACATAAAGAAAAAGAATCCTCACAACTGGACCATTAAACAACATCATGATAAATGGAGGAAAGATTGAAGTTGTCAAGGATTTCTTTTTACTTGGATCCACAATCAACACTCATGGAAGCAGCAGTCAAGAAATTAAATGATGCATTGCACTGGACAATTCTGCTGCAAAAGACCTCTTTAAAGTGTTAAAAAGCAAAGATGTCACTTTGAGGACTAAGGTGGGCCTATCTCAAGCCATGGTATTTTCAATCGCCTCATACGCATGCAAAGGCTGGACAATGAATAAGGAAGACTGAAGAAGTATTGATGCATTTGAATTATGGTGTTGGTGAAGAATATTGAAAATACCATGGACTGCCAGAAGAAGGAACAAATCTTGGAAGAAGTACAGCCAGAAAGCTGCTTAGAATTGAAGATGGCAAGACATCATCTCACATACTTTCGACATGTTATCAGGAAGGACAAGTCCCTAGAGAAGGACATCATGCTTGGTAGAGGGTCAGCAAAAAAGAGGAAGACCCTCAACAAGATGGACTGATACAGTGGCTGCAACAATGAGCTCAAACACAGTAACAATTATGAAGATGGGCAGTGTTTTGTTCTATCACACATAGGGTTGCTATGAGTCAGAACCCACTCGAAGGCACCCAACAACAAAAACAACAGAATCTTATTGGTTTTTATCAGTCAAAAAAGGTCTGTGAAGCTATTTTTTGGAACAATACTCTGAATGCTAAGCTTCTCCAGTTACTCAATCCATCTCTAATTATCCTTCAGCCAGAAGTGCAGGTTTTACAGTCCAAAGTGGAATCCTTAACCCTCACTGCCAACAACACTTAATCCTGTGTTACCCTCACATTCAAATATTGCTCCCTAAGAGCTGAGCTGACTATTTTAAGCAAACAAGAATTTTACAGAGTTGAAAATTAAAAGCCAAGTTCTAAAAAGCATTATGCATATAAAAATCCCCCAGCTTGACTTTGATATGTATCAGAACTGTGATTTTTTTATTTATTTCATGATTTCAACATAACTGGTTTTTTTTTTTTTTCAATACACATTTCCATGGTTCTTAATTGTGGTGACAATTTAAAAAAACGTATCCATGAGTTATGTGGGCTGTAAATTAGTCTAGAGGCAATGGCAAAAAGTCTTTCCATGGAAAAAGGAGCCACTTTTTTTCCTTCCTTCCCAAACTAGAGAGTCAGCAGGCAATTCCAACCAGATTTTGGGAACAGCACATGCCTTTGTAATCAACACTAGATCCAAGGTCTCTTCTGTGAAGTCTGTTCCTACTTTCCACCCGCACATCTTGGGCTACTCTTGCGAGTCAAGGATTTTCTTCTTCTCTGTTTACCTCACTCTAAGCTCAGGTGAAGGAGCCCTGGTAGTGCAGTGGTTAAGAGCTCCGCTGCTAACCAACAGGTAGGTGGTTCGAACTCACCCAGCTACTCCAAGGGAGAAAGACCTGGTAATCTGCTCCCATAAAGAATACAGCCTAGAAAATCCTATAGGGAGCTCTACTCTGTTACATGGGGTCACTGTGAGTCAAAAATCAACTCAATGGCACCTAACAACAAGCTCAGGTGAAAACCAGATTATTTAAAGAGCAATTGGATATCACCATTGACCTCTTCTCACAAGTCAGGCCATGATATGCCACTTCATATCTACTTTTATGTTTTTGTTTTATTTTCTGTAGAGAAAGGGCTACGGGAAAATAAAAAAATTGTAAGAAATTCTATTTTCAAAAGAGCAATCTCATTCTTTGGACTTAGCGGACATTCGCTTGAGAAAAATCCTAAAGTAAGGCTTATTTTTTCTAAATAATAAAATACTATACTGATTGTGTAAACTCGAAAAATGTAGAGCATAAATAAAAGACAAATCTTCCACAATCCTACTACTCATATAATAAAACACTGTTTATATTTCATTGTATAATGTATACACACATATTAAACAAAATTAGGATTGTATTCTTTGTAATATTTTAGCTATGGCTTTAATTTTAAATATTATAATTTCTCATGTCATTAGATATTCTGTGAACATATGACATTTATTGGCTACGTTATCTTCTATCATAAGCATAAAGCATAGTTTAACTTTTCTGTTTTTCATGTATATTTAATAGTTTCAAGTTCTATTGTTAATACATATAATCCTTTAATGAATATCTTTTACATGAAACCTGATTATTTCCTTAGTATATATTCATAAACAGCGTTTATTGGCTCAAAGGTATGAATTTTTTTGAAGGCCTTTAATTGCCAAATTACTTTCCAGAAACTTCTATCAATGAATACTTCTGTCAGCATGATGGAAAAGTGTCCACTCTCCTTACCCTCGAATGCTAGTTTTCAAATTCTCTCATCCCTTCTGCATTTGTGGTGCAGTGGTTAACAGCTCAGGCTGCTAACCAAAAGGTCAGTAGTTTGAATCCACCAGCTGCTCCCTGGAAACTCTATGGGGCAGCTCTACTCTGTCCTATAGGGTCGCTATGAGTTGGAATCGACTTGATGGCAACAGGTTTGTTTTTTTGTTTTGTTTTTTTTTCCTTTGGACTCATATGTAAAGACGTTTCTCTGCATTACCCTTTTCACAAAATATTACCATGAACTCATGGATTTTTGTTTAATTCAATATGTTATAAATCATTACTGTCATTCTTTTGAGGCTCAAATTGTTCCAAATTTGGCCAGCGGAGAGCTCCTTAATGCAATTTTTCCTATCCGTTTGATAAATCTCAACATCTTTGAGCATTTCCTTGCTTTCTCTCCCACAATACAGCACATACTGAAAGTCTGAGAACTCTTAAGCTTTAATAAACTTCAGAAATACAAGTACTACAAATTTTACAAAAAACATTACTTAAAGTTTAATCATTTTACATTTCTTCTGCACTTGCTTAGTTTTGTGAAATATGAAAAATAAAACATTACTTTTAATTTTTAAAAAATAAACATTTGCCACCTTCAACCAGAGGGAGAGAAATAAAAATTAAAATCAGTTTATTTTTCAAAACTCACGAGATTAAATAAATGTAAAAGAAGTATAAATAATCAACCTTTGGAATGATGGGTTTGATAAATTGGTAGTATTTAAATTTCTCAAGTTTGTAAAGCTTAAAACTACATGGAGATTTTTGAGATGACCTGTGTTCTCAAACCTAATTTGTACTATGTTAAGTGTATAGATAGGAGCCGTGGTGGCACAGTGGTTAAAGCGCTAGGCTGCTAGCCGGAAGGTTAACAGTTTGAACCCACCAGCCGCTTCATGGGAGAAAGATGTGGCAGTTTACTTCCATAAAGATTACAACCTTGGAAACTCTATGGGGAAGTTCTACTCTGTCCTATAGGGTGGTTATGAGTTAGAGTCGACTCGATAGTAACGGGTTTGGTTTTTTGGTTTGGAGTTTATAGAGTCTATAACTCAGTGGGCTCCAGACATTACTGTGCATCAAAGTCATCTGGAGGGCTTGATAAAACACAGCGTGTGGGGTCTCAATCCCAGAGTTTCTGAGTCAATGGGCCTGGGGTGGGGCCAAGAATTTACATTTCTAACAAGTTTCCAGGTGTTGCTGGTGCACTTAGAGAAGCTCGGGTCTAGATCCCATCCTCTCCCTTCTAGGGCTCCATGTGTTTATGGTCTCTGATAAATTAAGATGGGCCTGACTGAGGTCCACCTGCAAGGAAGAGGCACCAGGAGCCCAAAGAAGAAAGCCCCATGGTGAGAGGGAGTCTGTACTGGTGAGCAACGTCCAAGGCGGGGGTGGGGGTGGCGGCATCCTAGACTTGCTGCTCATTGTGGCCTATGAGTTATTTTTTTTTTTAATTTTGGTGAAAATATACACAGCAGAACATACACTCATTCATCAGTTTCTACATGTACAATTCATTAACAGTGGTTACATTCTTCATGCTACGTAACCATTCTCGTTATGTATACTCCTATTATTTCACCACCATCAACTTAGACTCACTATCCCCTAAACTTCTCATCTATGCTTTAGAGGTACTGTTGACAATTTGATCTCTTATAGATAATTCTTTAAAAGAACGCAATGCTCACATCGAACATTCTTTACTAATTTAGCTAAACACCAATAAAAAAAAAAAACCCACAACAAAAAAACCAAACCTGTTGCCATCAAGTTGATTCCGACTCATAGCGGCCCTATAGGACAGAGTAGAACTGCCCCATAGGGTTTCCAAGGAATGGCTGGTGGACTCGAACTGCTAACCTTTTGGTCAGTAGTTGTAGCACACTGTAGCTTTTAACCACTGTGCCAGCAGGTCTTCAATTTAGTTGTTTAAAAACAACTTCAGGGGATAATTTTGGTTCATAGTTGGAAGACTTTCTCAGAGCAGTAGATTTGGGGGTTCTTCTAGTCTCAGCATGTCCAGTAAGTCTGGATTCTGTGAGAATTTTAAATTCTGTTCCACATTTTTCCCCTTTTGATCAGGATTCAGCTATTGATTCCTTGATGGCCTGTGGGTGCTTGGTGAACTGGAAAAATAGATTTATATCCCCAACATGTATAGTGGGGTATGCTGATCATAGTCCCTTTAGTATCAGAAGTGCCTTGTATCCCTGTGTGATTCTGGATGGGCCACAGTACCCTTCACTGACATTTTTACTCCTCCTGCCCCCTTGAAACTTACTCTAAAATTCATCATTTTCATTCACAGAACTTGCAAGTGCTGTGGCCCCTGCAGAACATGCCAGTATATCTAACAAAGGGAACCCTCTTTCCTTCTGTAAACTGATAGGGAGATTTCCTCGGGTCCATAGTACCTGAACTATTTTGAGAAAGGCATATTCAAATATGATTGTGTAAAGCTGTTGACAAAAGTAACATGGCTTCTGGCATTCTCTGGAAAATCTGGCTTAAGCTATTGTTTATGGCACAAAACAGGGAACAAAGAATGAGAATAAAGGTATAAACAGAGAAAAAAAGAAAAAAAAAATTTCCTTAAAGCAACACCTTCCCATCGTTCTAAAATAGTTTCCCGCTCAAGTGCCTTATTCATTAGTCCAAAACCTACCAAACTCACTGCCGTAGAGTCAATTTTGACTCACAGCGACCCGTAGGGTTTTCAAGGCTGTAAATCTCTACGGAAGCAGACTGCCATATCTTTTTCCCACAGAGCCGCTGGTGGTTTTGAACCACTGACCTTTCGGTTAGCAGTCGATTGCTTTAACCACTGTGCCCTATAGGGTCGCTATGAGTCAGAATGGACTCAGTCACAACGGGTTTTATTCACCAATAGCACTAGGTAT
This sequence comes from Trichechus manatus latirostris, assembly GCF_000243295.1. Taxonomy (NCBI): domain Eukaryota; kingdom Metazoa; phylum Chordata; class Mammalia; order Sirenia; family Trichechidae; genus Trichechus; species Trichechus manatus. The sequence continues at coordinate 9,553,030 of NW_004443999.1, forward strand.
TATTACTGTTGTTATTGTAGATCACAGCTTTCAAAAATACTTGGATATTATCTTGTTCTAATACTGGATCTCATTTTTAATTATTTCTTGAATACCTATGACATTTGTTTTCTTGAACACAATATTTTCATCAGATGCTTTATTACAGTGAGCAAACTCTCCCATTCTGATGTGTCAGCGTGATGACTTTGTATTGATGGGTTCAACATTGTTAAAGTAAAATAACAAAATCCCCAATTGGAGCATCTTCTATAGAGGGTTGTCTTTTTAAATACTTGTGAGTACTCAGTGTTCTTCCAACAAGGGATCACCGGGTGAGCAGAATGATTTGATATCCCCTAAATCGACTTGCTGGCCATGCAATCACTGGTCAAAAAGAACTCCCAGCATTAAAAACGCAATGACCCAGGCACTAGAAATACTGCCTCATCAGTGCCCCAGCCAGTGTGAAGCACAAGAGACACATTCAAGATAAAAATAAAAACCACGCTGATTTTAAACCACATGTGATTTTTTTCCTTTCTCGTCCAAAAATTTTATGTGCTACCAGAGCAGGATTCTTATGAAAGAGAATAAAAGAAAAACTAATGCGAGAGAGAGAGGAACAACCACAAAAAAATTTGTCCTCAGAAACAAACAAAAAAAAATTATTAGATTCCTACTATGTGTTTAATGGACTAAGCATAAGATGTGAAGGCGAGGCTTTCAAATGACAACTCATTCAGGGAGACAAGACACACAAGCTTAAAATTAGAAAGAACAATTCAAGGTGGTATATATGCAGTAGGAACGAGTAACAGAGACCCTAAAGGTTGCAGGCTTTCTGAGAATGGTAAATGAACTGGGAGAAGTCGCTGAGGAAGATTTCTTGGAAGACATAGAATTAGAATTGAGTCTTGAATAGTGAGTTAGAATGAGCCATGTAGACAACCTTTCAGAAAAGGAAACTAAGTGGACAAAGGGAGAAGCTCATGATTTACGGAGTTAATCCAGGGGTTGGACAGAGCAGAAGATGCATGTAGAAGAGAGGAAGGGTGGACTCCAACTAGAGAGGATGAAGACAGAAGGGCCTTGGGTACAACAGGTAGGAAAGTTTTAGTGTGTGTGTGTGTGTGTGTGTGTGTAGTAGTAGTAGTAGTAGTAGCAGTAGTAGCAGTGGCAGTAGTAGTACTAGTAGTAGTTAATACACTCATTTTTCTTCATCATTAAAATCCGATTTTATCCTAAGAAGTGTCCCAGAGATACGTAATAGTAAGTTAATGAAAACAAAAATGAGAACAACAAAAAATTGTTGCTCTCGAGTCAATTCTCACTCATGGTGACGACATATGTGTCAAGATAGAACTGGGAGCTGTAGAGTTTTCAGTGGCTGATTTTTAGGAAGATCATCAAGGCTTTCTTCCACAACATCTCTGGGTGGACTCAAACCTTCAACCTTTCGGTTAGCAGCCAAGCACGTTAACCATTTGCACCATACAGGGACTCCAGGTTAATTAAAGGGAGACATAACTCTAAAGATAATCTTAGGATAATGTAGTGTAATGAAAAGAACATTGAATTCAAGTTAGGATATCTGAATTTCAGCTCCAAATGTCACTATCTACCCTCCTGACTTTGGACAACTCACTCTGGTTTTGTGCCCACTGACTTCGTCATTAAGAAAATATGGAGTCAGACAGATGACTGTGAATTCTTTACCCTACGGTTCTAACATCTAGGATTTCATGTAATGGTACTTACCTCATGGGGTTGTTGTGAGGATGAAATGAGAGAAAGCATATAAAATGCTAATCCCAATGCCTGTCACACAATAAGCGCTCAATAAATGTCAGTTGCTTTTGATGTATTATTAATAATTATTTTAGCGCTTGGTTGCATCCTACAATTACACATGACTCGATTTAACACAAAATTCAATTGACATCTGTCTATTTTGGGTTCTGCATAATGAACTTGAATGGTTGGGAGTCCACCTAGAAAGATCTCATGATAATGCCTATTTTACCTTAAAACTGGAGTGTATTGATTCCAAGGTATTCTATCTTACTTATTCCAGGGTTTCTTCATTATCCTTAACACCTGAGAAAAGTCCACACACTAAAAAATGTGAAGTACTTGGAAGTGTACCTGGCACGTAACAAGCACCATTGGAATGTTAACTATTATTCCTGTGTCGTCATGGCCTTGAAATGGCCATCCAGCCCTCTACCTCAGAATTCAGAATCTAGGTATTTCAGATTACTTTCCTCCCAAGAGAATGGCAATTATATAAAATAAAAATTATTCTAGAGGCTATCCATGCCTTGTCCATTTTCACCAAATCCAATCAGTGGCACACAGGACTGATAACTGTAACCTTCTGTTTGGCAGGTCACCAATGTCCCCGGGCTTCAGTGAGAATGGAGGAAACACAATGAGAAGATCAACATAAAAGGGAAGTATTGTATTTTATGATTTCCTTTTCATAATAGTTTGAAACCTTGATCCTAGTTCTGTTTATTCCTCCCAAAGGCTATTCCTGATTTTCATTCCCATCATGTTTAATAGATATACTGCACTGGGCAAATCTGCTGCAACCGACCTCTTTCAAGTGTTAAAAAGCAACGATGTCACTTTGAGGACTAAGCCTGACCCAAGCCTTGGTATCTACAATCGCCTCATACGCATGCGAAAGCTGGATGACGAATAAGGAAGACGGAAGAACAGTTGATTCATTTGAATTATGGTGCTGGTGAAGAAGACTGAATATATCATGGACTACCAGAAGAATGAACAGATCTGTCTTGGAAGAAATACAGCCAGAACGCTCCTTAGAAGCAAGGATGGTGAGACATTGTCTTGCTTACTTTGTACACGTTATCAGGAGGGACCAGTCCCTGGAGAAGGATATTACGCTTGGTAAAGTAGAGGGTCAGCAAAAAAGAGGAAGCCCTTCAATGAGATGGACTGACACAGTAGCTGCAACAATGGGCTCAAATATAGCAACAACTGGGAGGATGGGGCAGGACCCGGCAGCGTTTCATTCTGTTCATATGAGTTGGAACCGACTCGATGGCACCTAACAACAGCAATGCTTAATATATGTTCAAACAAAGTCTTCAGAGGCAAAGAAAACAGAAAGTGGATTACAACTAGAAACTACATTTTATTCTAAATATAGTACATTCAATAGAGATTGACTATTAAAATTCTGTTAGGTTAAAATGAAATACTAGTGATATTAGAAGTATATGGCAAACAATTTCCCATATCTTCAGATTATGAATCTGTATTTGTCTTTTTAAACAGAAAAAAAAAGGAAACTTGAACCAAGGCAAACTTTTCTGTTAGCAAATTTAAATAGCTTAACTAAATTCTTCCATATAAGACCAGTTATTTATAAAAATATATTTATAAAAATATAGATAATACTTTATCTCCTTATATTCTTTTTAGTCCATACTTTTAAAATTTTATATTCACACATGCACATATATGTAAAAATACTAACTTTAATGCATATGCATAACTCTCCGAAAGAAATGTAAATATGGAAATAATAGACTTTAAATAACTTGTTTTAAACTTTATATTTAAAGCAATTCATTGTGAAATATAAAATATATACAAGAACCAGCATAAAAGTTATATATTCAGTGTGCTAAATGTTTATCAAGAACCAAAACCAAACCTGTTGCTGTGGAGTCGATTCTGACTCATAGAGACCCTATAGGACACAGCAGAACTGCCCTATAAGGTTTCCAAGGAGCTGCTGGTGGATTCGGTGGTGGATTCAAACTGCCGACCTCTTGGTTAGCAGCCGAGCTCTTCACCACTGCACCACCAGGGCTCCTTTATCAAGAAAGACTTGTGTAAATATCATCTAGGTTAAAAGACAGATATTAACCAGCACCCTAGAATTCCTCCCCAACACTGTATGTCCTTTCCCAATTGTTATTTTTTTTTTAACGAAATTATTTTCCTTTTCTATACACAGAAAGATTAGATCACCAAGTTTAGGTGATCTATCTATACATATATGGATCGTATATGTACATGCACATGTATACCCATAGCCATACACATGGGCAAACTATATTCATTTATCTAAATAAGTCATAACTGTACTTTGTAGTGGCAATCACCAAATGTTTCTACTATCATATGCACTGTGGTCTGTATATCTATGAAGTTGGGCTGCTCCATTTCGACTGAACATCTAAAAACAACAGAAAAAAAAATTAATTTGGAGAATCATCATAATCACTTTATCCCTCATTTTAAAAATTGTGATTCATCCTTCATAACCTGGCACATGGAAGGAAATTACTAAATGTTTGTTAATGGTAAATGAATGCATGAATATCACCATCTTAGAAATAGTTTGTCCAGCCATATAAAGAGACATTTCTAAAAGTCTTTCTAAAATAATCTAACATTGATATTATATATTTAAACATTTGCTAGAATTAAAAAAAATAAATTCAAAATAAGTACTACCTGTTATTTATTTGCAGGAGAAGGATATGGCAGTCTATTCTGTAAACATTTACAGCCTTCTAAACCCTATGGGGCAGTTCTACTCTTTCCTATAGGTTTGCTATGGGCCGGAATCTACTCGATGGCAGTGGGTTTTGGAATCTGTGAAGTCCTGAGGCCTCACTTGGTTTTATTTAGCTCTTGTCCTTAAATGGAGCTGTGGTCATGCAGTCGTTAAGAGCTGAGCTGCTAACCAAAACGTTGGCAGCTCAAATCCACCAGCTGCTCCTTGGAAACCCTATGGGGCAGTTATACTCTGTCCTATAGGGTCACTATGAGTTGGCAAAGGGTTTGGTTTTTGGGTGTCCTTAATTCAATTTTAAAAACACATGCTTACTTTAAAGTAAGTGGGATACGTGGAAAAGCACTTAAAAAAAATTATCATACTACACCTTTGGATTGTAATACTGCATATCAGCCTTGGGTGTGAATTTGACCCTTGGTCTGAGAGCTCCTTCCTGGCCCAGTACTTCCCCTGCTGTGGGGTAAATTGCTCTAAAGCAGTGATTCTCAAAGTGTGGTCCTCAGAATCAGTATCACCTGGGAACTGTTAGAAATACAAATTCTCAGCTCCACCCCAGACCTACTGAATCAGGAACTCTGGGGGTAGGGCCAGGAAATCTGTGTTTTAGCAAGTTCTTCAGGTCAGTCTGATGCTTGCTCTAAAGAATGGGGCTCTACCTAGATTTGGCTTGGTTCCAAAAACCATCCTGCACTGCCATCAAAATGCCTCCCAGCAGAACTTCTGGCCTAGAATCTAGAGATGCATTACCTGGAGCTCACAGCACGTATGTTTTCTCAAAAGTCTGCAAATGGACCACCACATGCAAGTAAAGAACTGGTGAGGTGGGGAGGAGACAAGAAGGTATAAGTAATGTTTGGGTTGGGAGGAAAAAAAATCCTCATTTTTATCCCCAAACTCAAAAAATTTTTTAAAGAGGTGAATAAAATATTACACCATTTCTCCACATCACAATTTCTGCACCAGTTTCCCAAAATGATTTCTTAAATCTATGTAATACACTTAGTAAAACTCTACTACAACTTCTTTGGTCTTAGGGCAAGCAATTCAGAATGCTATAGTTTTACCTTCAGTAATAATGAAATCAACAGTATAATTAAATCTTGATGCTAGAAAGGTAATAAACGTTGAGACTGTAAAAAAAACAGTGTTGGAGAGTTGACAAGAAAGTGGTACTCAACAAGCATTAGCTTTCTTTTGTAAAAACAGTAAGTTTTTCCTCAGTAGTAAATTACAGAAATTCAAGTTAAAATCATAATGAAATATCATTTCACACTCATCAGATGGCAAAAACCTAAAGCCTGACATTATCAAGTGTTGATAAGCGTATAGAGCAACTAAAACTATCATACACTAATGTTATAAGTGAAAATTAGCCCAATCACTTTGGGGAGCAATACGGAACGCCTAGTGAAGTTGAAAATGTGCATATTACTCCAGAAGCTCTAGTTCTACGTACAACGAAGACTGGAACACTAAGAAATTTGAGTTCATGAGTACAGGGTATGTATATACGAATGCATGGTTTTCAATAGCTTAGAAATTTGGAAACAACCCTAATGTCCATCAACAAGAGAATGGATATATAAATGTTGTAAGGAATAATGTAAAACACAAAAAGCAAACTGAACAAGGATAGGTACAGTTATTATACCATTTATTACAAAGTTCAAATACTTGAAAAATAATAGTATTTATTGCTAAGGAATAACTGCATATGTTAGTTTAAAGACATTTATGAGAATACAATCCAAATGTCAGATGGTGTTTATCTCCTTGAGGGGGAGATAGATAGACAGAGGGCTTCAATTGTGTTTGTAATGTTTTATTTTTTCATGATAATAACAAGTGGTCTTATGTTATTCTCTAACATTTGTAAATGTCTAAAATGTTTCACTAAAAAGAAAAATCACAATACTTTTGGACCTACAGATTAAAAAAAAAAAAAAAAACCGTTGCAGTCAAGTCAATTCCAACTCACAGCGACCCTGTAAGACAGAGTAGAACTACCCCATAGGGTTTCCAAGGAACAGCTGGTGGATTCAAACTGCTGACCTTTTGGTTAGCAGCTATAGTTCTTAACCACTGTGCCACCAGGGCATATCAAGGTGACATATACATATAACACGGCTGCCAAGTTTCTTCTTTAGCAAGTAAATACGGTACACAGCATTCGGTGTGTTTACTCAAAGGAACTTGGTTAATCCTTCTCATGTTTTCGATACATTTGTCATCTCATCCATCAAACATGAAGCTGAACTACATGATGTACCTTAATAGAATCTGACTTACAGCTCCACCACTTCTTAGCCATGTGCCCTTGGGCAAGCCACTTAACCTCTTTCTGTGTCACTTCATCTGTAAAATGGAGATGATAATAGTGCTTACTTTGTAGGGGTGTTATGGGACTAAATAAATTACTATTTGAAAGTGCTCTGAAGAACACGCCAAATGCAATATATATTTCAATAAGTGAATATGGTTGTAAATAAGGTACACTGTCAAGACAAGGTGGCATTTAGCAAAACATATTGTGTTTTATTAAATATATCAAATAGATAAAACTTCTAAAGATTTCTGGTCCCATAAACCACAGATATAAAAAATAATATGAGCACATTTCGATATATTCTAGAATAGCTACAGTAAAAGCTATAAAACAGATGAGTTCGTTCTCAAAAATGCCATAGTAAATTTCAGATGTATCCTGAACTTCAAAGAACTTCAAAGAAATGTTCATCTTCGGTTGCCAAAATACACAGGCACACTTGTTTTCTCTTAATTTACAATCCTAAATGTTTCTGATAAAGCCATTATTCCTCAGAACAACTTAGCTCCATTAAACATACTCAAAAACTGTTTTGTATCTATTATTGGGATACTTTCGAAAGGAACAAAAACAATGCTAATAACCAGAAATATTTCAGCTGACATCTCCCAAACCTGTCACTCCTGCCCTCCCTCTATAAAACAGCCATGTTTTCTTGACTGTCTTATTATATAACACAAATTCCCAAAAGGATAACTTAAGGGCATTAGAATATCTGTACTTAATTATGGGAACTACTAGCTAAAGGATACTGCACATAGCCTCATGAATATCAATGATTTAATGTAAGGAGGGACAAGAGGAAATAGCCAAAAGTGAGCCACATGGTATGAACACTACTGACATTTTCAAGCAACTTCTTTACTGAAGAACTGGATTAGCCTGCCAGGAAAGAATTTAGAGGTCTGTGGTGGGCTGACTTCTAAGATGGCCCCCAATGATCCCTCTTCCTGGTCCCATAAACCACAGATATAAAAAATAATATGAGTACATTTCGATATATTCTAGAATAGCTACAGTAAAAGCTATAAAACAGATGAGTTCGTTCTCAAAAATGCCATAGTAAATTTCAGATGTATCCTGAACTTCAAAGAACTTCAAAGAAATGTTCATCTTCGGTTGCCAAAATACACTCCCCCTGAGGGTAGGTAGAATGTAATGACTTGTTTCTAACCAACAGATCTGGCAAAGTTGATGTCCTGTCTATGGTTATGTTATAAAAGCCTGTGACTTCCATCTTGTTGGCAGATTCTCTCCAGCATCTCCACGGGCTTGCATGCTTTGATGAAGCAAACGGCCATACTGAAAAGGCACAAGTGACAAGGATCTGAGGGTGGCCTCTGACCAACAGACAGTGAGGAACTGAGGCTCTCATTCGCACAACCCAGCAGAAACTGAATCCTGTCAACAACCACATGAGCTGGGATGCAAACCCATCCCAAGTCAAACCCCGAGAAGCCTACAGTCCAGCTGACACTTTGACTATAGCCTGTGAGAGACTCTGAAGCAGAAGACCCAGTTAAGCAGTGCACAACTTCCTCACAAACAGAAACCGAGTTCATAAATGTGTGTTATTTGAAGCTGCTAAGTTTTGGGGCATTTTGTTAGCAGTAACAGATAACTAAATACAAGGTCCATCAGCTGATGTTGAAAATCAGACAAGATACAAAGCTACGTGCAATAACATTGTCTTGATTCTCCAGAGCTGGAGGAATTCGTCCATCATCGTCTGGTTCCTCAAAACCTCTAAACCTCCATTTTACAGTTAGGAAACTAAAATGAGAAATCGTTGTTCTTCCAAAATTTGCACTGCCTGAATATGCTTTAAAGCTAACATTGCTGTTGTTAGTTGCCACTGAGTGTATTCCAAAGTACTCCATAGGGTTTTCAAGGCTGTGACCTTTCCGAAGCAGATCGCGATTGCCGGGCCTGTCTTCCAAGGTGCGTCTGGGTGGGTTCAAACTGCCAACCTTTCAGTTCGTAGTTGAGCACTTAACCATTTGCGCCACCCAGGGACTCCATGATTTTCAATTTCTTTTAAATCATGCACTACCAGGCCAAGAGATTTTTGTTAAATTTTGATTTCTACAGTTTATATTATAAACATAATAAAAGTCTATTTTTTAAATATGAAATATAAAATTATTTTTATAATAATAAATAGGCTTCTTCAAACTCTACCGGCTCTTGCCCCACGGGGGATTCTATTTGGTAAATTCTCCCTGGGGGATATGCCTACCCTCTACCTCCAGAATCTGCTTTATCCCTTTTGTTACCATTGGCCTAAAAGGTATGCCAGCCACTTTTTTTGCCTCTGGACCTCAGAGGTAAGCCCTTATTCCAGTTTTAACATATTTAGCATCAAGGAGGGTCCCTTTTGAAATTCATGAAGCTCAGCAGACTGGAGTTGGGGCCTCCTTGTTGTGTAGGCTGAGCATTCTATTAGATGATGCTTCCTGGATGTGTTACTTTTGTAAACTTTTGCCTTTTTTCCCTTTATTTCTGCAAAGTAAGGCTTGCAAGCATAATTACGGCTTTCCTGTGTGATAGTTAGGGAGCCCTGATGGGTGTTTTTTTTTTCTCATATTTGGAAAACCAGAGGTTCCCCATGTAACCTACTGGAAAGGCGCCAGCAATAAATTATCTACTTAGTTCTCAAACTGTCACGCCATAGATCAGTGATGCCAAAGTGCCATTCGCCTCATTGGCAGATTGTATTGCTGGATCATATTTCTTAAAATCCATACTACCAACCAAAAATTTAAAGGTACTCAATTAGTAAGCATGAATTCCAATATTGAAAACATATGCTATCCAAAAAAATTAAGGAGAAAAAATATAGTAATGAAAGGGTTATTAATGCACTTGATTGACTTTAAAGATCAGTGCATATTACTAAGCTCATAACATTTTGAGTTCTGAGACAAACCTCTAATTTCACCAGGATAAATAAAATGAGAACTGAGGTTCTTTTTAATATGATCAGAGTACACTTAATCCACCACTGCTATCTTTGAGAAACTGATGATCTTTTTATAAGCACTCTCTAACATTTCCTCCACAGAGGGGGAAAATTATAGAAGGCAGTTAAACATTAGGATTTTTTTGTGTTTGTTGTCCTGATGTTCTTTATACTGGATCTAACACAAACAGCTCAATTTTTATCCAGTATCTGAGAAAATCATATACAGGACTGAGAAAGACAATGCAATTTAGGTCTATCATAAATAAGCTGGATATGATTATCAGACAGGGCTTTGAACTGGTTTGTTCCACCCCAGATATACTGAGTCAGAATCCGTACTTTAACAAGATCCCCAGGGGATTCTTATGTATAATAAATTTCGAGAACCACTGTTCTACGAGTGGTTCTCAGAATTGGTTCCTAACCAGCAGTATTAGCATCGCCTGGCAAATTCTCAGCAGGGGTTTGAACCAGAACGAACTGGTTTGAAGTTCTGTTATCAGAAAGCAATGACAGAGAACCTCATAGTTCAAACACAGTTTGTGTTCGTACGAGCATCACTTGCAAAATGTCAAAGCTGGAACCCATGTATTCTGGAAGCAGGGCATTTTATATGTAGTACTTAAAAACAGACTTTCCTTAGAAAATAAAATATTGAGTGCTCATTTAATTTTTTAATTTACATTGTATAATGCACAGTATTAAAACAATGTATAAAATATCTAGGAGAATAAAGATGCTAATGTACATGCAGTTGATTTCAAGGCATAACAGTAACTCTGTTGTTTAAAAAATCTTACCAGAGAAAGAGGACAAACTAATTTTCTGGGCTACCTTTGGTCCTCCTTGAAGCTTAACTGATCCTCTCCATGTAGGTATAAACCAAGATGTAATAGTTCTAAATATATTTATCTGTTTAAATGAAGGAGCCCATTTAAATGAAGGTGGTGCAGTGGTGAAGCATATGGTTGCTAACCAAAAGCTTGGCAGTTTGAATTCACCAGCTGCTCCTGGGAAACCCTATGGGGCAGTTCTACTCTGTCCTATAGGGTCACTAAGAGTCAGAACTGACTTGAAGGCAACAGGGTTTGGTTTTGGTTTAAAAGAAATTGCTTTAAGTCACTTTTTTTTTTAAAGTTTTAATATTTCTACCACAAAAAGATAACTGTCTAAGTCATCTAGTGCTGCTCTAACAGAAGTACCACAAGTGGATGGTTTTAACACAGAAATTTTTTGTCTTCACAGTCCAATAGGCTACAAGTCCAAATTCAGGGCTTCAGCTCCACAGGAATGCTTTCACCATCGGCTCTGGAGGAAGGTCCATGTCATCAGTCTTCCCTTGGTCTGGGAGCCTCTCTGCGCAGGAACCTCAGGTCCAAAGGACACGCTCTGCTCCCGGCACTGCTTTCTTGGTGGTATGAGGTTCCCATGTGTCTCTGCTCGCTTCTCTCTTTTATATCTCAAAAGAGATTGCATTAAGACAC